>NW_005054458.1:1226840-1249145 GCF_000277835.1 Geospiza fortis | reverse complement strand
TATGCAATGCCAGGAATTCAGTGTAATGCTGGTTCCATACCCAGCCTGCTGTGCTACATCTGTGCACCACTGAAAACAGGAGCTTTTAGCAGAAATGCTGAACTAATCACCAGTTTAAAGGCTGAAGAGTTTTCCTGCACATTTACACTCCAACTTGAAAATTACTGATCTTGTGAAGACTAGACTGGGGAAACTTTCATATAGGCTTTTAAAGTAGTTGAATATCTTCATAATCTGGTAATAATTTTGTGGTTTCTTACTACTTCCTGAAAAATATTAAAGTTTGTATTTTTTATTTAAATATGTTTATGGCAATTCTGTCACTTATTTAAAATATCCAAGCTTTCAGCCATGTGTGTATCCCTTACAATCAGTATGTGTTAAAGTACAAAAATTTATACTGAAGTTCTAATTATTTTTTTATTTTCCTGACTACAAAAAGGTGCTCTTAACAAGGTGTTTTCTATTACATTGCCCTGCAATTTCTTGTAGTCTGCACAGAAAGTGATACTGTCTTCAGGCCTATACCCCTGCCCCCAAAAAATCATTTATTCAAAATAAACATTGCAGTTATTTGAACACTCTTGATGTGTAATGGGTTTGGAACAGCTGATTTTCAGCCTGCCTTTGTCTCACTTTTGAGTGTATGCCAGAGGAGTGTCATACACTGAGCCTGCATGAGCAGAGACATTTCTTCTAATAGTCATGGTTGTTTTAGTTCTAGGTGAGGCAAGACTTCACATTACCATAAAAAGATTCTGGTTTCTAACAAATTCCAGTGTAAAAATACTAATTCTTAGTCATTCTTGCATTCCCATTTGCAGGATGTGTTTTTTCCAAGTCCTTTAAATGTACATAGAGCACTCTTGGAGTTCATATATTGAGAGCAGAATCTGTAGGTTTTCTCTGAAATCTTCTGTAATTAAGTGAATTTACTTGATTTGGAGACAAGGCTGTCTAATAAAGTATCAATTCTCTCTTTCAGACATGCAAGAAAGCACTTCAGTCAGGCTGAGGGAAGCCAGCTGGATGAGGTT
Organism: Geospiza fortis; assembly: GCF_000277835.1. Taxonomy (NCBI): domain Eukaryota; kingdom Metazoa; phylum Chordata; class Aves; order Passeriformes; family Thraupidae; genus Geospiza; species Geospiza fortis. The sequence goes on along the minus strand of NW_005054458.1, from coordinate 1,248,108 downwards.
CGACAGGTGATGGGAATGTTGGCCTTTCCTTCAGACACTCATATCTCTCCCTATAAGGTAACATTGAAATTCAGTGCTGCAACACAATATTAAAACAGATGTTTCAGTTCTATTTTCAGCACAGGAAAATACACTGATTATATCAAGATAAAGGTGGTTTTTTTTAATTTTACTTCCTAAATTCCACCTTTGTAAGAGCTCTTAATTTTAGTAACCAGTTCTTTTACATTAATCCAGAAAGTATTTGTGTTGTTTCAGTTAGATTGTAATAATAACGTGGATTCACACTGAGCTAGGCTTACCATGAACCCAGCATTAGAGATCTGTGGGGCTGGAAGCACAATAATTAAATATACAGCAAGAGGCAGAAGATGGGGAAGTACAAAGGGAAAAAAAAAGAAGGAGTCTTGTTCAACATAAAAAACTGTGGCTTTAACACACCAGCAGCAGTTTTTAATTCTGTTTCTCACATTATTGTTGTTGAAGTGGTTGGGATGAAGAAATGAAGGATCATTTGAATTATGTGAAAGCAGTATTTTTGTTCCTTAAAATAAGTTTTCATTTATTTGGATTATGCAAATTAATGTAGATATTAGTGGTAATATCCACATCTAAATTTAAATCAAGCAAAATTCACAGATAGCTGTTTCTACAGACTTAGTTCTGTGGTCATGTGCTAATTCACTTCTTTTTAACTTGGCTTTGGAGACAGAAGGTAGAGAAAAGCTGACTTGTCAAAGCAAGACAAGATTTCCATGAAATGCCAAGCCAATATGTGGCAGCGCCAGTATAAACACATTTTCTAAACATGATGATGAAATCATGGTTTAACAAAACAACTACACAAAAAAACGAACAACCCACAGAGGCAATATGAATTTCTTTGCTCATCCCAGAGTCCTGGAAGGATCCTGGTATTTTACATGCTAGATTTGATCTAAGTTATGAATATAAATGATAGATGTGTTAGAAGACTGGGTGTAAGATAGAATTTATCAATATTTTAGTAGTTAGAAAGAAGTAGGTAGGAAATAAGAATCCTGTATTTTATTCTAAGGGCTGGTTTGAATGGAGTGTTTCAATGACGGAGAACAAGGAGAAATAGCTGGGATTGTTCCACTTACAACCATACAAAGAGAGCAGATTCCCTAATACTTACTGATATGACTTAAAACATTCTAGTTTATGGAAGTTAAGTTTTGAATTCTCTAATAATTACCTAGTTCACCACAATTACAGCACATGGTTGTTTGGAGTTACCTTTAGTATCTTGACTATGAGTTCTGTGCATAAATGGCTTCCTAGAATGCCTTTTAAGTAAATTCTTTTTAAATCTGTGACAAAGTTTGTGAGATCATATCTCTAACCAACTGATTTTTATTAATCCAAGGAAAGAAGCATCATCTATAAGCAATGAATAGAACTTTCTCTGGCTTTTCCTCTGTCAGGACTTTAAGGAAAACATTCACTGTTTTGGCAGAACAAGCTGTTTTCTTTGATATCTGTTGAACAATCTTATGTCCCTTCAGCTTCCACTAGACCAGATTTCTTGGAGCCCAATCCAGCCTGGTCTCCAGCAGTAGAATCATTGAACTGTAAATGATGGAAAAGATCTCTGAGATGATCCAGTCCAACCATTAACCCAGAGCCATCTCCTCATCTGCCCTGTCCCCACATGGTTTTCTCCAGGCTAAGCCCCCCCACCCAGTTCCCTCAGCTGCTCCTCATCAGACTCATGCTCCAGACCCTTCCCCAGCTCTGTGCCCTTCTCTGGAGCTGCTCCAGCCCCTCAATGTCCTTGTGATGGGCCTGAAACTGAACACAGGACTTGAGGTGTGGCCTCAGCAGTGCAAAGTTCTCCAGATGGGACATCCACAGCTTCTCTGGCAGCCTGGTCCAGTGTCTCACCACCCTGACAGCAAAAAACTTCTTGCTAATGTCCAGTCTAACCCTGCTTTCTTTCTCTTTGAATCCATTCATTCCCTTCGTCCTGTCACTCCATGGCCTTGTCACAAGTTGCTCTCCAGATCTTTAGGTGCTGTAAGGTGTCCCCAGATTGTTTCTCCTAGTTCCCTCAAAGTGTAGCATGCAGAGTTGGCAATATAATCAGTATAATATCTATATGATAAATACTATATAAAGGTAAATAAATATTGTCACTCCTGCTGACCAAAGTGCAGGTTATGGATACAAAGGATAAGAAAGGAAGGATTAGGTGTCTGCCTGTACAGATGACACTAAGTATGTTTTCAAAGGATTTTCCCTTCTTACATGACTCTTCAACAGCATTGCTTTTAAAGCTCAATGTATCCTTGACCTGTGGGTTTAGTTCTTACTTCCATGAAAAGAAAAATCCTGACTTTCTGGTAACACACAGCATTAAAGAATTTTGTCTCTAGATGAGTAGCTTATGCAAGCTTTCTCTAACCTGAGGTTGTGGCAGCTTCTTCAAATTGAAATCTTTTTACAAAATTCTGTGAATATTATGAACTGTAATTGATTATCAGCAGAATTAGCCTGCCTTAAGTTAAAAAACACTTCTGACTTTTTGATGTTAATGGTTCAGAGGCTGTAGAAGAAACATTCCACAGTACTAATGTTGTTTCCTATGTAGTCCAGCATTCTAGGAAACTAAGTAGAAGTTAGAAGAAGTAACCTCACCAGTATTTACATACCTTGATTAGAACATTTGGTAAATTATGGAGATTGAATATTGCTCCAGCTATTTTAAATAACACTTACTTTAATAAAGTAGTGTTAAAAGGTACTTTCTAAACACTATGCATTGGTGTGTCCACTTCTAGTTTGTGATGGGTTTGTACAAGTGAGTTTTGCACAATTTGTCACTCCCAGGCTTTTGCTCCCTGGGACAATTAGATTGAAAGCAACTTATAGTTGTGTTGTTTTTTAACAGGATCTCTTGGACCCTGCTCGATGGAGAATGCTGATCCAACAGTTTAGATATGATAACTACAGACTACATCAGCTGGGAAACAATTCTGTTTTTACTATAACACTCCAGGCAGGCCTTTCAGCTATAAAAACACCGTATCCTTTAAAGCAGATATTACTGGGAGTGAAAAAAAGGCCATGTGGGGGTTTATTTTTGGTTTATGGAGGCTTTTCAGAGAGCTCAAATAAGAAATGTGACACTTCAATATTTTTGCTCATCAGTTGTTCAAATGGGGTATAAATTGGGCACTGTTAAATTAAGGGGCAATTATAATAAATAGCATTATGATTTAAATAAAAGGCATGCCCAAACAAAAATGTTAAGGTAATATGTAACATTGTGTTTGGTTTGGTTGTCTTTTCATGTCTGAAATTAGTGAATATGCCCGAAAGGGTTATTGAGCTGGGTCAAAATTACTGGTTTTTAAGCACTTAAACACAAATTTACCTGCCAGGTTTTACGTGAATATTCAAAAATATCTGCATCTTTTGAAACTTCATTGGGTTTGTTGGGCTGGAGAAGGGCTGGTGCTGCTGGAGTGCTGCACCTCAGAAGCTGTACCTGTGCCAGACAAGTCTTATTCCTTGAAACAGAGCAAACCCTTGAATCTTTTGTGTGGACATTAAAACTTGAATTAAATGCTCCTGTGCATTCTGTCACCTGGGCTCTGCTGGCACAGCTGACGATCTTTTAAATTTAAGGTTTCCCATACAATGGGAAGCTAATTATGGTTTCATGGTGGTGATTGTTCCCTAACTTGCTGCTAACAGACAGTGTTATAAAGAGGATGGGAGCTCAAAAAACCCCGACTGCCCTGTGTGTAGCAAATCCCTGAACAAGCTGGCTCAGCCCCTGCCCATGGCACATTGTGCCAACTCCCGACTAGTCTGCAAGATTTCGGGGGATGTAATGAACGAAAATAATCCTCCTATGATGTTACCAAATGGATATGTCTATGGATACAATGTAAGTGTTGCAGTCAATGACTTGCTGAAGGCTAAAATAGCAGCTGTTAGAATAACTTGCTGGATCAAAATAAGAGCTTATAAACTCAGTCAGAAGTTAAAAGAATAATTCTTGCAGTAATGTTTTTTTAAGGACTGTATATTTAGCTGCTTAAATTGGTCTTAATGAAGATATATTAATGGTCACATACCATACTATGTGAATTTATAACACCAGATCAAATGGCATTGGAAATCTTTCCCTCCAGAGAGCAATAATGTAGAATAAGTAACTTCTGGGGGCAAAGATGTTTTGACCTCAGACCACAACATTTTTTTAAATTAAAAGTTCATTTCCTAAACAGTTCAATAATGCTTTGAATGACTGTTGTGAATATTATCTTTTGGTTTCCCTCTTTTTCAGTCTCTGCTTTCTATTCGTCAAGATGACAAAGTAGTTTGCCCAAGAACCAAAGAAGTCTTCAACTTCTCACAAGCTGAGAAAGTCTACATCATGTAGGTCTGTAAACCACAGGATGAAGTGCCGCTGGAATTTTGACACAGTGTATCTTGGCATACCCTGTAAAGGGGGGGGCCTTAATGTGTGGCAAAGAAGCAAAAGCTGCCACCTTGGGGAGCAGACCTGTCGGTGGCATTATTGTTTCTTGCGACCAAAGATCAATGAGCAACAATAAACACTCTTGAAAGAAAAAAAAAAAAAAAGAAGAGAGGAATTATGACTTAAGTTTGTACTTGAATAAAATACACAAAAACAAATTTTGATTGTTAAGGTTTTGTAACATAAGGTCAAAAATTGGACTCTTCTCAAAGAAAAGTACTTTCATCTTCTAAAGGATAGCTTTCTTTAAAGATGGACATTTGCACTGGGGGAAAACTTACAACAGATTTGAAATGAAATCCATTTTTCTTCCCTCTTTTTCACAATTGTCCAAGACCCTTTTGTTATCAAAAATCTCAGTACTACCAACGTGTTCTCCTTTAAGCTCCTCTTTGCCTTCTTTATGATCCTCTGGTGAAGTAATCCTGAACATGAATGATGTAACTTATTTCCATGGGAAGATATTTTTGATGTCTTTGACATGAGGTGGCTTCTCTGGAGGATCAGACAGGGACTGGTTTCAAGGAGTATGAAGTCTTTTTCCAAACCCAAATATTTTAAGGAGGTTGCATAAGTATCAAAAAGAACTGAGAACATTTCAGGCAAAATCCAATGCTTGTTTAAATGTTCTTTTTCCAGTCTACCATAGTGTTAAAGTCCTTCTAAAGTTATTAGTTATGTGCATAGGGTTCAATATGAAATCATTAGTGCTACTGCCTTATTTCTTGCTTTGAGAATGTACTCACATGACAATGAGCTGGTATTCTTAAGTGTTGGGCGAAGTTTCTGAAGATGCCTTGCAGGATGATTACATAATTTTAGGGTCTAAATAGTATTCATTACTGAAACTAATAGTTCAATTTTAACAACTGCAGAACACATCCTTATGACTTTTCAAAAGAATTAAACCATTGTAGTTTAAACAAAACCATATTGTAGAGGTTTGTATTTAGCGCTTATTTTTGCATGTTGATGTTGATTAGCTAATAAAAGATTGTAAATGTAAGACATGTTAATAAAAATTGTTTTCCATTTCTTGATTATATAAAACTAGAAAGCTGTTTTGTGTTTAAATGTAAAAAGAATTAAGTCTCAGTGGCCTCTCTTCAAAGGACTCGAACTTCCACATGTTGGTTTTCAGTGTTCTGCAAGATTTAAAAGAAAAAGAAGAAAACTAACAACACGCATGCATACAAAAAAACCAAACCAAAAAACCCCAAAAATTCCCCAGCAAACCAAAAAAATGCCACACAGCAACCATAAATGTTTTTCAGAGCATTTCAGTCAAATAAGTATTTTTGGTTGAAACTTTTCGTATATGAACTCCAGTATACGCCAGGGTTTTTTCTGTCTCTTCCTAGAACACTGCCTCTCACTGTCCTAGAGCCTTCCTGTTAAAAAGGTGTTGTGGGTGATGTTAGGCATGGGTTTTTCATGCTTTAAAGAATACTAATAAAGCACAGGCAAAGGACACAACTTCTTTTCATGTTCAACACTTAAAGGTCACAGATATTACTAAACTTCTGGTACTAGCCACTGTGGAACTGTAAATACATGAGATTTCCAGGGAGGTGTGTCTGAAAAAGTTCCATTTTCAGTGGGCATCAATTATTGATGCTTCAGAACAGATGTATCTGGACCACTGCAGTGCTCCAGACAGCTTGTCATGGGCCTGTGCTCTGCACTCACTCCTGCAAAGGAAGGGTCTGTTCTCTGGGCACTTTCTGAAGTGGCAGATTTAATGATTCCTTAGAACAAATGCAATGTACCAAGAGTATGTGGGAACAGATACTGAGAGAACTTAGGTTAGTAACTGGAGTAATTTCCTTTCAGTTATGCAGTAACTGCTCTCTTCTCCTGGGGCAAGAGTTGGAGCACCCTCAACTCAGAGTTGGGGGAGGATGTTACCCTGAGGAGCAGTGTTACTCAAACCCATGTGGAACAGCACCTCCTTTTCTTTGGGCCACTGTTTAGAGCATCACTGCAGAAGGGCAAGCATAGCTTTGAGCATGGCAACCTCACTTTTCCCTACTTTACAAGAATTCATAAAAGGCCAAAGCAAGAAAGAAGCAGTAGGTTTCTATTGGACCTGAGGAATGTGTGGTAAATGCACAACAATTGTAGGGCATGGAAATTGTTGCTTTTGCTTCTCTTAAATACCAGTTAGAGCTGTGGTTTCCTGAGACCAGCCTTTTTTGATTTCTGTGACCTGAGCAGAGTGATGGAGAAACCCACACTCTCCAAAAAAAACCTAGTTTGGGATGGAGGAGAAGAGAACAGCTGTCCTACAAGGAGGGCCTCTGTTTCTGGGAGGTGTGATTCCAGAGGGCCAGGTGCCAACAGGAGGACTCAGTCCCTGCTGGTGTGTCACTGTTACAAGGGAAGGTTCCAGAAGGAGTGTAGGGGAGCTTCAGCTGTGTGTTAGCTCTGATTGCTCACTTTGGAAATCTGCAGTCACCCATCCCATTCTGACTGCAGCAGGGCCTGTGTGCCAGAGGCAGCTGTGGCCTCCTGGCTGAACTGCTGGGCTGCTCTCAGGCCTGCTCTGCCATGGCTCTGGGAGCCTCCAGCTGTGTGAGGGTCAGAAATGGCAGCAGTCTGTTCTGCTTTGGTGCAGCTTGGAGCTCTGGTTTGCATTCCCTGGCTGCTCAGTGGGCTCCAACAGAGGTGTTGGTTCACAGCTCATCTCACAGGTGGCCCCAGACATCAAACCAAGAGCAGCTCAGGGTGGCTCAGGGTAAGTATAAAGTTATTTGAGATGGTAGAAACTCTCTAGTAAAGCAAAGATTCTTTCCTCTCAAGATCTGGCTGAGCTGGAAATCAACACTGTCTTTCGCTGGGATGTTTTTTCAGTCTTGCCAGGCAACAAGGCTCTGGATTTTGGTTGTGGTGTTCCTGTTTGAAGGCAGCAGTTTGTCCCAGTTGTGATCAGGACAGGTTACTCTGATTCCCACAGTTACACCAAGGATGAGAATTGCCTTAACCTTCTTCTTGTGGTCCACAGCCCTGCTCTAAATGCTGAAGGTTTTCCAGTGTTGCAAAAGAGACACTGGTAACTCTTCACAGTGCCCTGTGGGCTTTGCTACCTGTTTCAGCTTCCATTATCTTCCAGGCTGAGAAGGTTCAGGATGCTGAGGTCACAACATTTTGTAGGTAGGAAATAGCAAAGCTGATAACAAACTCTGGTAAAACATTTTCCTGCAAGCTTTAAAGACTGATGAAGTAGTCAGTGTTCGGTTGTTGTTTGTTTTTTTTTTAATATAAGCATGGCCTTTTCTACTCAGTAATAAAATTACTCCTTGGGAAGAAAAAAGAATGTATTATTTAGGACAGGAAGAATGAGAAAATTACAGCTGGAAATCTGCCAAAAGAAAGCCTTTGAACATGCATAATGGGCCACTATTCAGAGGGGAAAAAAAAGGAATACTCTGACTTGCTTTTTGTCAGCCTCAGGTAGCCTGAGCAGAAGCGTTGGGAAGCACAGTAAACACTTTTATTGAGGGTGCTTTGAGACCCACACTGTGACAACGTGCACTGGGTGTACAATAGAGGTCACTTGATACAACAAAATGAGTATTTAAAACTTCTCCATCCTGCATTTTCATGTTCCATAACGAGGTATTCTGAACACCAAATAAAGCCCTGGCCAGATCCACATTATAGGTGGTCGAGTCTGATCTTCATCCCCTCCTTGAGCAGATAATTTCCAGTAGTTCCCTCTAGTCCCTGAATCTATTCCTTGTTTGATGATGAGGGGGGTCAGAGATTCACCAGGATCTCCCTGCCATTATGCTTTTCCAGAGATTCAGTGTTTGGCTGGTTCTGCATCCTGCATCAGCCACACTAAAAGGCAGCATTTTTCTTAATTCAGTCATTTATTTGAAAGATTTGTCCCTGTTAGCTAAGCTCTGAGAAGTTTTCAGGAGCTCGACTTTCTTTTAGAAGGAGATGTAGGATGGGCAGAGCAGGACAGCAGAATTTCTTAACTCTTTACTAACACATCTTAGAGCCAGGTAGGTTCTGTATGTAGAAGTATCTCTGCACAGTCAGGGGGAAAAAAATTGCAATCAAGGCCAGCGAGAGGGAGCAAGAAGTTCCAGTTCAGTTACTGTAGGATGTGAGGGCTGAAGATGTTTTTTGGCACAGCAGGTGTAGAGCCAGCACAAAGCTGTTCTACCTTACAGCTGGCTTTTGTGAGAAGTTGTGTGAGAACCAGACATTGAAAAAAAAACCACTGAGATGTAGTCCTGATCTCAGTTTGAACTGAAGTTCTAAAACTACATGGGAGTTCTTAACATCAAAAATAAAATTAGTCCTCATTGCTAGTTGGCAACAAGTTGATTTCACTGAGGAGCTCACAGTTGTGAATCAGGTATTTTCAACTACACAATAAAATCCTGCTATTTGATCATGTTACAATTATCAGAGATCTGTATGCTAAGCCAGAGGAAATCAGCTGTAGGATAAGCAGCACCACAAGAAGAACAATAGGAAATAGCAGAACAACAAGGAACAGAAAGGACTGCTGAACAAGAAAAGCTGTTTGCTTTGACTCATCAGAAATGAGATCAAGCATCAGGGTAGAGCTAAGAAATGTTATCAGCCAGTTACCTTTCAAGGAGATTAAAATAACTGAAGCTTTTAAAAGTGAAAGGAGAAAAAATTAACATGGAAGTACTGTGTGACAGAGATCCAGACTTTGTTACAAAACTCACCCAGCACCTTGCTGCCTGCTCCTAATAAAGATGGGAATGTGCGACATGGGTGGGCGGCGTGGGGAGGGAGATGCGCTGAGGAAACCAGAAATAACTCAGCAACATGGAAGTGAAAAAAACTGTGCCTGTTAGAGAAACCAAGAGATCCTGGGATTGTTAATTGTTCAGCTCTAATGGAAAGAAGCTGCTCCAGTGTCCAGTCTGGGAATCGGATCATGTAGAATCAGAATGGTTTGGGTTGGAAGCGACCTTGCAGATCACCTCATTCTGACCCCCTGCCATGAGCAGGGACATCTTCCACTATCCCAGGTTACTCCAAGCCCTGCCCAGCCTGGCCTTGGACACTGCCAGGGATCCAGGGACAGCCACAGCTTCTCTGGGCACCCTGTGCCAGGGCCTCCCCACCCTCACAGTAAAGAATTTCCTCCCTCTATCCAATCTAACCCTGCCTCTGCCAGTTTGAAGCCACTGCCCCTTGTCCTGTCACTCCATGCCCTTGTCAAAAGTCCCTCTCCAGCTTCCCTGTAACACCTTTAGGTTCCAGAAGGTGCAGGAAGGTCTCCCCAAAGCTTTTTCCAGGCTGAACACTCCCAGCTGTCTCAGCCTGTCCCCACAGCAGAGGGGCTCCAGCTCTCTGAGCACCTCTGTGGCCTCCTCTGGCCTCACTCCAGCAGGTTCAGATCCTTATGGTGGTGGGGCTGCAGAGGGCTCTGGTGCTGCTGTGCTGGAAGCTGGAACACTCCTGGGTGTTCAGGTCATATCTCTCACACTGCAGCTGGAGCAGAGAAATCACTGAGCTGCTCAGTCCCCCAAACTAAAATGGAAAACTAAAGCTGGTTAAGTGGGGGATAACATCTGTACCTACTCCTTTGACACTATTTCCTATCCCATAAAATTAAATGTTATGTTGTGCATTTAAGGAAACAGTTATACCTAGCCCACAGAGCAGAGGAGCAAATTTTCCCAGGGAGATCATCTGCATTCCCAGCCAGGACTTTTTCCTGACAGAACCAGAAAGAAGACTGAGGAGAGGAAGATTATAAGGTCTATTCACTTCAGGACAAAAAGACCTTTAACTAACTTAAATATTTTGTTCCCCACCCATGGAGATTGAGCAGGATCATATAGAAAAATTCCACAAAACTAAATAAACAAATAATAAACCAGTAGACAATTTCCTTTTCTTTCTTTGCAAACCACGGCAAGACAAATTGCTCAGAAGAGCCAGGAGCAGAGCTGTGGGAAGTTCCTCAGGGTGCCCATGCGTGCCCCTTATGGAGATACCTCCTCTTTCAAGTAGCAGCTTTAGGGATGCAAAGCAGAGAAATATTTCATTAGATACTGGAGAGGTCAGCGGGAAATTTATCTTAGAGAAGCTCAAGTTGCCCTGGATGCAGTCATTAAGGAAAAGCTTGTATTAATTCCCTCCAGGCAGGGCATCATCCTGGCATCGTGCTGCAATGCCCGGCTGACGCCTGCACTGGAACCAGCTCCGTGCCCTGCTGGCAGAACTGCTCAGGGACAGCAGAAACCCAACAGGCAGGGTTTGAACCCCTGGCTGCTTGTTGCTGACCCCCCTCCTTTTGAGGTGGCTCCTTGGTGGCAGCTGTTTTGCTCAGGGATATGGAGGAAGAGGCTCTTTCTCCACAAGGATTGTGACATGATTTTCCATTTTAAACCCTGCACCCTCAAGTCACAGGGTGTCTCATTGTCCTGCTTCTCCATGCACAGGAGCACATGAAATTAGTTGTTCCTATTTGTGGCCATAAGGAACATCCCTTTACAGGGCTGACTTCCACCAGGAAACAGAAGAATTCAGGCTGGGTGCTGGGGGATGCACCAGGGGAGCATCTCTGTGAGTGGCTGCTGGAGCAAGGGAAGCAGCAGCAGCACCTTGGGCAGTCTGTGCCAGCTGCAGACACCGGAGCAGAATGGGGAGGTCTGTGATGGAGGGGAGGGGAACGCCCAGCTCTGATCAGCTGAGTGCAGTGTCACATTCCTGTCTCAGGAGTGTTCCAGCCTGCTTCCTGCCTCTTTCCTGCAGTCAGCATGAGGCTTGAGCCAAACAGGCTCGGAGGCTGCAAATGGATCTTGCCCTCAGGGCATTTGAACTTGCCCCTCCTCTGGGTACAGAAGGTGCCTGGAGCAGCTGAGCTGCCAACCTTGGTGTGTGGGAGCTGAGCCACAGCCAGCTCCAGGAGGAACAACCCTGCAATGGGACAAATACCATGGAGTGAATGATCCTATCTTGTCAGACAAAGAATAGATGAGAATTTATGCTGCTGATGCAAATCTGCTGGCTTCTCTCTTCCAGCAGCACTTTGCAAATGTTGATCTCAGATGTACGTACCCTCTGATGATCCAGGCTTTGTGGCATCTGTTTTCTTTGAATGTCACTGTCACATCCATTGCCAGCTATCTGGCTTCACTGCTGCATTATCCTACTTCAAAAAACAGTGAATAAACAGGGTGCTGGTGTTACAGGACAGCTAATGATTCACTTTAACTACCAGGTGGAGAGAAAAGCCCAGAGGCTACAGCTGAATTGCTGGTTTGCTCTTTCAGTGAGTAACAGACCTTCTTTGACACACCTCATTTTTTATAATAATTGGAAAGAATGTCACCTCCCCTGTTAAGAGAGAAATTATCCTACCTTTGGCCAAAACATACTCCCTGTGTCTCTGGAACTTTCTTCTGAGGAGGTAAAATTAAGAGTTCCTCACTGAAGTAAGATTAGCAGCTGCCACATCCAGAAATACCTCCCTTATTCTAAACCAATTAGCAAAGGATAATGACTGCTTTCTTTGCGCTGGGAAACCATAAATAACATCACCTGTGATCTCTGCATTTGAGTGTGTGAGATGCTGGAGTAAATTTTCATCTGAATAAAGTGTTTGGCTTAGTTCTTTCCCTCCACATTTTGTATTTCCAGGAACACCATGAAATCAGAGTGCTGGTGTCAGTTTTGTCTTGGCTAAAGAAGCCAAGAATCTTTGGGCCAGTGAACCTAACTAACACTGAAACTTTGGGTGGCTATTTAAAAAATATTATTTCAAAATAACACCTCAAGGTATAGGTGAAGATCATGCTCAGGTGAAGAGATACTAAAAGATCTAGGCTAAAACATGAAGTGTCATAGAACAAGTTTCTGGAATGTTCTAAAATTTTGTGCAAATCCCATTAAATACACCAGAATGGATCATTTCTGTTAAAATACCAAAGATTAAAAATGCCAACTCCCAGCTTCATCTGCTCCAAGCACTTAGAGGGGCTGCTCCCACCATTGGAGGGAACCTTCCTATCACCCTTCTCTGTCCTTGGGTAATTGAGTCCTGAAATTTGGAACATTCTTGAAAACTTCCAGCAGTCACTTTTAAATCAAGGATGCTTCAAAGAGACACAATATCCTTTTTCTTGCACTCTATTTGCAAAATACTCTCCCTCTGTGCTGTCCCTTCTCCAGGATCCACTGATAACTCCAGGAGTAGCCAGGTCCTGCTTTAACAGCTGCTGTCTGAGTCACCAGGAGTTTCATGTCATGCCATCTCTGTTTTATCTAAAATGTCTTCTCTATAATGTAATGCCTTCCAAAAGAGCCAGTGGCAACAGACTTCCAGTGTTCTGATTTTGGATGTCAAGTCTCAACTATTTACAATCCAGGGCTGTTTGGTTCAAGCACATCTGTCAGAAAAACATCATCATGACACAGAGAATCTTTCCTCACTGGTAAAATATGTGCCTGGTTTCCAGTTTGAATTCATCTTTTGTTCCTTGTGTTTTTCACTGCTATATCCAGAATCATTTAATGTGATCTTTTTCCCTGAAGATAATTTTATTTCATGAACAAGTTACCCAGCAATAGTCAAAACTGATTTAAATCTTTACTACTAGGCACTATTGCAACTATTTATTTTCTGCTGTTTGTTCTTGAACCCTTCCTATATGTCACAGAATTTTTAAAGAACTTTATAAAATGCATATTATTTTAGTATTTTCTGTGCTGTTTACACATTTTACAGAGCTTAAACTACTTAGTGCTTTTTGTTATTGCTCTGAAACTGTTTAACCATGCTGTTCCCACAGTGTGATTCTGTATAATAGAGACATATTTGAAATTTGCTGATGGTTCTGAAATAGCAAGAACTGCTGCTTTTCTATGCAGCAAATACAGAATATGGATTGGCATTAAAATATTCCTGTGCAGTTCAAGATCCATGATACTTTTGAAGAGACAATGCAGTGTATTTCTGTGTCAGATAGATTTTGTTCCCTAGGGTTTTTACTGCACCATTTAAAACAGAGTCCAAGCAGTGATAGAAGCATTTGGAGATGAGAGAAACCATAGTGATTGCAGATAATTTGGATCCATGTTTGTAGTAAGCAAAGTTCCACTGTGTTTGACACATGCAATGGAGCCTCACAGCACTTCCATCATTTCCTCTGGAGCCACTTTAACCAAGCTGTGCTTGTGGTGCCCAGGGCAGTGTTTTGGCAGCTCTGCTGTGATTTCAGTTCACCAGCACTGGCCTTTCAAGGCAGAGTCACTCCTCTGACAGGAACAGGTTTTACAGTTATAAAAAGAAGGAAAAAGAATTTTTTCAGCAGCTTTTTGGTGCAATCAAGCTTTTTTCACTGATTTCTTAATAAGCTCAAATATCTTCCATCTTGATTTTTTTAATTGACTTTAGAATTTGGGGAGGAGGGGGTGGTTTTGTTGGGCTTTTTTGGGGGGGTTGGGGTTGGTTTTATTTGTTTCAGGTGGATATTTGTGTGTGTGCATGTGTGTTTAGAAAAAAGGCAGAGTACCACTAGACATTTTTAAGGTTTCTGTATTTATCTGTCTCTGTATTTTGGTTTACTCATTTACCTCTACAAGCACAGTCATTCTTCTTGGAAAATGTCCCCACCTTCAGTGCTTTCTCAGACACATGTGTTCTCTTTTAAACTGTCATTAAAATTGTTTCTATGATATGATACTCAGGAATGCTTTGTTCAAACAAAATCTCTTCTTTGCCTATTTTATTGTGAGACTGTGGTTATGTTTAAAGGTTCGGATCTGTTTCAAGATTTATTCCTGGCTTGGAAACAGTGTGGCTTTGCACAGGGATGGAAGATGCAAGAGAATGTGGGGAAAAGGGTTGAGAGTGGGGTTCTTAAGAGACATTTTATATATATGTATGTATGTATGTGTGTGTGTCTGTGGGTATGTATCTATAGATAAATATAGCATGCCACATTTAAATATCTGTCACTTGTGGCCTTGATAATGCTGGGTTAATGGCTGGACTTAAGGATCTTGGGGATCTTTTCCAACATAAATAACTCCATGACTTTCCCAGGTGACCCCCAAGGTTTTAGCACATCCACCCCATTGCCACAGGCTGCTGTAAGCTCAAATCCTCCAGTTTAAAAACAAAATAAAATCTCTCGCTGACAGTGAAAACGATTTGGAGCTGATGCTGAAAACATCGAGCGGGATCTCCAAGGAGAGGCTTTTCCCCAGGAACAGCCCCAGCCTTTCCTGGCTGGACGGGCTACAGGTGCTCCTGCATTGCCACCTGCTGGGGGCTGCGCCAGGGCGGAGCGGCGGGGACACGGGGACACGGGGACACGGGGACAGGGGGACAGGGGGACACGGGGACAGGGGGACAAGGGGACACGGGGACAGGGGGACAGAGGGACAGGGGGACACGGGGACAAGGGAACACAGGGACACGGGGACACGGGGACAGGGGGACACAGGGACAGGGGGACAAGAGGACACAAGGACAAGGGGACAAGGGGACAAGAAGACAAGGGGACACAGGGACACCGGGACACAGGGACACGGGGACAGGGGGACAGGGGGACACGGGGACACGGGGACACAGGGACACGGGGACACAGGGACATGGGGACATGGGGACATGGGGACACTCCTGCAGGAGTCTCCAGTGCTCCCCCCGCCTGTGGCTTTACAGTGGCAGAAATGCCCCGGGCTGCCCCTGGAGGGGGAAATAAATCGAGGTTTTGGTGTGTGCAATTCACTAGGGACACTGATGGTGAAGAGTGACAAAGTTCACAGCCTGATAATGTCAATTTTTACTCTTATCTGCAAATAAACTCTTCTTAAAAGGACATTATGCTACTGTATAAATTTCATTTCTATTCCCATTTGAAAATGTACTTATCTGAAAAGTGTATTTCTCACAGCTCGCTGAGCTTAAGTAATATTTTTTCCCCTAAAACAGACATAGCTTTAGGTGTTTTCTTAGGATTTGGTTGTTTTTGTTTATTTGGGTATTTTTAGGTTTTTTAAATTAAATAAATAAAACATTTTCTAATTGGATGTAGAACTTTTCCCCTCAGCAGCCGGGAGGCCGTGTCTCCAAGGGGCTGTGCCTCTCGTGGCCATGCAGTGACAAAGGCAGTGCCAGGGGATTTTCTGTGATTTCAGCTGAGCAGAGGCTCTCAGTCACCCAGCTCAGACCAGTGCTGGCAGTGCAGTTTCCTCTACTAGCCCTATAAATATACCCTGAAACTACTGCCTGCCAGTTTTGTTTACATCTCAAAGAAACAAACCCCATTCTCGACTAGAATTCAGGTTCCATCACCTGGAGCAGAACTGGATGTCAAGGATACCAAGAGAACTTTTTGTACAGTTTACCGGGCAATGTTCACCACAAATACTGCTTTTTCAGTATTTCAAATAATTTTACCACTATGACTTGTGCAAAGAGGAAAAACAGGAATTATCAATTTAAGAGGCTTTTTAGCACTCGTGTGAGACAAGCTGAAACACAGGATAGGGGGGGCTGCAGGAGCAACACTGCTGAGATCACCCTGCAGGAGGTGCTGCTGCTCAAGGGATGGGATCACATCTGCTGGCTGTACCTGCAGGACTCATTCCAAGCTGTTCTGAGGTTCAACTACCCCAAAAAATTGTGAAACATTTAAGAATCCTGGCAGTGCAAAATCTGAAATAATGTTGGTCAGTGGAACGGTCGTGATGCACTTGCTGCAGAAACTGAGAGCATGCAAAGGGGTCCAAATACATTAAATAAGAATATTTTCCCATTCTGCTCCAGCTTAGGTATTGAGTGAAAGAAGTGCAACACACCTCCTTAAAAGCATAAATAAATAGCTACAGACGCTTCACAAGATTTGCTACCTCCTGCTTTTCAAGACACTTTCTTCTTCCTTTTAGTTATACTTCAACATTTATTTCCCTCTCAAACTGTGGTCTTTGCACTCTATCTTTGTCCCAACTGCCTCATAATCTCCTCAAGACAGGGACTTTTCTTCCTGCCTGCCAAAGCTGACCTGTAAAAATAATCTCTTCATAGACACAAGGCACTTTTTTATCATAACAGCAAAAGAAATTCCCTGGAAAAGCTCCTTTTGATCCATGAGGCTTTCTTGCCCGCTGCAAATAAAAGAGGATGGAAATGCTGAACAGGCCTGAGGGCTGAGAGCAGGCTCCTTTGGGCGCTGTCCTGGTGCTGAGGGCACAGCGGATTGGGATGGATGGCTGAGGACTCACTGCTGTGATTGCAGTGGCACTGTGTCCCCGAGCTGCCTGGGGCATGAGCAGGACAGAGGAACCTGCAAAGCCCAGAGCAGACAGTGCCTGTGCAGTGGGGTGAGACACACACAGAGCCAGCACCCATCCCTGGCTGAAGCAGCAGCAGCAGTTCCTCCTTGGGAATGGGATTTACTCCCCTTGAACTGGAGGCAGCACTGCAGCTTTCAGCAGCTTCAGAGCAGTTCTCTCCTTTCCACATCCTTGGGGAAAAAGAAAACAGGAATTCATTTGGGCATCTGAGCCACAGCTCCATGCAGTCTCTCATTTGGAGAAACCAGCTTGAGTGACTGCAGCTCTGCTACAGCCTAAGGCTCCTCAAGGATGAGACAGCTCAGGCATCCACCAGGCAGGAGGAGCTTCTAAAAGCACCATCAGTGATTCACTGTGACACCCAAACCAGTCTGCTTAGGTTGTTTGAGGAATTTCTGCTAACATCAAATATTTGAAAGCAGTATTTACACATTTACATTTCTGTACCTGTGTGATTTAGCATCAGAGGGTCTTCACGCAGAATTTGGGCTGGATTTCATCTTTTGGTAGCCTTAGGGGTCTTCTTTTCCTCTGCAGTCTCTTTTTCTACCTGTTAACAACCTTCAAGCTGCTCCTTTTCTGCACCATCTGATCTGAGCCCTGCCTTATAGGCTGGTATCCCCCTGACCCCTACAGACACCCCTGTGCAGTGCAGTGAGGTGTGCCTTGGTCTTTTCTGGGTGCATTCCTGTAAAAATTCCTGTAAAAACTTCTGGCATGGATATATGTTGTCTAACAAAGAAAAAAGCTCATTAAACTCCACTTTGAGTCTGCACAGATATTCCAGTGAAGAAAAAACCAATTTAGCCTCCTTGATACTAATCAAGTGTGTCCACATTGCTGTGCAGTTTCAGGAATTGCTATAGGATTATTTTTAAAATTAATCTAGACATTAATACAAGCTATGTGTAGGAAGGTGCTGTTTGATTTGTGATGGTTCTCCTACAGCTAATGCTGCTCCATCCAACCACAAGTGGATATTTAATTAGTGATCTAGACCACACAGAGCAGGTTCATTCATCTCCTCCTATGACAGAATTATAAAATGTTACAGTAGGCTGAAGTGTTGTCACAGTCACTATTTCACATAATTAGAGGAGGTCACCAAGCACCTTTGGCCTTGCATTATTGATGCTTTCATGAATAGGCTATTTCCCCTTTGAGAACATCTGTTTAAATGAACTCTTTACCCCTTACGAGGTAGTTCAGAGCTCTGAAATATCTGTCACCCTTTTGTTCAACTCAAATTGCTGGTTCAGCATCTCTTCAGCTCACATAAGTCATTTGCTTTACAACCCAATTGGCACAAACTGTGACAATTTAATGTAGGTGTTTATCATTTTTCTGTATCTTCAGACCTGAAAGTTATTTTAGCTCCAAATTATTTGTAGGGAAGCCTTTCTTTGCCTAAGTTCCATTATGGCAGGGGAAGAAATCCTTCTTTTTAATTTCATGTCATTAAGCTGAATACAGCTTTCTTAAAAGTTATGGGGGGTTTCTTTTTGACTGACATTCTCCTTTATTGCAAAGCTGGAAAACAACCCTTGGCAAAGAATCATCCAGTAAAATTGTGGAACTGTATCCTACTGAGATGTTTATTTTATGAAAAAACTAAACCAGATCATTTAGTATTGCACACAGTCTGAAATAATCCTTCCTAGAGCCACCAGTTTTACCTTTTAAATTTGTGATGGAACAAATGGTTCTTCTTTAATGTAAGAACACCTAGACCCAAATCATTGTCAGTGGACAAAATTCTCAAATTTTTCTTTGCCTGTGTGTTTGGCTAAAGGTACTGGACCAACTGAAGATGACCTCTGGATGGACCAACTGGTCCTGTCTGGAGATCCCTTCCTGTAGGAGAACATCCCCATTGCAAATGGCTCCTGCCAACAGTGATAGCACTGGGTGTTCTGGAGAGGTGGTGGAAGGACAGTGCTTCTGGAAGAGTCTGTGCTCCTGCAAGGTGTCACTCTGCAGCACTCACAAAGTGTCACCATGTTGCTCATCCAGTACAGACATAAGAAATGCAACTCCTGGATTCAACAATCCCCATAACACGAAGCTGCAGACCCAGACTTTGCTGAAACCAGGTGTAAACAACAAAAAAAACCCCCACATTCAACTCTGAGGTTCTGAAGGGATATCAGCTGGTGCTCAGGCCTGCCTCTGCACTCCACAGTGTTCTGTGTTCCCCTACTTGGAACAGCCCAGACCAGCTGGGGAAAATCAATGCAGGTGCAAGGTTGCAGCTGAGTGGATTTTTTAGTGTTCAGGCTCTCTTCAGCCTTTTATCAGGCTGGTCCAGAAGAAGAGAGTATGGAAATGGTTGAATGGTGGATATTTGCCATGTTCATTAAAAAGTAGAAGGGAAAAGGAGACTCAGCAACTTCAGCCAACACAATTTTATGTAATTGTCTTTGATTTTAACAAATAAATAAATAAATAGCCTGGCTCTCATTGGGATTTGCCTAAGGGACTATCATGAATGAGTTATAAAACTCAGCACTCATTCACCCATTCATCAACTGATTCTTTGCAAAACCATATGGCTCCTTGCAGGGATTTCTTTAAACATTATGCAAAAGTATGAAATCAGTGCCTTTGTAGATGCTAAGTCTATTGCTTGAGGCTCATTTTGAAATTCCATTTCCAGATAGCACAGCAATGCTCCTTTTGCAAGTCATACCCTAACAGAAAGCAGTTGTTCTGGCACTTTCAATCAAAGGAAGAAAAGAAATAGATATAAATAGTGAAAGAGTAAACTGATCTAAACTTTACAGATGAGCTGTGCCACTCAGCATGAATTTCACATGGAAATGCACTGTGCTTCATGGAAGGCAATGGGGAAAGGATAAACATTATTAAAAAGCAGGATGTCATTGGTTTCATGCATTGAGTCAGAAATAGCAGAGCCACTGCAATGTGTATGTATTCATTTACTGCAGCAAACCTGGCTGAAGACATGAGTCCATGTGAAAAATGCCAATCACTCGTTTTTAAAATTTTAAAAGGTTAATAATAAAAAAATAGTTATAAAAATAGCAATATAATTAGAGTAATAATATGGACAATTTGGATTAGAACAATATAAGACAATAGAAACAAAGAGTTACGGACGTCTGGGTACCTTTTTTGGGGCAAAACAAGCCCAGAAAAGGACCCATGTTAACAGAAGATTAACCCTTAAAAGCAGTAGCCTGTTGCATATTCATACACCTCATACATGATGCATAAATTCCATTCAAACACAGGATTCTCTCTGGTCAGTGTCAGCTTCTTCCTCTGAATCCTAAAGGCATCTCCAGGGCTGAGCGAGGCGGGAAGAAGTTTGTTACTTCTGATAATGGAGCAATAAATTTTTTTCTCTGAAAGATTTAGGTGTCCCGTGCCTGCTATCTGGTGCGAGTTCTTTCTTTAAAAAAGTATCTTACATAACAGTTTCTATTTTAACATTACGTTATAAACTGAAACTATATTTAACACACTACTTAAGAAAATTAATACAGCATTACTTTCTAACATAACACATATAATGTTCATTTTAATATTTGCGAAAAGCCAATCATAAAACACGCATTTTTCACAGTCCGTTCCTAGTGAAAATGGTTCGGTGCCATCTTTCCCCATCACAGGAGCCAGCAGGCACCGCTGCAACACCAATCCACATAAACGGCTTCCAACACGCGCCTGAACTGTGGATTAATGGAAATATCTGTAATTTAGCTGACACTCTCAAACGGGAACAGATCGTTTAGATGTCTTTTTTTCTTTAGGATGCTCAAAGCAAGCACCCGCAAGGTCTTGTTCATTCCCAGCGGTTCACCAGCACTTTCAGAGCTGGGGGTCTGCAGGGAACCCACACCTGCAGGTTCTGCCACAGCGAACCCAGGGCAGCCTCGCGGTGTCCCACAGCAGAACCGGACCTGTGGGGGTGGCACACAAGGACACTTTTGGGACACTTTTGTGGCAGCGCCCAGGGTCGGGCCCCTCACGACAAGAAGGACCCTGAGGTGCTGGAGCCTGCCCAGGGCTGGGGACGGGGCTGGGGGAGGCTCAGGAGCACAAGGGCTGCGAGGAGCGGCTGAGGGGGCTCAAAGGAGGCTCAGGGGGACCCTCTGGATCTCTGCAATTCCCTGTCAGGAGCTGGAGGCCAGCAGGGGATCGGGCTCTGCCGCCAGGCAAACAGCGACAAGACGAGAGGACAGCGCTCCATGGGAGGTTTAGGTTGACATTAGGAGGAACTTCTTCACAGAAAGGCTGATTGCGCCTCAGCACGGGCTGCCCAGGGTGGTGTTTAAGGAAAGACTGGAGCGGGGGTGTTTGGTTGGTGTCGATGATTCGGAGGTGTAACTGAGTCTATGATAAACAGGGACGCTGTGCGGCGGCTGCTCGCCCCTCCAGGCAGGCTCGGGTTAAACACAACAGCCCCTCACACAAAAC
>NW_005054458.1:1173249-1226555 GCF_000277835.1 Geospiza fortis | reverse complement strand
GGAGATGGACCAGCGCCTGGCTGAGCTGGTGGAGGAGCTCACCACGTCGGGGGAGCCGCAGCTGGAGCCTGGCAGGATGAAGGAGCTGAAGAGGATCTGCAAGTACGGCCGGTGGGAGGGACAGAGCCGGGCTCGCTGTTGTCCCCAGGTCAGCGGTCCCGGGCGGAGCCGCCTCGAGCGCTGTTCTGGGGCCTGCTGTGGGGACTGGGTGCTGCCAGTACAGAAGCTGTTCACTTAAAATTTAAAATAAATTGCGTCCCCGAGCTTAGGTTTTTGCGTGCTGAGCGTCTTTTTAAATATCTCCCCCTCCTTTTCCTTCGTTTTCCCCGTGCTCAGGTCGTCGGAGGAGCACATCAGCCACGCGTACCACCTGCTGCTGACGCGGCTCCGAGAGGAGCACGCCGAGATGCGCTTCTCCACCTTCCAGGTGGTGCAGGAGCTGTTCGCCAGGTCCCACCAGTTCAGGACGCTGCTCATCTCCAACTTCCAGGAGTTCCTGGAGCTCACGGTGGGCATAGACCACGAGCAGCCGCTTCCCCCGCCCAAGGAGGTGGCGCAGAAGCTGAGGAAAGCAGCCATCAAGGCAGTGCAGGACTGGCACGAGAAATACGGGGAGGCCTACAAGCAGCTTTCTCTGGGATACCACTTCCTAAAGCAGAACAAGAAGGTACTCGGCTTTTTTACTCCACTCTGTGGTATTAAGTGGTGATCACCAGGACATGTTTAAAGTAAGGAAACCAATAAATGTTAAAAAAAAAAGAAAGCTGCAGGAAATGACGTTGCCTGTAGGACGCCTTGTGTTGAGGATGGTCTTTGGAAAACAAACCCCAGGCTTTCTGTTCATCTTGCAGTACTGTAGGTTTTTAAAACTCTGGTCTTGTACTCATGGCTGGGCTGTGCCTTTTTCAGGGTGCAAGTACTGCTCACCAGTTGGCTTTCACCCACTGATTCCTCACTGGAGCCCCAAGGTTTAGCTCTTTCGGGAAGGGCAGTAATGGTCATGCATTAAACTGAGGATAACCAGCTATTAAATCTTTCCATAGCTAGTTTAAATTAGCTTGATTTCTGTGCTGAGCTGCCCCATGCTAGGTCCCTATTGCTGTACAACTTTGCCAGTGTTCATGCCTGCCACCCTCAGCTGCAGTGTTACTGTGCCAGAAAAGAGCTTTTATGAAAGAGAAATTTCATGTAAACCTTAGCTTTTAGATGTCACTTCAAGTTACTGTGTTTGGAACATTCTGCTGCTTTAGTCTGTCTTCTGAGGTGCAACAGTGAAATTTGCAACACTATTCTAGCATTCACACTGCCTACAATGATAATAACAGGCTTTCAGTAAACATACTGATTTTCTTTCTCTTCAGAAAGGCATATTCAGATTCCTAACAGCAGATGAAAAGCTTTTGTGATACATGGAGTATTTCTGTTGTTCTGGTTCCATAGTAAGCTAATGGTGTTCCCTACTGAACTGTGCTGTGCTGGTTTTTTACACAGATTTTGGCATCTGCTCACAAAAGATGATTGCCTTTGAATTATCCTTTCTTATCTTGTTTAAGAAAGGAAGAAAATTAAATGACAGTGCAAGACTGAGACAAGGGGGCTTTAACATGTAATATAGTTTCACCCAGTTGAACATAAGGGTCCAACAGCTCTGCTGAAGTGTGGCAGGTCTGTCTGTGCTCCTGGGGTCAGTGACTGCTCCCCAGTAACAACTGGGGAATCCCTCTCCAGGTTTTGAACAAGCTGTGCTATTTTCTAGAGCAGCTGGATTTGAGCTCCTCTATAAACATTAATATCAATAGAAGCAATCTCAGGTAGTTTGGTAACTCTTGTACTCAAAGACTTGATATGAGCCAACTGGCTTTTTGCCAGCTTAATGCTTGAAGTGTGAGAAGCAACCAAAAGTTTTAAGGAGGCATTTGCTGCTTTTTTTTGTAGCAAAATACATCACTGTTGAGTTTTACTGGTTTGGCACAGTAGTATGGGGCAACTTGGGTGGAGTTTTAGCTCTGTGTGTGGTCTGTAGTTGGGTCTTGCTTGGATTTTTCTTAATGATCACCAAAATCACTTTATAAACAGTCAGAAGATGACAGCTGCTGCTCTTTTAGGGTGTAAGGCTAGAGAACTCCCCACTCTGTTAATGTTAGTAGGTCAGTAGTAATAGGGACCAAGTAGATGCCTCTATAAATGTTTGACTTTAAGAGCAAATAATGCTTCAGCATACATGACAATAATTGTTTTCAAACTCCCATCCCAAAGTTTAAAAGAAGAAGAAAGAGGAAAAATATTTCACATCTTTCCAAATGTTTGTATATTTGGGCACGTGACTCATATTGTAGTATCTTTGTGGCTGAGGAATGCATGGATGGAATTACAGAACAGGATTTCAAACAGATCCATGCAGGGTATGGTACTGCTGCATTCCAATATTTTCACAAAAGTGGCAGTAATTGTCTCAGCCTGCTGCTTGGCATCCTTTCAGTTGCGCAGGTTTTTGCTCCTCAAACATTTAGTTCCATAATTGCAGACCAGCAATAAAAGGCTTCATGGTCCTTTTGGTACAGAGAGTGGGAAAGGATGGGCAGGTGACTCCACTGCAGGTACTCTGGCAGGAGGCAGAATTTGTGCTTTAGGAGGCTGTAGCTGTGTCTGGTTTTCTGTCTGACTGGCAGCAAATGGTGGCTGCAGTTCCTGGGCTCTGGATCTTTGTTCTGCTTTTGTGGGCAGTGTTGCTCTTTGGGTGGATCTGTTTCTGTGTGGGGAGCTATGCAAACCTGTAGAAAAATCAGGTCCTGAAAACCAAGAAAGCTCACTCTGGTGCTCTGCATGATGCAGTAGGTTGTGAAACCAGATCCCTTCCCTACCACCCTTCTGCCCACCCATTCCCTGCTGAAAAACCAGCTTGGTGAGTGTACCTGTTTCTAAACTGATGGAGACCCTCCATGCCAGTTTCTCTGACAGCTGTTAGATGAAAACATTTGTGTGACTCCAGAACTTTGTTGTAGGTTGTTGAGAGCCACTAGTGGATGTTGACATGCTTGATCATCTAGCAGTGGCAAGAATAACAAATTTTACTGAGTGCTTGTGATGGAGACATTGCAAGAGAGTCTGTGGGCTGCAGAATCAGCAAAGTGCAAGCTTACTCAGCATTGTCTGGCAGTTCATAAAAGTTATGTGGTAGCAATCAAAGGAAATTCTGTGTCTTTCAAAAGGGTTTCCTTCCACATTAATGCAATCAAGCCTCCCTTCTTTAAAACAGGAGTGAAATTTTTTTTGTGTTTTCAATCCTTTCTAAGACCAAACTAAAAAAACCCCAAATATTGCTAATATTTTAAGAAACAGCATTTTTAACAGATTAATGTTTATAATTTGGACATAAGGAAATGAGACTGAATGTTTTTTCCCTCAATGTCAAAATCCAACAATGTAATTGTAAAATCTCAAATTAGGTGTTTCTTAACAAAATTGAAGGTCTTGTCTTTTACTTTCCTTTCTTACAAAGTTCTTTTTATAAGTTTTATGTCTATCTGTCTATCTGTCTATCTGTCTATCTGTCTATCTGTCTATCTGTCTATCTGTCTATCTATCTGTCTATCTATCTATCTATCCACTAGTTGTTATAGTGCTTACAAATTTTCCTAAATTTCCTGGTGGACATGGTGTGATATTTTAATGTAATCTTAATATCTCCCCTGCATAGTCTCTTCCTGCTCATTCTCCCTGACTCCTTGTCTCCAGTGCTGTGGCAGAAGTCTCCCAAAGCCCTGTCTGTTCCTGCACTCTGGATGTGAAAATCTAAGGGGTTTAAGTGGTTTGTTTTTCTACCTTATGATTTCCTTTTGAAAGCCATTGATTCTCAACAGTCCTTTATTAGTAGGAGTAAAAACTCTGTTCACAATTGCTGCAGTTATTGATTCGAGGGGGAGAAGAGATAAAAGGAAATGCTGCTGAGCTTCTGGCTGATGGCTGATGTTACAGGATTTTTCACCACAGATAAGGATCTTAGGAAATGGATTTTCTATATATTTCTTACGGGGAATGTTACACTTTTTTCTTAATTTCCTCCTTAGGTGGATTTTCAGGATGTGCATGCCAGAACTGTGGCTGAAAGGAGGAGGGAAGAGGAGAAGCAAAAACGACTGGAGAACATTTACAAAGAAAAAGTGAAAAGAACTGAAAAAGAAATGGAAGGTTGGTTGCTTTGCTTCTTTTAGTGCATTTTTTGTTTGTTATCAAGAAAGAAAATGTTACCAAGTAAAGATCTGGTCTCTAATTCAGTACAGTATGAGTGCATCACCCCAAATAAACAAATCATGAGACTTCTTGGAGCTAGTGACTTAATTTCTGTTAGGCGCAGACTTCCCAATGCCTTGTTGGCCTATGGCATTACTTATATTATATATACAGTCACTGTATTCCAGAAATAAAGGCAGTGATCTGCACAGGAATCCTGGATGCTGTGTGGGATAACTGTGAAAAGTGTCAGAGTGCAGCTAGAAAATATAACTGGGGCCTGAGTCTCTGAGCAATATGTGCATAATAGACAGATTTCTGTCACCCCAGAGAACAACAGAGATCGTAAGTACATTATGCTGCAGTTTAAAGGGTTATTTAATTAAATTACTTTGGTGTATGTAATGCATGCAATTGTGTCTGCATTTATTCTGCATGCTGGAAATGTTTTCATGCACTAGAGTGAAATTTTAAAGAGATTTAACTTTTTTAAAGTAACTTGTATCAGTAGCATCTCTTTGAGCAGTAACATACATTTATGGCTGTTCCTACACACAGCAATAAAATTCATGGCTGTAAAATCAACATCACTAAGAATATCTCACTGAATCTTGTTTTCTTTCTAATTCTATGAAGCACTTGAGTCATCTTTACTTAGTGAAATTTTAGGGTGGCTAAGGAAAGGAGGAGCCCTGATTCTGGATGTCTGGCATGTAGATTCTGAAATTCTAGATTTCCTGCTTAGGGATTGCCACTTTTATAAGGACAGTTTCTGCAGAAGAGGAAGACCTGTATGGCTCAGTTTTCTCTGGAGAAATGGATTCCCCTTTTGGCAGTCATATTTGCTTTGTACCTCTGTGTCTGCTCTGGAGACATTAACATTTTACAGTATCTAACAATTTTATAAAATAATTGTGTCTTGATAGAAATGTCCCAAGAGATTGCTGACACACTGACAGAGATGGAAAACTGTTTCCAGCTGCTGATGCCAGATCCTCTCAATTTTGGGATGAACGAGATTGACCCAGAGCTCAGCAAACAAACATCTGCTAATGAGGCCAGACCTGCATCCCCCTTTTCCTCCCAGGGGGAATTTACCCCATCCTCTTTGGGGTGCATGGATGATGAGCAGCCCTGCTGCAGCAAGGACATTCTTCCTGTTTCTCAGTGTGTTACAGCTGATGGAAACGAGGAGGCAGATGAGAAGCCTGAGCAAGAAGAGCTGGATGGAGGCAAACGCTCGGATGTTCGATTCAGTGGCCCTGCTCTTGATGATGATGATTACCAGACTTTTGTTAGGAACCACGGGCTTATTTCACATAAATATACTCTAGACCTTGAAATCTCCACAGGTACCTGGAAAAACTTCTGACATGTAGCTGGAGGCAGCCTTTCTCTGAAGTGTTTTGTGCTTGTGGTATTGTTTCTGTTACTTAAATGCTGGGGTTACTGGACACCATTTTGCTTTGGGATTCCTGGACATCACTTTGATTTTTTAATTTTTAATTTTTTAAATTTATTTTTTATTTTTCTGTTTCTGGTTCCTCTAGTAACTGTTCTTTGTTTTGGGTGTTCTTGTGTGTGGTTAGTCGATTTCATTAATTACCTTCTAAGACTGAACTTTTGTAATAGTTGTTGCAAGCCCATTATGGCACTTCATAATATCTATAATGAGTATTTTGTGTTTCAAAACAATCTGCTTATCAAACACAATTTTCTTCCTCTTTGTTATTCACCTCTTTCTCTCTATAAGCTGCTAGTTTAAAATCTTACTATTGAGTGTTTCTGAACCTTTTTCCTTGCAAGAAAGTAGTTTTGTTAGCAAGTGATTACACCATTTTTGTATAACTTTGCTAGTGTGAGTTACCTGTAGTAAAATCAGGATGGTTTGTGTTTTGGAAGTCTCTTACAATTCCTGTCCTAAGGGAATTCTATGTGCAGACAGTAAGGGTGATACCTGCTTCTCTGTTTACTAACAACAATGGGTGAAAAGTATAACTTTCACTTGGATAATGGCATCCTTAGCTTCTTTGGCAATCAAGTCCCTGTTACTACCAGGGTAGGGATTATTTTATATTGAATATGAAGAAATTGGTACAATAAGGCCCAGTTCATTTGAACTTGGGACAAATTGGTACAATAAGGCCCAGTTCATTTGAACTTGGGACAAGATGTAATGAAAATAGCAAGACTGAACCTGTCTGTGATTTATTTGGTCATTCCTTCATAATGATGGCTTAACAACTTTTTCTGGCATGTTGGACTGAACACTTTTCATATTTTCCTCAGATTTTTGAGTGTGTGGATAGTAATAGAATAATTAATACTGAGCGGAGAAGCATTCTGATGTTTGTAACTCTCCCTGAAGTGATCAAATGTCTTAGAGTAATTTGCCTCCTGTAGTGAAGATACCATAAATGTCATGCACTAACTCTTTTCCCCTGTTTTGAGCAGATATAAAAGTGCAAGAGAATGAAGATAATACTGCCATCATAAACAGTGTCATGGATGCTCACAAACTTCTCAGAAATAAGTTCTGGCCTTCTGTGCAGTCCTGGATTCAGGTGGGATAAAGAGAGAATTCTTTATTCTTCATTTTTTAATAAAAACATGGTGAAACAAGGACTGGGATACACTAAAGCTTGAGGGAGAGTGAACGAAAAGGAAATGAAGGTTGAAGAAACAGGAACAATTAGAGAAGATTTCCATTTCAGTAAGAGTGGACTAAAGGACACTGCAGGAGGTTGTTGGGTAGCTCTCAGCCTTGGATGTGGTACCTATAGGCAATTCTTTCTTTTTTTTTTAAGATAGGTAAAACTTGGCTTCCTTGCAAAGTCTTAAAGTAAAACACAACTTATTTTTGTTAGACAGCTCTCTGTCAGGTTAGCAGTACATCATGGAGCCTCCTGAGTGGAATTTGGCCTACTGGAGGGCACTCTCAGAAGATGTTTGTTATAGACATTCATTCTTTGGCTTCACTAGTTGCTGTTAGTTTTTTAGGTAGAAAATGAATTGGCTTCAGTAATTGTCACTTGTACAACGAAGGAATTTGTGACATTGCTGTTTCATTAATTATGAGGGAAAACTGGAATTTTTTTTTTTTTTGCTCAGACTTCTAGAAGAGAATAAGAACGTTATTTTCTTGGTTTTCAGCTACTTACCAGAGCAGGAGTCAATGATGATCAGCTAAGATGTGCCATTGAACTCAAGAATAAAATGGAGACTGCTATGAAGAAATACAAGGAAATGGACATTTCCTTTAAAGCAAGAAAAAGAAAAGTGGTGAGTTTCTTAAAATTCTGTTTTACTAACAGAAAGTTAGTAAAGTTTAGCTTGTATGCAGAACAATGTTCTTTCTCTTAAGCAGGGAAACTTTTCAACACAGGTTTTATTGTAAAGTACATTAATTCAGCTGATTGTAGCTTCCCTCAAGGAGCAGTAAACACCTGTATAATATTCCAGGGGCGTGGTTATTAGACCAAAACTGTTTAAGGCATCCTTGTTGTTGTTTTGGATAGAGAAGTGGGTAAGTGCAGGTTTTATTTACTCTTAATTGCTTTTTGTGTAACACTGTTAAGTCTTCAGCTTTTTTTGTGCATATTTCTCAATAGACACTGTATTGCTCATGTTCTTTCACAATTTGCTAAACTCTGAGAGTCTCTCAGTTCAGGAAAGTCGTTTCTCTGCTATGTAGCATTTACTCTATACTAAACATGTAATGTGATTAAGGTTATCATAGGAAAGTTTAGAGCATCAAACTTATTTCACAGAGATTAACTACCTATGACAGTCCTTGTGAAATAGGTAGACTTTGTGAGTAAGCAGAAGCTGAAAGATCAAATTCATTATTCAGATCAAAGAAGAGGTTTATGGCCTGTTTACATAGATAAAAAGCAGAGCTGTGTGATACTAATTTCTGTTGGCTGTGATGAAATGAAATAACTGCATAGCTTGACATAAAAATAAGTGCTTTGGGTCAGAGTCCAGACTAGAGTCTGGTTTGGGTTTACTGGATTGTAAGGATTTGATCTGGACATAACACCTTGAGGTAAATTGTGTAGCCTCATTTAGCCATGACTGGATGTTGTAGACTTTGCCTTCCGTGTACAAATGAAGCTAAATCAAGATTAATCTGGTTCATCACCTCCTGATGTGCCACACCAGTCAAAAATGCCAACTCTGAATGAAAAGTACTGAAAGACTGTCTTGTCAGAGGCTTTTGTCTCCAGTGAAATATGTGTGCTACCTCTATGCAACCAGTTATGAAGGAATCCAGACATCTGCTGTCATTCCTGCCATTTGCTTGACAGGACTTCATTTGCTGCACCTCTGCATGGAATATTGGTTGCTATATTTCTTGTGAGATGTAAAAGACATTCAAGCCTTGATTTTCGTGTGTGTGTGAATGTGATGTGTGTGTGTTTACAGTGGTATTGTTACCACTTAGAGTGACCAGTGCTGTGTGTATGCTTATATAGCATGTTTAGAACTAATATCTATATTAATTTGAAAGCTAATAAATTCCATTGTTAAAAGGACAAAAAGATAGAAAGCACATAATGCTCACAATACTTTCAAAGTGAAGCAATGCAGACTGAGTTCACTTAAGCATTGA
Organism: Geospiza fortis; assembly: GCF_000277835.1. Lineage (NCBI taxonomy): Eukaryota > Metazoa > Chordata > Aves > Passeriformes > Thraupidae > Geospiza > Geospiza fortis. Next base: position 1,217,710 of record NW_005054458.1, on the reverse strand, counting down.
AAACAATATATAAATATTCCTAGGGTTTCTCTCCAGTGGAAAATAACTAAATTTAGTGTTAGTGCTGAGCTATTTTAAATTTATAACCTGAACACAGAGAGCTTTGTACAGCAGAAGGAAACTGCATAAATTATATTTTATTCATGTGTCAGATGACTTTATTGAAACATAAAAACATGGCAAATTGGGAGTCTAGTAGAACAAAATAAACAGAATATCTTAGGCCATGGTTATTGAATCCCCATCTGTCAAATATTTACATGTCAGCATGTGAAACACTGCACACATCTCCTCTTCACTTGAGCCCTGCTGTCTGTGTTAGGTGTTGTGGCTTTGTCCAGGTGTCCTCGCGTCCATGGAGCCCTTGCCATGCCAGTTTTGCTGTCTCTGTATCTCTGAAGCTCTGTGTTTGGAGAGGGATGGCAGTTCTGCACTCTGAGGTAGCTGTATCCTTAACTGGAGAATGTAAAGGTGAATTGTTTGTGTACTTGCTCATTTCAACTGTCATTATGATCCTGCACCACAGCAAGCCATTCTTTCAGGGAGAGAGGGGTTTTGTTTAATTAGCAAATATAAAACAGAGTGACAGGGACTTGGCAGCTTGGCTGGGGACTTGGGCTTGCCCATTCTCCTGGGATTTTTTGCATTTTCTTCTGTGGTCACTGATTTCCCCCCTTTTCATCTGTTCTATTCTGTGTTTTGTTTCTGTTCTGTCTGGGAGCAGTGGGAGTAAAGGCTTTACCCATCCTGAAACTGAGGTCAAGAAAGTTGATAAAGGGAAGTGTTTATTGAGAGACAATGAAACTGGAGATTTATTGCTGTGAACTCTACTATAACTCTCAATCCCACAGAGGTTGAAATTGCCACTTCAAAGAGGAAAGGTCCTGGGGTGCCTTACATTTGCCATGTGTCATTGCTACTTCTTTTAGCTGGTCAGTTACACATGGATATGGCTGAAATGCAAATAATTGTATATATCTGGAGTAATTCTTGATGCTGCAGTTTAATATGAATATACCAGCAGTGTAGCTTGATGTAAATTACACTGAGAGCAAGAAATTGGTGGTTACCTGGCCTGATTCCACGGAAGAAATATTTGCTTGGTTCACAAGGTGTGTGCTTTTGGCAATCCTTATTATTACATCCATGCTTTCCATTGTTTCTCATTTCATTTTCCATATCACAGAGCACAAGCCTCCAAGGCAGGTGCTTTTGGCAGTCAGAGCCTGATACACAATTAGCACAAGTTACTTTCTCTGAAGTTCTTTTTTACCTTTATATTTACTGAAAAATGAAAATGTCAAACTGCTCTTCAAACCGCAGGAGAACTTCCTGGAGGTTTAGGGAACTTCCCTTTTATACAAAGTCTCTTGAAAGAAAGCACAGAACTTTATACAGTGAGACACTTTGACTTTAAATGGTTTATAGTGACATAAGCTATAACTACTTTTACTTTTCTCCTCCATGAGAGTGAAGAACACAAACCATCAGAGTGGCTTAATTACAAGGAGGGCCATCATTTCTGTGTGACACTTACACCCTGCCAGCACGAGCAACCTGTGTTTTGTGCTTGCCTCTCAGGAGCTGTGAGAGGAGAGGGAAAAGAAAAACACAGGTTATGCTTTAACTGCCTAGAAACAAATCCCTTGCAGCAAAATTTATAATTATTAATACATCCCAATTGCCCAGTCCACACATTCCCCATTCCCATGGCTGTGCTCCCAGTAGATCAGAAGTCAAGGCATTTTTTACAAGCTGTTACTTTTTCAAGTGGGTGGAGGGTGGACCAAAAAAAATCACAGACTACCTGCACTGGTCAAAGGCAAATGAGTTTTTGTGTGCTTACATGGGTTGTGTTCACTGTAGTTAAATCCTTGTTTGGGGTGTCAGGTTTCTGACAGGAAGTGCATTTTGAGAGTATGAACATTTTGAGGGTTTTGATATTCATTTTTCTGTGAATCTGAATTTTGGCTGAATCTGGGTGAAGAGGGTGGGAGCTGTAAAAAGGCTTTTATTTCATGGTAGCTGAGTGCTCAGACAGGAACCTCTCTTCTCTGAGTGCCTGCTCAGGATAATTCCAGTGCCCAGTAGAGGGAGTGCAAACTGCATGCTGCACATTTTTCTCTGTGCCACCTTGATCCAGAGCCAGCCATCTGCTCAGTCTGTGTTTCCAGGTAAACTTACTCCAGCAGCAACACCGGAGAGATTTCAAGTTAATTCGTGACTGTATGAATTATTGTAAAAGTCCAGTTGTAATTATTGGCTTAGATTGGTGTTTAAATAACACTACTGTAGACTTCTGATTCTTTTGCAGGAATAACTTACCATCATATTGTTCTTTAAAATTTTTTTTTCTGGTTAGATATAGATTTGTTTCTCAATGTCTTCTTTTTCTTATAATACTATAATAGCATTTTATATAATAGTATTTTAATATTTTCCTGTTTAATGTCTGATTTGCTGCTGATTAGATGCAAATGATCATGCAATTTTAGAGAGGATGAGTATATTCTGTATTTTAAATCATGCACACCACCTTTCACTTACATCCTTTCCATGAAGACTTACCCATTAGGATAATACTTGAAATCCTGACATTGTTAATAGAAATGTAGCTTGTTAGCTGGATTTTGTACACTCAAAGTATGCTTATGTCTTATGCGATTACCTTGGGAAGCTGTGGAAGGTTTAGTATTGAGGCTGGCTAAAACTTGGGCAGACAGAATCCAGGGGGAAAGATGATGTGAGAAACATCCCATTCATGTTTCTGTCAGCAGAGGGATCATTTAATGGACCTGTTGCACTTTGAATTTTAAATTTCAAGTTACATTAACAACCAGGGATATATAGTTTTTCATTAACTGTATTCATTACGTTTTGTTTCACCTTTCCTTATCTTCTGTCAAATCTGAGCATGTGCTTGGATCCTGATTTATTTGTGTACTTAATTTTATCCATGTGAAACATCTGGTTGAACTCAATAATGCCATTATAATTAGATTTGGAGGAGCCTGTCCTCGTGTTGTCCAGAACCTGATACTCAAACTTCACTATAATACAAGTAAGATTTTTTCAGAAAGATTATTATCAGAAAATTATTACAAATTTACAATTTAAATATTTGCTAGTAATTATTTAGTCCTAAAATACATTAAAAGGTTTAAATTTTAATATGTTATAAATTAAGCCAAGAGTTCTGCCAATTACTTGTTACAACACTTGCTGATTTTTTTCCCCATGTCTTCAACTACAGTTTGGCATTTTAGCAATTCAAATGAGTTATTTCTACCTAATAATTTTGTAGCTTTATAACCAGCCCTTTTCAAGTCTGTCTTTTTGTCAAGTTAGTGCCTGCTTTAGGAAAAAAAAAGAGCTGCAGTTGAATTTTAGATTTCTTTTTCTGCTTCTGTAGCCATAGAAAAGCCAGTCCTGCTGACAGCTCTCTATAACAGCTTCCTGTAGTCACATCCTTACAGTTTTTTCCTCTTGTTCATTTTAGAGAAGTTGTTTCTGGGGGTTAGGTAATTGTCCTCAGTGATCCCTTACAGTGCCTGAAACCACATTTACTGAAACATGTTCAGACCATAGAGCAAGAGAGACACCTTTGTAGAGAAGTCTTTTCCCCAGGTGCTGCTTTTTAACAAAAACCCCAACTCTTAGCAAGAAGTTGCGCTATGAAAACTGGAAGCATTTAATTTTAAGGTTTAAATGATAACTTGATGTTGATTGTTAGTATGTTTTCTATAGAGAAATATAGGAATATTTGATAACTACAGCAGTATTATTGCTAAAGATGTTCTTTACCAGATTTATACATTGATACCATGTAATGTGGTCAGAATAAATAGTAAAATTTATTAATATTTATGTGGTCAAATTGGTAGCCCAGGCAACATTTAAATGGTTTGGGTTTTTTTGTCTAGGTAATATTTATCAAAAAAAACAGGTCGACCATAACTGTAAAAGTAAACACAGACTATTAAATGTGTCATACAGATACTTAATGCTCCCTCTTCCCTCCTTCCTATTTTAATTGATGTTATTTTTATTGTCTTGTTTGTCATGTTCTTATTATTTCTGTTAAATGATCACTTTTCAGCTAAAAGAGCTTTCTATTTTTTTAAGTTTTATTAGGATGTAGGACTGATATAAAACAAAACACTGTAAATTAGCCCTCAGAACAGCAGTCGCTTGTTAAAGTGTCTGATCAGCTGGATGATGGGTTTGGTTGGTTTTGTTTCTTCCCAAGAGCTGAGTGTTGCTGTGGTGTGTTTTAGGCTTTGCCCTGGCCATGCAGCCTGCCACTGCTATGAAGTTATTAAAAATATCTTGTTATGCAGATCTAGCCATGAATTCTTGGGGCTGTCACTGTGGCGACCTCTGAGCCCTGTGTGATTCGCAGGTCGCACAATGCAATTTGGAGCTCCTCTAATAGACTGGAAAAGAAAGGAGGATGTCTCCATCATCAGGTTAACCCTTATGTTAAGTATTTAAGTTTTTCAGGCCCAAGGGTCATCTCACTTGATTCGTCTATGAATACTGAGCAGTGTGTACTCTAAGTAGGAGATATAAATTTGCTTCCTGCTTTTTATCCATCCTACCTTACAAGGGGAAATAGTATTGCAGTGAATTTTTTTTGTGAGGTTCTTAGAGGTATATTACTAAATGTGTATTTATAAAAATGGAAAAGGAAGAAAAGTTTTAGGCTTGAAACATATATTAATGCATTTAAATTTAGCTGATGAGCAATATGAAAGTAAATATATCCACATCTAAAATGTCTTTGTACCTGAAATCCACAATCAGAAATACATGTAAGGTTATGTGTATTTGCACAGAATAATTTTTTACCTGTCTGTAATAAATTAGGTTTATTTAATTGAGATGTGTATTTACCTGTTATTGTTAGACTTGGAAACCTTCACTAGTTTAACTAAAACTGCTGTATCTCCCCTGAACGTGATACTTTTTGAAAAATGTGGATTGTGCAAGACAACTTGGCCTTTTTGATGTGCCTACTTAAGGATTAAGATGATTTATGCAACCACAGTTTTGGTGGATGGTAGGAGCTCAAGTAGTGAAGTATGAAAATACATCTGAGTGGTTATTGCTAAAGAAATACTGAACTTGCCTTACAAAATCTTCTTGAGGTAATAATTTTGTCCAATGTACCAGTTTTCTAGACTGCCTTTATTTTCTGCCCTCTGAAGCTATGAAGGCACACACTGGTCCACTGTGTCTCTTGGACATACCAGTTTTTTTGAAACGATTCATGAAGATGCAGAGTCTTTTGAGCTGGTTTTTGAGCTTGCCCCTCCAGGACTGTGAGAATCCTCATAGACTCTTTGCTTTAGGGAAAAACTGGTTCATCAGGTAGTTATCTTGCTAAAGCAATTTGGAGCAAGGTATGTTCATTCTCCAGTGTACTTTGGCAAAGTGTTAGGCTGGAACCCTTCAAGCATTTTTACTAACCCCTGGAAATTAGGAAATAATGTGAAAAGTGCATTCCTAAATAAAAGTCAGCTTGGCCAAGATGCTTATGTGCTGTTGAGCAACTACACCTAGAATGAATGGTGATACTTTTACGGGTGAACATAAAATGTGCTTTGCCTGGACCACATATCTAATTTGCAGTCATGGGGTTTGAATTTATGTTCATATCACAAAGTGAAGGGGAGGGAGGCTGTGTGGGAGCTTCTTATAAATACAGCTCTGTTAGTAGTTTGTGTTTTCTTTGGGTTGCACATGAGAAAACTCAAGCATGGTTCTAAAATCTGGCCAAATGCCAGCATTTATGTCCATGTCATCCTGTGTTGGATGATACTAAAGAATGGAAAAGGAGGAATGTGTCCTAACATTAAAGATACACTGTTTGACTATTCAGTTTCTATTACTGGCACTGAAGATTTTTACCCCAGTCACTGTTTTCTTACATAGAATATCCCCAAATTTCATTTTAACATGCCTGAAGTATGTTTTGTGTTATGGTTGAATAAAAAATGCATGTGCTTAAGGTTGCCCCTCTAACTAGGTTCTACAGCAATAAATATTCTGGTTCCCTAACCAAAATCTTCTAGAAAAATATTTAGTTGGCTTTGAGTAGATGCACATGAGATATTGGCATGGTGGAATAATTTGCAAGATCTTTCAGTGAGGGTATTAGCATATAAATAGCAGATGCAATGACGACCATCACAGCTGAGTACATTTAATTTTTAGTTTATAAGATAGAATGGGTTTTTAAATGCATAGCCATCAAGCCTGCTGAAAGACAAATGAAGTTTAGAGTTCACTTGTCTGAGGATGCCTTACATCATTTTTTTTTAGAAAAGGGAAACAGGCACGCATAAAACTGAACAAAAGTGATTTCTTGGGTGAAAAGTAATTGAGATTGCAAAGCAAGTTAATTAGACCATGCAAAATTTATTTAATGGTCCCAGCTGTAGTTTCCAAGTGGTGTTTTAGTGAGTAGATATGACTTCTTCATGTGCTATCTTTTCCTTCTTTTTCTAAAATAATTAGTAGTGGCTGTACATCTAGTCCTATAAACTGATTGCATTGTATATTTCAGTAATTTTATTGCTTGCTTTAATTATGATTGCAGGGACTCGGGTTTTTAAATCCTCTTAACAGAATGTAGCAGTCAATTTGTATAAAAGTGAGCAAAGGATCAAGGGCTTTTCTTCACATCTTTCCAAATGTTGTGTGGTGGGTGGAGGCTTTTTTCACATTTATTACTAGTTGGGATGGGTGAACAAGGCCTTTAACTGGGGCTCTGGTTGCACTGAGCTGCACTAACAGATGGAGGCTGTTGAAGCATTGACTGCGAAGTAAAAGAAACAATTGCATTTCTACTGGCATCCAGTGCTTTTCCCAAGTTTTTGAAAAATGCAGAGTAATAAGGAAACATCTGTTTTTTCAAGTTTTTTTAATGAGCTAGGGAGGAATTGGTTTGATTACGCTTGTCTAGTTGGAAGAGTCAGCACTATTTTAAGTTTTTTGTGAAAAATCAGGAGAATGGTGAAGATGTTCTAAGTGATTACAGTCAAAATAATGCATGTATGTTTTCTGTCTTTTTTAAAACCATATTCTTACTTGTAAATAAGTCCAGCTCAAGAGTCTGAAAACTGGCTAGCTAAATCTCATTTCTTCTCACAGGAATCATAGCTACCTAGTCAGTGATCCTACCATGTTAAAGAAACCAATATAGTTGTGGAATGGCATCATTCTATGACTTAGATCAATAAATACAAAAATAAATATCAGCATTTTAGAGCAGATTAACAGGCTAAAAATTCCCTTTCCCTTGGAACTTGAGGAGCAGTGGCGGTGCGAGCAGCCTCTGATGTCTGGGGATCTGGTGGACCATTCTCTAGTGACAGAGAGGGGCTGTTCACCGTCCATCTGTGATAACTGTGTTAGAGAGTTTCCTCATATCACCTGATAATTAGGATGGATTTGAACCCAGGAGCTTCTTTCTCACATTCTTTGACAGGTGATTGAGAAACAAGCAGTTTTGTGACTACCTATCTTCGAGGTATTTAATCTTGTACACTACAAGAAAAGCTTTACATTGTGGTATTTATCACTTGCTCTTATATTTTACTTCCCTTCAGCCATGGCACACTAGAAATTTCATTTGTTTTTATCTTACTCTCCTTTTTCATGGTTGCAAGTACCCTAACCCCTCATTCCTAAAAAGATTATAATTTACTTAATTGGCCACTTAAAACTATTGTTTTAAATATTTATTTCTTCTGATTTAATAGTGGATGGTTTATTTTTATTTTTTTAATTGACTGAAAAAGTTTTCCTGTAGTGGAAGCATAGATAGGAGGGAGTTGAGCTTTCCCACTACCTCTGTAGAAGTTGCTTTATGGAACTTTTAAAAAACGTACTTTTCTGACTAATAATATTGCCCATGAGCTCTCCCACTTTCTCTTGCAAGGAAATGGAACAAACATACATAAATGGGATGGTTCTGATAAAGTACCGCTGGAATGAAGTAAATTGAGATATAACTACCTGCTATTACTGTGCAACTTCTTGAATTTCCAACAGTGACAACTTCAATATTTTAAAGTAAAAAGATAACTTATTTAACTTGTTAAGGATTTTATCAAGATGAAGACTTCATGTCTGTTTGAAGGGAAAAGAGGGCTTAATTCCTGTTAGTTAGCTAAGCGGTTAATTTTTTTTTCAGGAAATCTAAATTTAATGGAAGACTCCAGGGAAATTCAAGGGTGTGAACAATACGCATAATATTTTATGAAAATGACCCCCATATTTAAAATCTGGCATTATATGTTATGCATTGTAGCACCAAGTCCACATCTACCTTTTAGAAAATTAAAACACATAAATTCTGTTTAGTGTTTGATATGTGCTGCACTAGCTGAAAGCCATAATGCCCCTAAAACCTTGGGTTGCTTTTCACCTTTCATAAATTCCTGGGTAGATTCTATACAAAAAATAATTTTCAGCTCCGTGGCTCATTGTTATTCAAAGTTGATTGATTGTCGTCATTTACCCAGTGAGGAAGTTAAGTGCTCCTGTCATTTCTGAAGAGTATAATTGGGACGTTTCACAGGTCAGTGGTAGTGACAGGTTTCCCTTTTGATTAGTGTTAGACTGATAACAAAAATTACAGTTTCCTATGATTAATGTTTTCTATAGTACTTGAATGCACAGTTCATGGATTGTACCTAAACAAAGTGAATTTGCATCTGATTATGCCTTTTCTCTGTCAGGCTTTTCATGTGCTTTAAAGTTTTAGATCATGCAGGTAATACAGCAAAGTTGCTTCCAGAGCAGTTTTCAAGTGGAGGATTAGTGAGATCCACTGAATTTTAGAATATTACCATGCAGAGATATGTGCCTTGAGTGATATGAACAAATTAGGTGAAATTTCAATTAAAGATAGTATTCTGCTTTCCCTCTAGTCCTCTCAGATATGACATGCAAGGAAGTGCTGGTATTATATCCCTGCTATTTTAGGTATAATCTGGCAATTTAAGTTAAATGATCAGGCTGGACTGAGTTTTTTCCTCTTGCCTGTTTGACACTATTTCTCTGTTCCTAAAACCTGTTGCTGTTTATTTGTTTACAGACTGAGTGAAAACAAATGGAATAGACTGAATTTACTTTCCCTTTTTATGATGTGGAAGTTAGTCAGTTTGTACATTATGGCACAAAGTTGCAGACTGAGATAATCTATGACAAATTTTATCTTGGTGAAATCTTTTTTTAATAGCTTGGTAAGAAATGGAACCTGAACATGAAAATTATGATGATGTCCTGCTTGTAGAATTTTGCTTCTAACTTGTACCATCCATTCATTATGTGTTAATGTATATCTCTGTATATAGCAATTAACATTCTTTGTTAGAAATTAATACAGTCCAGCTTACAAATAATTATGGCCAAAATGAAATACTGGGGTTTTTTAAAGTTATTATTTATTTTAATTTTTTAACCACATTTGATAAACCCGAGGTTAGCTGCTGGATTTTTGGCTTCAGAGTATATGTATGATTTAAAGGAACTCAGCTGTGACACAAGATTAGAGTAGTGAATTAGATTGGGAAAATTCTGCTGCAGGCAAAACCTGCAGTATCCTCTGGTGCTTGTAACAATGAGTAGTTGGTATGAATATTAACTGAATCCAGGTGCACTAACAGAAGTAAAGAACACATCTGAAAATAGTGAGAATTATGCTATTCCTTGTCAGTTGGGTTGCTGCAATGAAGTGGAAGAAGTGGTAGCCTGTGCTAAGGCTGGGTTTAGTGGATACCTTTTACTATTTTCTTGTAAAAGCACATGGCAAACATACAATAATAAAGTACTGATTATGTTGTTGGGAATGAGGTGACTCTAAACGTGGGTAAAGGAAATAAAGCTTAAAGTTTCCATCATTGTTGCATTTTTAGGCTAGTTGACATTTGCTTTTTTAAAGCTCTGATAGCACAGGCCATTTCTGGTGATGCAGATTCTTTTAGGTTATGAGCAATGTAGAAATAAAAATCATTTTCAGCTATGGAACAAGCTTAGAAAAAGTATAGATTTGATGGCACATATACAGCAGTTGCTAGCTAAAATTACACATAGGGTGCCACTTATGTGGATGAATTACACTGGTTAGTTGGAACTCCATTTTTTTTTCTCACCTACTCATAGATCCTCAATTTCAGACTGCAAGCCAGACCAAGTGCACATTTAAGAAAATCCTGTTTTGCTGGTCTTTATCAAAGTAGTGTGTGCTGTCTGGTGGTATATATGGTTGGGATGTACCAAATCAGTTAAGAAATGAGTGTATGAAATTATTCTTAGTGCTGTTGTGAAGAAACACACTGAACCACTGTAGTACACAGATCTGAATATTCTTATTTGGGTCACTTTTAGCTTGCCCGTTCATCAGCTTCGCCTCCTGTTTGCCTGCTCTGGTTTTGAACTCTTAAACAATTTGTGATACCATTTAACATGCCACAGATTATTTGAGTGCTGGTAAATGAGTAAAATCATCAAAATGAGAAGAGTTAAGACTGTAATTTGCTCATTAAGTCAAAATCTTGATGTTATTTTAAGATTTTTTGGTCTTATTTTATAGCTTCACACTTTCTCAGACTTCAACAGCTGCATGTGTTCTAATGGATGAAAGGGGCTTTAAGGAAGCCCTTAGGATAGAGTATGGCTTTAGAGATAGAATGTTAAGCAAAGGCCTAATCTTAGATAAAGATTAAATACATAATTAGGGAAATACTTTTGACATAGAGAAGTCTCAGTAGGGCTATCAGGATGTTTGCAAAATATTTTCAGCATGAAGGGAAATGAAAAACAGTCTTCACATGAAAATAAAGAGAAAATAACCCCAACAAAAATATCTCTGTAGATGAAAGCCTCGGATGATGAGGATGAGGATGAAGATGAGTTTGTGGAGGTCCCTGAGAAGGAAGGTTATGAGCCCCACATTCCAGACCACCTGCGGAAGGAATATGGTGAGTTTGCCCAGCTGTGACAAGCTTTATCCCTGCATGTTACTGCTGCACCAAGGTAAATAAACAGCCATGCTGAAGCAATAAAGTGATCAGCAGTGTGGGTAATCTCTGCCTGCTCTGAGGAAGTCATTACATGGACACCAGAGCAGTGATTGGCTCTGGATAAACAAATACTTTTAGGAGCAGGAGCAACTAAGATGAGCAGCTTATTCCATTCCATCATCTTCCACAGGAGTTCAGAGCCAGGAGCAGCACCCTCTGTGTGCTTCTAGGTGTGCAGAGCACACAGGATCTTCCTCAGCTCATTCCATGCCATGCCATGCCATGCCATGCCATTCCTCTTCCTCAGGAGTTCAGAGCCAGGAGTAGCACCCTGTGTGCTTGTAGGTGTGCAGAGCACACACTGGGAGTGAAGGAATTGCAAAGTGAGGTTGGCAATGAGCCTGAATATTACAAATACTGGTGCCAGTCTGGTGAGCTGGGATAAGGTGCTGTTCCATCATTAGTAGCAGCTGGCTATGCACAGCCACTTCCTCCCATAGAATGGCCAACTTAGAGCCCTGCAGGGTGGCTCTTTCTGTTTAGGTGTTGCTGTTAGAAGATTTTAAATGCAACTCAGCCTTCAAGTGTAGAATTACAGCCATGGAGCACATACCAGATGACAAACTATAATTTTGCATTCTTAGTAAAATTAGGTAATTTTAAAATGAAGTTATATTACTTGTGTTCTTGCGAAATTGAGAGTGGTGTTACTGAAGAAAGTTCGTCTTAATTCAGCTTCAGTGCATTGCTCCTTGTCCTTTGTGCCTTCTTGCTTAGTAAGTCTGCAGCTTTACTTCTGTGTAACTCAGTATATTTGAGGACTCCCAAGATTTCAGTGCATTGTAGAGAAGGGTAGCTGCCATCAGAAAGCTTTAAGTTAAAAACCTGTAAGCAGTGTCTTGCTTCTGCATTTGTCCATGAGTATTTGTGTCAGAGTGGTGCTGTTGCTGTGGCTTTTTCAATCCTGTTGATGCTTATTTTTCCCATTTTTGCAGTTTACCTGTCAGGCTGCAGCTACCACCTGGAACTTGTTTTTCGTATCTTTGGCAGCAGCCTAAGTAATTCTAACATGAAAAAGTTCAGTTTGTACTTGCCAGCTTTCACTGGAAGTGAAATGTACTTACCTCTTCCCTTTTATCCCATCTTCCTCATGGGTACACATTTTTTAAAAATAAAGCATCTTACCACCCTTTGTATCACACTAACACAATACTTAGCTGCTATTTGAATTCCTTCTTATAGGGAAGGATAAAAGAAGAAGCCTGCTATCTACTCAGAATATTTTAAAAATCAAAATGGATTAAGAAATTCCCAATTTGTATTTAAACTATTGCTGATAGGAAAACACATTGTAGTGAAGAAGTCACTATAGTGAAGAAGTATTGATTATAGTCAATCAATCAGAAAACAAAACCTCTCATTTTGTATACCTGTGGTTATGTAGGAGCTAATGGTCACACTTGGCTGTTCTTTATCTGATGTGTTCATTAAAAAATAACATTTTGGAAGAAATTAATCATTCCTGATGCTTCTGAAGACATTCAGCTTTACTTACTGCCATTTAAAGCTATTATATATGTTCCCAGTTTAGGAAATGGTCTGAAAATAACTCAGAATTCTTGAAAATCACAGCTTAGAAAATGGAAGTCTGCATGAGTGGAATGTTCTAACTGGAACATTAAACCTCCCGTATAAAATAGAAGCTCAGTGTTATGTGGAAAGTGTGAATGGCTGAAAGCTGTTTTTCCTTTTGTTGTTACTTTTCCTGAACAAGCCAGATTAACTTGATACAGTAAACCAGAAAACAAAGCTGTAAAACATGACTGTGGAAATGGATTGAAATGTGACATGTAAATTATTGATTTAAATGTCACTTTATTTCCTTTCACTGCTCTCACAAAGATGTATCGTACCAACAAGGTAAATTTTGTGCTTTTCCTGAGAGCTGAAAAACTTTTTAAAAGTGAAAATTTATTTAGAAAGACAAGTTCTGTACATAAGTATATAGACACGTGCAGTTGTATTATCTGTGTTTATGTGGTTAATAACTATAGTCTCAAAATTGGGATGATATTAAATATAGAAATTGAATTGAGCATGGGTGCAGTTTGGGTGGAGGTAGAATTGAACAAGTCAATTTGAATCTTGATGTATAAAATGAAATGTAAATTTGTTAAAAGAATTTAGGTGATTAGATAATTGAAGTGTGAAGATATAACCCATTAGAGGTGTCATGCCAAATTAGCATTACCAGAATTTTAATGACCTCCCATTTGTATAATCCTTATTTACACTTGCATCTGATGTCTGCAGCTGACAAGAGGCCAGCTCTCCTGTGGGACCACAGGGTCATTTAAAATGCACTGTGGTGCTAAAGAGGAATATTTGGCTGAAAAAGAAACAACACTGGAAATAATTTTCATACGGTTGCTCAAATCTCACCCCTGAGCACTGATGTTGCTGATAGCACTGATGAGTGACCTGCCCTTGTATGGCTGGCATTGCTCAGCCCTGGAAAATGGAGCCATTATTCATTTAAAGGAAAACTTCAGGGGGAAATAAAATCTTCTTTCCACAGGAGATTTTCCACATTCCAGGCTTTGCTGGTCAGTTGTTGGTTCCATTGGTATGAAGCCTTAGGGTGGATGAGGTAACGGGGGGAACTCTGCGGCCCTGACATTGCTCTCGTCCCATAGAACAGAATTTTTGGCTGATGCCAAAGAATTAATTTCCTTCCTGCCCTTGGTGGTCTTGGCCTGGCTTGCAGCTGAGCTCTTTTGCTCTTTTGAGGGATGTGCTTTCCCACATGAAAATGGAACAGTTTTCAGCTCTAGTCCAAAGCACCCCCTTTAGTTGGCAGTTCTTGTCTGTGTCTCATTGCAGGCATTACTTACCTGTGCAATAATGCTTTGGGGACAGGGGAGTTCTAGTGCTGTTTTACAGGTGATAGAGGAAACCATCTGATTTGGGACTATCAGCATGGAAGCAGTCTATTGGTTATCAAGTTTCATCTTTATCCATAATTATATTAGGAATGACTGTGCAGTCACAAACCTTTATTTCTACTCTGGTTAATAAGATTGCTTCTCTTGTATTTGAGCCTTAAGCTGAATGTTTTTAGGTCTCTGATAGCTACTTTAGAGGCTCACATTGCATCTTAGAGTCTGCTTGAGATTTCTTTCATATGGGAATCAAAGCTACAGTTCCCATTTCTGAAATTCTTCCCTCTTTTCCTCACAATGCAATGTGCTTCTTCTGGGTTAGATGTCCCCAGACTGGCTTTCCTAATATGATGGCATCTCAGTCAAGCTTTTCTGTGTATTAAGTGGCTGCTGTTGAATCCTTGAATAGACACACATGTGCTGGCTAGATGGAAATTAAAAATTATACCTAAGCATTTTCCTTCCTTACTGTAGTGATTTCTCAGTTTGTCTGGGTCCAGCTTTTCAGTCAGGTTTGATTTATCCAGTCTTCATACCTCAGGAACTTCTGAGGGAATTCTCCTTGAAACAAACATGCAAACTCCAGAGTGTGTAAAGTAACATTGTCAGGGGCTGAGTTTGAGACTTAGAATTACACTGTCTAAGCTAAATAAGGCTTTACCTGACCTCTCTAAGGAGAAAAAGCATATCAGGTTTTACAGGGGGAATGTTAGGCTGAATTACTTATTTACCTCTTTGAAATTCAGGTTCCTTTTCCTAAATTTGGAAAATGCAGGCAACACACAGTTGTATTTCTCAGCTTGACAAGTCTAGTATCTAGAATAAGTTTTCTGTTAATAATACTGTGAATCCTTTAAAAAAGAATTCAGTAGAAAAGATGTAGTTGTTACATGATGTAAATAACATGTGTTGATTTATCATAAAGGTATTGAAAACAGATATTCAGCATTGGAGTTAAAACTCCAGAGCAGAATTTCTGTAGTGAAATGCTTGTGTGGTCTCCATTTCTCTTAGGATATAAAACTCTAGAAGTATTTAATTATAATTTTACAAGTGAGATTGCCTTGTTATATTAGTGTGTTTTGATATACCTGTATATGCACAAACACAAGTCCTATATGGAATCACAGAATCATCTTTAAAATTTGAAAACACCTCTAAAATCATCAAGTCCAACCTTGGACTGAGTACTGCCATGCCCACTAAACCACAAAGTTGCCACATCTACTCATGTTTTGAATGCTTCAGGGATGGTGACTCCAGTACTTCCCCAGGAAGCCTCTTCCAGTGTTTAACTGCTCTTTTCAGTGAAGAAATTTTTCCTAATATCCAACCTCAACCTCCTTTAGCACAGCTTGAACCTACAGAGACCTAGCTACACTTAGGACAATAAATGTTTGTAATGCAGTATTTGGAATAAAGATTAACTTTTCACATTTATGAAAAAACCTGATTATCCTTTCGAACAAAATACTTCATGTAGAAGTATTGTCTGTAGATGCTTCTGATGCATCCTGATCAGCTGGAAACTTGGATCAGCTGGATCATGGAAACTTTCCTCATTTTCAGGAGAGGCCCTTCTATGTAAATAAAAAATTCCCAAAAAATTTAACAGGTTATGAGGTATACTTGATTTCTACTAAAGTTCTTGGAAATTAATACTCGCTGCACAAGATGCTGGTACACTTTCAAGTAGTTTGCCACAGCAGTATCCCTCAGAGGATCTATGTAATGGCCAGGGGATGCAAAATCATAAGGAAGAAGCTTAAAAGGTGAGGGTGTAAGGTATAGAAAGGGCTTGATATAAATGCTGTATATTTGTGTTTTTCTGGTTCTTAACTATGATTGTAAAGCAGTAATAAGTAGGGTTAATTAATGAGAGGTAACATTATATCAACATATTCTGTAATTCCAGTAAGCCAAAGTAAGTGTTTATGTAATATTAGTGAACTCTTCTCCTTAACTACCCTAGTTATCTTTTTTTCTTTAATTTGAATTTCCAAAGGAGGACTCCAAGATTTCACATAAATGAGCATAGCTACATTCAAAGGTACTGGGAAGCTTTGAAAAGTCCAAGGCTTATTGTCCTTCCTGAGTAAAATACCAGCAGGCATTTTCATTGTGAGCACAGAGTGAGAGGGGAAATACTGGACCTGAACTGCTGGATTTTCCTGACAGTCTAGGACAGTGTCTGTACTACTGTAAATCACATACACTTGGCTTGACTAAGATTCAACAAATGGGGAGCAGAAATTATTAATTTTTTTTCAGGAAAGGTGAAGTCCATAATACTTGTTTATATTCTGTCTCTGTTTTTTCAATTAAACTTCAGTGAATCTGAAGTAGCTTGATTTCGTCTAAATCCACACAGCTGAGGAAACCTGGGCTTGCTTTTTCTCTGAATTTTCACTGAGGGGCTTTTATCTCCCCCTAATCCCACCATTTCTGTCAGGACATAATCTCTTTCTCAAATTTACATTTTAATTACAAGGCCAGCTGAACTAGCTAAAATCAATAATGTCAGCATTCAGCAGCCTAACTTCAGCTGAAACCCCAGCCTCTCTCTTTCCTGCTATAGATTTATCTTGTGAACATGGGCTACTTTATTGCTTCAGGCAATAGGTGCCATTTGGTCAATTTAAACAAAAAAGGGGATTTAAACACTTTTATGATTCTTTCTCAGAGCTGCTATTGGCACAATTTGAGCCCAGGTACTGTACTTGTTAAATAAACCACACAGAACAGCAGAATTCTGAAGAGGAATTTTACTTTTGAAACTGTACTTAATCCCATCTATGTTTTAAAACCAAAACAAAGCAACCCCGCCCTGACATTGGACACCATTTAGCTGGGGCTGTCTCCCTGGTCACTCTTGTCTTTATCTTGTTAGCAAAACTTACTTTCATATATAAATACTTTTTAAAAACTCCACAGTGGAGGTGATGTTACTGATGTCTTAGTGTTATCTATTTTTAGCTATTTTTCTGTCAATAGTTTAAAATAAGAAATCAATGAGAAAATATTTTGTTCTTGTAACTCTTAAGAATTCCTATATTGATCTTCCAGATGTGATTTTTATCTGTCTAAATGTCACATTGTCCATTTATCTCTCTTGCCTTTCCTGTCTGTTGCTGACTGCTTGTCTCTGCTGTTCCCCTCCTCCTCAACCAAACCAGTGTTGTGAACAAGCAATCATGCTTCCTGTAAACTCCATAGGAAAAGAATGGAAAAAATAGGGTTTTCTGAGAACTTCTAGTACATAGCAAGTATTTTCTCTGAAGATGAGAGGTGTCAAACCTGCTATCTTCTGACTTTTCTTAAACTATTTGTAAATAGTACACATACAGGTGCTCTCAAAACATTTGCTTTAAACAATGCTTTTCAGAAAGGGTCCTTAAAAAAAAGGGAAAAGAAGGCAGTTTAAGTGCTAAATATAGTCTGAGCAATTCTGCGTTACTGATGGTTTATGACATATTCTTCTCAGTTAACCTTGTTCATGCCAAAGGCCCTGTTTGTAACTGTTTCTGTCATTAAAGGAAGTTTGCTTCTCCAAATACTGATGATTCTAAAGTGTGGTTGCAACAATGTTTTGGTTAATTCTGTTTCACTTTGGTAAAAACACCTAAAAAAGGCATTTTCCCTTTGTAGCCTGTGATGTGAACTGAGATGGAGCCCTGCCCTGCCCCCTTTCCAGAGACATAAATTCAGAATTCCTGTATTATTATGCCACTGAAGTGCTGTTTAAAAGCACATTTTTGTGGAGGCACCATTCTCTCTCTTGAATGGCAAGTCCACAGCTTAATAAGTGTAATGAAATAATTTCTTCTGCTATTTAACCTAGATATCTGCTTAAGTCCATCCTATTATATTTAATTATAATTTCCTTTATTCCTGGTCCTTCTGTAGACTGTTTTCTAGTGCAGAGATTGGACCTTTAAATGTTTCTGGATGGGGTTTTTTGGGGGTTTGTTTGTTTGTTTGTTTTTGTAATGTTGTTTAAAGGCTTGTTGACTTTGGAGAATGTAGAGTGTTCATAGCTTTTGTTAGTGTGTGGTGTGGGCAGGAGTGAGTAAGGGAGCAGCAGTGCCAGATGTGCTGAGCAGCAGGATGGACTCTGGATTTTGAATGAGGATTGCCGCTGTCTCTGGGGAGAGGCTGTGCAGGAATCAGGTTAAACAGGTGTTCTTCTCAGTGCCCTGAGCTTGGAAAACAGGTTTGGATGTCATTTCCTGCACAAGGACTCAGCTCCTGATGTAGATACTTGGAAAATGCATTCCCAGGGATGGATCTCAGAGGTTGCCGCCTCAGCATCTTGGCCTGTGGTTCTGGTGAGGCAGTGCCATCTGTGCAGTCACACACCATGGCTGAAAGGGAATGAGTGATGCAAACCAGTCAAGGTCAGGATGAATTACTGGGAGACCTTATAAGGTGGTGAGATGGGTCACAGTAAATTGTTCTAATGTTGTTCATGGAAAATACATTATTCTCTCAAATAAAAATATTTAGTGTACCAAGCCTCCCTGCTGCTGTGGGTCTTGCAATTTCCTACTCAGATGGCTGATCACAGATACAACATTAGCTTTTCCTTTTCTACTTAATCTATTTACTGATGCATTTAGTGTATGATATGTTAAATGACATTTAATGACTAGCAAAGCAAGAATACTTCTGAGTGCAGCTTCAGGGCTGGTTAGAACTGGGCAAAAGGTTAAAAGTTACAATCAAGTAACATGTTAGATAAATTTTAGTTACTTTTCATAAGAAGGCTCAGATAATTTGCTGAAAAATTTAGGTTTGTGAAACTATGACTTCTTGTATAAAATTTAGGGATTTTTTTGAGGGATGAGACCTTGCATTTCAATAAATTATTTCAAAAAAGGGCTTTCTGAGGGGATAGATCACATTGGTGTGAGGGATCTTTCCGATTGTAGCTGTCATTGGCTGAAAAGTTCTTGTAGCTACTACTGGCTAATAGAGTTGCTCCTCCAGCTCAGCAAGTAGAGGCAAGTGCTGTCTAACAGCTCAGCCCATCTAATTCCATCCTTACAGTCCATGCTGAGTCTGCAATCTGGCTGTATAAAGTAATTAAAGTTACCCCACCATTGAGCTGCTGGTGCTGAACATCACTGCCTGGTGTAGCTCAGGCATTTCCTGCCCCTGGGACAGACTCTGGGTGTACTTCCTTCTTCTGCCAGCACTTAGATATTTTCTTCTGGCAAATTGTGTGGTTTAGTATCCGCAAAGGACAAATGTGCTCTAAATAATTCTGTTTCACTCTGAGTGGGATTGATGTCTAACACAAGCTGAAAGCAGGAAGACGTAGTCAGCACCCTGAGCTGGTTGGGTGGACTGTGAGGGTGGGAGAAGTGAATCCCTCCTAAACATCAAGTTTTTTTTGCAGGGCTTGAACCCCAGGCACCTCCAAAAGCCCCAGTGGCAAAGGCATCAACAGGAGCAGCTCCACTGAGCTCCCGCACTCGGCTCAGAGGGAACGAGGATGAGCTTGATCCAACCTGTGCAGCTGCCACCCTGAAACTCCTCAGAGACAAACTCCCAAAGCTACCATCTCCTCATGCCAGGTCATCTTTGTTTTAATTTCTGTACAAACAGAAATTAAATCTCTTGTGTTTATTAGTCATGACAGCACACAGACAAGCATTCGAGAACCAGGCAGGCTGACAAGGCTGACGTGATCTCATTTTGAAGTTACATTCATTGCTTAACGTTTGGGATTTTGTTGGTGATTGCACCAGGATCTTCAGGAAACTTTTCCTGCTCAGTTAATGCAGATCTTATTTGGCATTATGAAAATTCACTGATCCCTTCTTTGCCAGCAACACCCCACTTATTTGGGTAAATTTTGTTTGCAGCTGAACAGAGTGTATCCTAATGTTCAGTTAGCCAAGTAGTTTCAACATCTCTTTGTTCCCAATGACTTATGCTGTCAGTGCTGCCTGGAGATGTTATATTGCTTCCAAAGACATATTTGTTATCAATCCTGCTCAAAGTTTGGTGAAACTCCAGCCTTGCCTAGCATTTGGCTGTGATTTGAGGATAAGGCTGGAGTCATCTGTTTGGTGGCATGTTCCTGGAAAGGCTCTTCTGCATGGGCCAGGAAAGCCCCCAAAACCTAGCAAACTGGAATTGATCTGAGATTTCCAATACCACATCTGTGGCTCCTGTGGGAGTGCAGTATGCATGATCCACTGCTCCCCCATCAGATTCTGAGTTTCTTCCCCCACAGTGTGATATATGTGTTAGCCAGCACTAGCTGAACATGCAGTGAGCTGCAGAGTGTGTGGTGTTGTGTCATGTCTTCCTTAAAAAAAAAAAAAAGGGACAACCTTGAAAAGTAGTTGTAATTGTACATGTAAGGTAATATTAGTGTTGGTCTAAAAAAATCTAATGGAAACAGAAAGAAAGAAAGAAAAGGGTGTTGTGGTCATTGGTGCTCTCTATTGACTTCTCATCAATTTTCTCCAGTGAATCTGCAACTTCTGAGACAGCAAACTTGGAAGATCCTGACAGTAAAAGAAGAAAACTAGAAGAAAGAGCTAAAGCTCCCCTCATGCCTTTTGGATTAGATCTTCACTACTGGGGAGAGGATCAGCCAAGTGCTGGGAAGATTCTCAAGTAATGCTCTTTTTCTTTTAAGACAAATTAAACAAATAAATAGATTTACTTGTACTCAGAGGTCATGCAGTGGGGTGACTGCTATTTCTTTTGATAATTACTTTTCTTCTTTACCTTGTGTTGTAGGACCCATAAACAAAGTCAGAAATTCTACCTTTAAATGTTATTTGTTTTGAGAAGATGTGATACTAATTAAATATCCTTTGATGCTTCAAAGCACTTTTTTTTCTCCTCTTTTTATGTTTGCAGCATGGCATCAGTTACTCCAATTTAAGCTGGTACTTCATTATGCAAAGGGCTCTGCCAAGTGTGTGACAGACATTCCCTGAGCTGGAGACTTTAAGATCTAAATAAGTAGCAGGCAAGGTAGGAGAAAGGCTGGGGAAGTGTTTTTCTTGGTAGCTGAGGAAACTGCTAGGCTTATTCAGTCACACAAGAGAAAGGTGGCAGTTACAGGACTTGGATTTGGCTCTTTCACTCTCCATTGCTGTCTGGGAGGTTTTGTGTTTCACGGAGCATTGCTGACTTAGGGAAAGCTTTAGCACTGCTGGGGAGAAGAGGTGGTAGGTACACATCAGAATTTATTTCTAGCACTCAATTTTTAAAACTTTTTACTATTTTTAAATGAAAGTTGGGTTGCAAAGTCCTCCCTCTATGTATAAATTTCATGTGAGTCCGCTAGAACTTTGGTATCAGTGTGTGCCATACCTGGCTTGAAAAGGGCAAAAATCACTGACTGGCTGGGTTGCAAATTAAGCTATTATATTCTTAGCAGTATTACTTTAACTTAGTTTGTTTTCTTACCAAAACAAACAAAAAATCCCAGCCTGTAATCACAGTGCTAAAACAGTGTTGGCAGAAAGGAGCAAGAGGGAATCTTCTCCCCTGCACCTGATTTTGTAAAATGCTGAATATCTGTTAAATTACTGAAAACTGGTGCAATTTGATGCATAAAAGTGCTTACCACAGTCACTCCAGGCTTTGGATTCCATCTCCTGTGGTATAGGTTCTTCAAAGCCTATGAAGAGTTTTTCAGCAGGGCTTTAGGAAGCATTTGTCTGTGATAATGCCAAAAAGGTAGTAAGGCCTTATTTTACATTGCAAATGAGTTATTCAAGTCATAAGTGAAATCGGAAGCATATTTCACTGCCTGTCTGCCTTGTGCTGTACTGTTTTATTTTTATGCTTCCCAATAAAATAGAGGGCACACTTCTGAACCATACAGTCTATAACTACAGATGTGCCAATCTAACTAAAGATAATTTAAGTAACTGCACACACAATGCCATTGACCCCAGGCATAAAATAGACTTACTGAAAAATTAAGGTAGTTATCAGTCAACTCCTTCAGCATTTCTGTATGCACTCATACTGGCTCTGTAAGATTCTTAGGGGGGAAAAAGCAAACTGAGAAATAGACAACACATGGGATGTGTATGGAATTTGAATTTTTAAAATCTGAAGGGGAAAAGTCTTTCCATTTCATTTAGCAGTGCACTTACTTAGTCATAGCATTTACAATCAATTAAGATTTTAACAGTGAGAATGGAATTGCAGAATCTGTTCTCCAGCCACCAGGAAGATTTTCTAAAGAAGTTTTGTTGGGTTTTTTGAGGGGAGGCAGAAGGTAGTGTGTGCTGCACAGTGTTGAATTGTGTAGGATCTGCTATGTCAGCTTAACAGACTTGTTTTGTATAGCATGGACCTTCCAGACTCATCTACTCTCCTCCTGGAATTAAATCTGCTTATTCTTAGGAGCAGAGTGAAATAGCTGGTGCAGCACTGACTGTGACTAGGATGTTTGAATTAGCCCATTTTGCTTCAGGACCTCTGTAAGCATCTAGGGTTAGAATTTATATTTATACAATGTTTTTATAAGCTTCCTCTCAGATTAGAAATTAAGATTATATAAATTCATTGAAAGAGTGCAGCAGTTCTCCAAGAGCTTTCTCTTAGATTTCAGTTAACCATTACTTGTCTTTTATTCCTCCTCCTCCTCATGTATTGCTGTGCCATTGCCATTAAAGCCTCTGTTATTTATCTGGATTAGGAGCACTCTAAATGTGAGTGAGGTGTTGATCTTTTTCATCTTTTAGTTGATTATCTGTTCCTCTTCTGATCCATCTTACAAACAGGTTTTGCTTGTCACATGCATCATTTTTTCAAACAAGTATCTGCCTGTTTATAATGTTGCTTATCCTACAACAAGAAATCAGAAAACTTAGGGAACTGCCACTGTTTTGTTCTTCTCTCACCTGCTTCTAAGTTGTGTTGGGAGAAAGTAAGTTATATGCTTATAATAAACAGTAATATCTATTAATGTATATGTAGGAATCAGGCTATTTTAAATTCAATTCCCAAATACTGGTCAATGATACATAGGGCAAAACATAATTTTAATATTTTTGACATTTGTTAGGTGCATATTTAGGGGAAAGGAGACAGAGAAATTATTAAATAGAGCTATTTCCTAACTGGAAGGGTTGACATGCACAACTGTTAAAGGCTTCTTCATTCTCGTGTAACTGTAATTTCATAATTTAGAGGGGGAGGGGAGTTCAGACCACCAAGGGACACTAGAATTTTACTAAGAGATTCTGTAAGATTGTCATGCATGTGGAAATCCTGTATGGTGCCTTTTTTAGGAATGCTTTCCCCTCCATGTGGCTGCAGGTTAGGGACACAGAGCTTCCAGTCAGTTTTGCTTTCAGCATTGCATTAAAATAAGCAAATAAGAAATTGATGTCATTATTTTATTCACTCTCTATTGTACAATCTTGCCACATAATTTCTGAAGCTAAAATACTGTACTGTTCAAATATTGGGCTGAAATAGTGTTCATTTTTTAGAAAGACTCTCAGGGCTTTTGGGGTTTTTTGCTACTTTTTGCAGAAGTGTGTAATTTAAAATATTTTGTTTAACCAAAATATATGTGGAAATATATTGCTGTGCTTATTGTTGAACTAGCGTCCACTGGAACTCTTTGGCCTTTATCCCCTAATTAACCAGAAGAAAGTTCTTTGTACTTTATGGCAAGTTAGCATTTCTCTGGCACTAGTGAGGTGTATTTGATGGAGAAATTGCAGATAGAATCAATCTGTTTAACAAGAATTTTGTTGAACATTTTTCTAATGATGGCAAATCAAAGAGATGTTTCAGAGTTTCCTTGATCCCTTTTTTACCTACTTCTAACCTCTTAGCATAGTTTAAGTGCCCAACTACTGCATTAAAACCAGCTGCTGTATATGTCATAGGTTGCTGTGATCAGATATTTTCCTCTACTTTTTTTTCCTTTGTCATCTACTGAAAACTTGGTCAGGTAAAATTAATCAAAACTTTTCAGGCCCTCTAAAGTAATTCTTTCAAGTATTGGCTTATGTGTTTTGCCAAACTGTGACTGGTGTGATGAGTGAAGCCAGTGTTCGTGTATATTTGGCTCAGTCCACAGAAAGCAAGGCAGGAATGACACCCAAGGATATTAGTGAGTGAGAGGAATTGGATATGGATAGAGAAAATCCTCTCAAATAACTCTGGAACTGATTGGGTCAAAGAACTATGTGGGAGAAAGGGATTGTAAGGTTCCTTTAGGAATTTTATGTCCTTATCAAGACATCTGTTATCTAGGTATCTTCATCTTGATTGTCATGAGCAGCGGACGTGCAGGCTGCAATTTTTTTCCCCTTAGTTTAGCTGTATTTTTTTCCTCTTTAACTTCATATTTCTTTAAATTTGGGATGGGATTGTTGTTGCTAACTTCAGATATCTTAAAATTGGATACCTAAGCTTAAGCTGGTTACCCTAATTCCTTTTCATCGTAAAGAGAAGGAAACATTTACCATCAGAGGAACAGTCATTGTGTCCTAAGATTACTATTTAAAATGAATCTCAGGTAATTGCTCTCTGGGGTTGCCTGTTTTTCAGTACAGAGTGTTGGCAGCTGAGGGTGGATATAATGTGAATATTAATATGAAATTATATGAATGCTGTTGAGAAAATCTTTGTTTTCCTGTCTGTCTGTAAATGTAGGTAAGGTTTCTAATTTTAAAATAGCTTTTCAATGGATTAGCTAAATTTCCTGGAGGAACACCTGTTAATTTCTCAGATTTATAGACACTGTGTAGGGGAATCTGGAAGAAAGAATCTGTGTAAGGCTCAGCTGATTGTTTGATCTTTCCTGTGGTCTCAGTTTATTGCAACATCCTCTGATTCCAGCTTGTGCTTCTCTGCTGCTGCAGGACTCCAGCTATCAGGAATGAGATCAGCCGCATTAAGATCAAACTGTTTCCTCCTTGATCTGTGCTTAATCATAGAAGTATTTTGTTATGAAGAATGTTAAGTACAGAATTACAAAGTTATTCACTGAATCTGGAAATTGGATAACTGACTCTAGATGTCAGATCATGAACTAAAGCTAAGACTTGTAATAGCTTAGCAGGTTAAACAGGAAATCAATACTAGACAGGCTTTGGTGTATTTTAAAAATATCTTCATCATACAGGAGCCATAAGAAAGACTGGTGGATTCCTAGGGGTTTTTAATTCACTAGTAATTCCCTTCCTTTCACATGTGAGTTTAGCACAGGTTGATAAAGGCATCTTTATCTGTTTTTCTTACAATTTTGTGTGTGAATTATTTTCATTTGTTGCTTTCGCAGATTTACCTCTGAGCATCGATTTTGGGCACCCAGTGAAGTAGAGGAAGAGGTGGAAAATAAAGAAATAACAGAAATGTTAAAAACCAGGTATATAACATTTGCTGGCAAGTTTGAGCCAGTGAAACATAAATGTCGAGCTCCCATGCCTGATGGAACTCTGTGTGAAAGACAAGATCGGATCAAGGTAGGCACCAAGTTACAGCACTTTCAAGATCTGTGCTCTATGGGAGAAGGTCTCCTTAAAACAGCCATAAAAATTTATTTCACGTTGGAAATGTAGCTCAGGGGAGTGGAATAACATTGTGTTGGAGAAGTTCATTGTTAATATGTACTTTGTAAGGGAAACATCCTTTTGGTAAAGAAGCTGTAAACATTTAAAGAACTCTCATTTTTTTTGGCATTCATTGTAGGTTATCTGGATTTTATTTATTACTGTGATGTTGTGTGAGTACCTGGCAGTAAGGCAGAGATAGTTCTTTGCTGAAAATTTTTCCTCAGAGGCATATTTGATATTAACTGTTTCTAGAAAGTTACATGTTTGAGGGGCAAAGAAATTTTATTTACAAATTAAGTTTTATGAAAGCTAAACTCTGCACAGCCTCAAATTATTAGCACTGTTGAGCAAAACTATTTTGCTTAAATACTTGGTTCTAATATCTCTGTTCTTCCTGTATTATCTGAGATTGAAGGGTCTGAATGCATTTCAGTACTTTTGATGGGATTGTTACAGGATAGGGATATAGCATAAACAACAATATATGATGCAGCATTGGTGCCCTAGTTCCAGCCTTGACAGGATGTGCTCCCTGTTTCAAAAAGAGGATATTTCTTTGACATTCTGAATATATTAAACACATGATGTTTATGGGATTATGATGCTTTCTAAAGAGGACTGGGAGTTAAGTGTAGTTTTGTTGCTCAATTCCAGTTTCCACCTTTAAGCTGTGTTGAATAAAAGGTAAACATTTTCTTTTCATTCAAAAACTGTGAAATTCTTTTCTTTCCCTCCCTTTCTTTCTCAAGTGCCCTTTCCATGGAAAGATAATTCCTCGGGATGACTCTGGGATTCCTGTAAATGCAGAGGACAGAGCCAGAGAAGAAAAGATGAAGTTTGAGAAGCAGGCAGCCCAGCCAGGTCTGTGTCTGCATAGCATCTTAAAAAATAAAAATAAAAAAAAAATACTAGGCAGAGGTGGGAAATACCTGTTACCTGTTTTGCTCCTAAGCACATTCTCCTATTTGCATTCCTATTGATTTTAAATTACAGCTCATTTGCAGTGGTTCTTGCTTATGTGATAAATATGGATGCATGTGTAGGCAGAATGACATTAGCATTGCATTTGTGCTTTTTTTCCAGTGGATTTTGTAATGGTCCCAGCACTGCTCAGACAGACCAGTTATAGCCTTTGTCTTAAGGAACATGTTTATCAAGGATGGTTGGACCTGTTCCCTGGGAAGTGCTTGGCAGTACCTGTTCTATGCTTCTGCAAAGATATCTAATCTTGCTAGTCCCTGACAGTTGTGATTTATGCAATATAATGATAATATTATTAGGATCACTGTGTTACCACCAGTTTTGGGAGTGCTGGATTTTTGTTTTTAAATAATTGGGAAAGGGCAACAAAACTATTGTCCTTCTTCTTGCATCCTTCAGGTGTGTAAGGGAGGGCTCCTTCTTCCCCAAGATAATTTGGACATTTTTAGCCAAGGTGCAGCTCTGGACTGGTAGGTGAGAAATCAGACAATAAGTACACAGGCAGGAAGACTTGCAAGGGGAATAAAAGGCTTTCTTGCAATAGTACAGCTAAACCCTGTTAGTGATGGACAGGTGGACTAGAACCAGGAAGCTACTGGCAGTTGATGGACTGCAGAGGACGATGAGAGAGAGGGATCTATCCAGCAAAGACACAGTGTATAATTGAAGGGGACAGCTTTTCTTTAACCTAGCTTCCTTCAGCAGGTCTTAGTTTTCTCTGGTTTGAGCTATTTATTGTAGGTGAGTATTCTGGATTCTAATTAAACTTACCCATAGGCATTAGCATTTTGATAGCCTGTACTATACTCCCTTGCAGGAGTTCTCTCTTCAGGTTTGACTGACTTGGTGTTTGACTGTTATGCATATTATTAATAAAGCTACTAAACCTTTAATGAAATCTCATGAGAGCCTGAGGAGCAGTTACCTGTATTCAAAACAGGAATCTGTATTCAGAAAGGTCTCTGTGGAATGAGTGTGCATTTAAACATAGAATTGACCCACCCAGTGTCCTTTAATACTTGTTTCACCATCTTTGGGTGACAGTGCTTGGTGATTACAGCAGCACACCAGTGCAGTAATTACTGAGCACCTTCTGGTATTTGCAGGTGTCAAAGTGCTACATTTGCAGGTAGTTTCCATCCCTGTCCAGGCAGAGGAAGTGCTCTCAACTGGAATCCAGCCAGCAGCACAGACCCTGTTGGACTGTCACAGGGAAACCAGGATAGGAGTGTGGATGTTGTGTTAAAAAGGAAAGTTCCCAGCTTAGTTATGACAAACTCAAACTAGCAAATTAAACCTGATAGGTGTTGTTGAAATCTCAAACTGGAAACTAATATTCTGGTATAAAAATCACTTGGACTGAAAAATATTGATTTTTTTTTCCTGTGAAATTGCCATTGCTAGAGGCTAGACATAGTATTTATTTTTATTACAGTGTCAGCTCGGTGTTTTTAGAGGCTTCTCACCTCTGGTCCACAAGGATGTGTCTGTTAGTCCCAAACCAATGTTGGCATTGCTCCTTGTGTTACTGAGTGTGGTTGTTAAGCTGAAATGTCACACAAAGGTCCATCCCATCTGGCTGGGGACATGCTGCACAAGCTGTGGCACTCAATTTGGACAAAATCCTCCATGTTTCTATAGCCATACATATACCAGATGTCACTAAATACTTCTATCCACTTTATTTTTTGCTCTGTCTTACTGATTTTATATTTGCTTTAGAGTATTTTCATCAACTTTTTAGGTTTTTTTTTTTGCTTGTTTTGAGGCTTGTGGTTGGAGAGTTGTGTTTGGTTGGTTTCCAGTAGTATTTGGTTTTGGGTTTTTTTGATAACAAAGGTCTTGAAGCAGTTCTGAGCAGCACTGCTATGGGAAATACACAACTGGGAACCTACTGGACAGTCAGGAACTGTTTGATTGACAACATCATTAATGATGGCAGTTTGAAAAATCTGGAAAAAAACACTTAAATTTGGGGATCAGATGTATGGTTAAATTGCACCAAAATTCTTCTTGCATCTCCTTCCTACTGGATGGTAGATTTGTTTCTATCTATGTGTGATTAAAGGGGGAAACAGATACAAGTCATATGGTTTGTGTGCTAATGACTGTGTTTTGACAACACTGTCATTGTTATTATGGATCATTTATTATCTTAGTACAAAATTTTAAACTCTAGCTAATGTCCACAGAGAGGTGCTTTGGGCTCTTCAGTCCTGGAACAGTGAATCACTTGGGATTACCCTGACCCGCTAATCTGCAGCGTTCATCCTTTTCCCATAGTTCACACACAGGAGCAAATTAAGTGCCAATTTTTTGTGTCAACCCTGAAGAGTATCTGGTTTTTCAGCCCTTAGTGACTTGTTAACAAACAGGTATCAGGACAGGCTGGTGAAGGCAGGCCGCTGGCCACTCAGATGTGAAATAGCATCTCTTTACTAACTACAGTATCGATTCCCGCCTACCCTTGCAAACTGTGTAATTTTCTTTTCCCTGCTGCTAAACTCAGTAACAATGTATGAAGAGCTTTAGGGGCCCATCAATGCTCAAAAAGCCTGCTCTTCCCTGGCATTCTATTGATTTTTCTCAAAAGCTTTTAAATTGCTCCTTCATTTTACTCAAATGCTCATTTCATCTCTACTGGATGCCGGCATTTTTTCGTTGTGTTTAAACAATTGCTCCATTCACGGGGTTCCTAAACTGTGACGCCTTCTTATTACTGGGAGATAAACTGTTTAGACAGTTTTCCTTAATCTTGGATTAATCGTTCCTGTATCTGAATTGTGCTCTTCTGTATTCCCTCACTTCAAAAAAAAAAAAAAAAAGTCTGTGAGGCCTTATGATCTATCAAGTATATGTGTTCTATTTTCTCCCTTTGTAACTCTCCTGTGCAACTCTTGAACAGCTTGGTTTTCCTCGTGCTTTTTGGTGTGTTGGATTTTAATCAGGTCTTGCTTTCATGTATGATGGTAGTATAGATCTAACCTTTCCTTAGAAAATTGCTCTGCTGTTCCTTAACGCTGTGTTCTTAAGTGAGGACATTGCCTCTGACCTTCCTGAAAAGTTGTTAGCAGCATTTGTCACACTCAATGACCATCTTGGTGTATAAATGAAGTTGTAGAGTCCTTTAGGACTGTTTATTTCTCTATATTTACAAAGTTGTTATGTAAGAGGAGTAGACATTTGGTGTTACAATTTCTGCAGGCAAGAAAGGCTGACTGACATAAGGGAAACTATGACAAATGACTGGCAATTACTGTTGTTAAAATGCAGACTTCTGGCATTTCTGCTGAGTGTGGACTGTGTTCTTTTTGAAGTAGTACTTCCTACACTTTTTTCCAACCTAAATGCTCAAAGTCTTTACAATGAAACGAAATTTTTATAAATTTCCCCTTGGCAGATATCCATCCTCCAGCCACATTTTTACTTTGCACTTTGTGCTACCTTGTTTTGATACACAAGACTACACTGAAGGTGAAAAACTGTGGCTTCCTCAGTCCACAGTCTAAATTGTTCATGCTTTTTCCTCTGGTGGCATGTAGGATCAGAATCCACTTACAGTGTGTGGCTGGATTCTGAAGCATTAAGGTTTTGAAAAATGTAAAACAAGGTTTTGTTTAGATAAATTAACTTGGGCCATTGTCAAGAGAAGAAACTTGATTTAGATAATTAATCTGAGGCAATGTGGGATACTTAGAAAGTAGTAAATTTTTCAGATGCAAAATGGGTGTCATGGCAACAGGGTCATATTATCCTCCTCAAGAATTTTATGTAGATGTCTGATAGCAGTTCATGTTTTAAAGTAAATATTATTGATGAAAAGAAATCACAATGTTGCCAGCCCTACTCTTCTAAAAAGTTGATACATTCAATTTTTTTAGGTTTATTTTTAAGCTTATGCAGAATTTATTTGTGCAGATTAAGTTCCTCAGCTACATTGTTGACATTTTCATTTCTAAATAATAATCACTGTGTTTATTCACCTCTCCTGCATGGAATAGTTTCCTTGGGACTTTGCTACTGTGCCACTGAAAAACCTCCACTTAGGTCTTCCTACAGAACAGTTTTATCCATAGCAGCTACTCATACATACTAACCCAGAGTGGCAGGGCTTCTTCATCCAGATCTGTCATTTTGGGAAACTGCTTTATCCTCCCCTTCCTTTGTGTCTGCAACTTAGATCACAGTGGCTCTGCCCTCTCCCATTGGTGACAAGAGCCTCTTCCTTAGGGAACTGCAAATCCTCCCTGGGTTGGGGTTTCAAAGTTCGTGTTTTGTCTTTTGAACAGAGTGGAGAGATCCAGAATTCATGAGAGAAATTGAAGCTGCTACAGGACTGGATCTTGGTTCCTCTAAAAGTAATGGAAAGGGACAGAAAAAGAAAGGGAAGAAGCAAAAATATCCACATCTGACAGACCTGAAGCAACAGGCTAACACGTCTCGTTCCCGGCTTGAGAAGAAAGTCTTCAATAAGTAAGAAACTTCCATTCTCTAAAGCCTGTTAATTCCCACTTCTGTTTGATTTAACAGTACTTTCTGTTTCTACATTAACATGCACCTACTAAACAGCTTCTCTGGCTAACTGCAAGCAAGAATATCTTGCATATGTCTGGAGGGTAAAAAATAGCAGGTACTGACATACAAGATTATTTCTTCAAGAGTGATTTTTAACTAATTTGCAAAATTTCCCTATGAAAGGCTTTTTTCATCCCGTCTCAATTTTTTTAAAACTTTAATTGCTGGATCGGTTTCTCTGGATGATCATTTATTAGTCAGGCACAGCACCTCAGGTGGCTGTGGGAACCTGCCAGCCACTCCCAAATGTGCTTTGAAACATACAGTAGCTCCATCTGTCCACTATTAACAGCATTTTTGTTGCCTGTTCTTGCTTGGGTGTGGCTACAACATAAATTTGCCTTAGCATGCTCTGGTCTTCATCAAATGGGAAGCAGCTGCAGCTATTTAAGGAGTTTCACATATCAAAAATGAAGTAGTCAAAGGAAAGTTGTCAAATCAAAAAAGAAAAATTATTATTGTAAAATCTTTAATGGTGGGTTATTCTCTAAGCATACTGGATGAGTTGACCAGCATCCAGGACACAATGTTTGTTTAAACACAATTTTCCCTTCTCTGATGTACTGGTTGTAATAACAAAGCCAAATCCACATTATTTTTGCTTATGGAAATAGCACATTTTCTGTGAATTTCTCATGTCACCTGGTCTTAGTTAGAAGTCAGACACATACAGTTCTAGTGATTAGAATTTCATATCATGGTTTACTGTGGTTTGTGTTAATGATTTTGAGTGTGTGTTAGTGCCAGGCATAGGGAATCAAACCTGTCAAGTTTTTAATAGGTTTCATGCTTTGCAGCACTAAACAAGATGATAACCTTGGCTCCTTATAACAACCCCAAATTACTTGAAATGTATAGGTGATAAACCCAGGCTCTAGTCTGCCAATAAAGCTAAGTGAAATTGCACACAGATCATCAAAGTGGGATCTCATTTCATTTACAGTATCACACAATCCACTGGTGCTAATGTAAAACCTACATGACGTGAAAGTGGCAAGGCCACTCTGCACTGCTAAAGGCTCACTTTTCTCCTACCAATTAGGTAATATTTGAAGTGCAAAACCATGACCACATTTTCCTTACTCTGGTAACTTTATTGGCAGACTTTTGTTAAAAGTATACCTCTTCCAGGGTGTTTTTTCAGAATGTTGGTTTTCATTGCAGTTGCTGCTGAGAAAATCTTTAATCCCACCATTTAGAGCGTTATTAAGGAGAAACCTCTTTCAGATGTTTCAAAATGGCTTTGGAAATGAAGCCATTACAGAGAACAGTTACCAAACCAGAAGTCAGCTTGTTTATTGGAGAAAACCCTGGAAGCAGAGCTGGAATAGTGGTGTTAGGGCTGATCCTGAGGAACACTGCCCAGGTGCATGTCTTAGCTTCATTTTCCTGCGCAGCTGGGAACATCCTCAGAAGTGCTGAATGCAGACTGTGACAACAGCACAGGCCTTGAAACCATCTGCTTGTGTGATGGAACTTGCCAAATTTGTAGAAATCAAAGGAAACATCAGTCAGTGCCCTGCTTTTGAATGGGACAGTCCCTCAAACCAAGCCTGTAGCTGCTCTACCTCACACATCAGCCAGGTGTGTACCTGGAGATGTGTGAGGAGATAACAGCCTTCATAGGCAGGGTGACAGCTGAAGACACCTGCAAACATTAGCCTCAGATAGCTGAACTTCTGTTCCAGAGGCATCTGAAGTAACCAGTAAAAATTGGAACTTCAGAATCCAGTGAGGAGCAAAATTCCTGAGGCAAGGCACCCTCAGCTCTGCACAGCAGCTGCTTTAAGTCTCTTAGGGGGCAGATGTTCACAGCAGAACATTTTCCTGGCTGCTTCTGCTGCTCCTTACTGTTCTGTGTTTGTGAACCCATTCCTCTGCCTGACCAGCTGGAGGATGTAGGGGCCTGTTCTCTCTCTGCCTTTTATGACAATCTCCTACTCCTCTTCATGCTGTTCATCATTTTCCTCACCCTCAAAATCCAAGCTGTGTAATCTTCACTCAAAACTTTGTGGAGGGGAAAAAAGAGGAGGTGTCTGAATTACCCAGCTCAGAAGCATTGCAGCCCCTCCCTAGAGAAATCTGTGGGCACATCTTTACTGGGAGGAAGCCAATGGAGCAGCAACAGGGAGACAGACAGGCCCTCGCTGGATTTGGGAGCACCAGAAAGCTTAACAGCTCTGAAGTTCATTCCCTCACTTCCTTTTTGAACCTGAAGAATATTCCAGGGCCTTCTTCAGGCACAGCTGGAGATGCAGAGGGCTCAGGTCTTGCCCATCCCAAGGCAGCAGAGATCCCATTTGCAAGTGATGTGTGAGTGAGGTGTTTGGCCATACTGTCCTGCCTGTGCTAAATTCTTCTGCAGCAGAAGCCTGTACTGGAGAGATACACAATAATCTCTGGTGTCTTCCTAAATTAAAGTTCTTCTTGTGGATTAAAAGCTGCTGCTCAGGAATGGAGATGCTGCTGGTGTGAGCAAAAGAGACTAACTCAGCCCACATCTGATGAAACAGAGTTTTAGTAATCTGTGGAAGTTCACATGAACTGAACAGCCAACCCTTCTCTCACAAAAACATTCTGGTTTGTGGGTTTGATTTCATAAGGGTTTCTGAGTATTATTTTTTTAAGATCTTGTTAGATACTTTCAGGTTTTTTTTCCCTGGGAGCACTTAGGTGCTTTTGAAAATCAAACTTGGTCCATGTGGCTCTAAGAAATAATGCTGGGAAGGTAGAATACACAGCCATTAAACTGAAAGACTTGAATTTGTTTACTCCTGTTAATAAAATCATTGCTGAATTAAACTATTTATATTGCTGCAACTAATTTAGTTAACAAGACGAATTGGTTCAGCCTCATCAATGCCACACTCAGAAACCTGATAGTGATTAATCAAATTCCCCAACATTCATAAATGTTCTCTGAGATTGAGTAGACTCAACAGAACTCTTATTATTGTTTTGTTTCTCTTTCAGAGGGGCCATGAAACGGGTCATGAAAGCAATGAACCGGGTGGACCAAAGGAAGCACGAGAAGTTTGCCAACCAGTTTAACTATGCACTGAATTAAATTCTTAATCACCTCTGCCATTCTTTATTACAAGAGTGCAACTGCAAAACCCTTAATCAAAGATATTTGTATTTACACTACAATACTGTGCTAGGCACATTTTTACAGGTGTCATTTTTTAAATTGTTTCCAAGTTTAACTTATTTGATAATGAATATTAATTTTGGAAAAGATGTGGTGGTGTGGAATTGAATGCATTTAAAAAGTTGATAATTATTTGAAATATGTATGAAATAGAGATGGTTTATGACTTGTACATAATTTGGGTAAATTGTTCATGTTTTGGGTCTTGGTTCTTTTCCTTCCTAAGGGACTCATGTAATTTATACTTCCTTTGACAGTATGTGTGTTTAATTTTCTACTTTTAGGCCTTCAGGGAAAAAGATACTTTAAAAACAATTTGATTGCTGCCAGTGATGGCAATGCACAGAGCATTTTCTCAGCCTTCTGTACAAACTGAGCCACACCAAGCAGCACAGCAGCTCCTGCAGCACCTCTGCAAACACCTTGGTGCACAGTAAAAAAATCCAAATCACCTGATGCCTTCAGATGATAAACAGAGTAGAGTTTGATTTCTGCAAACTGAATTCCAGGGGCTAAGTCAGTCTTGGTAGCTGTGGCACAGATGGGAAAGCTGCAATGGCAAAGATCATCCTGGTGTGCTTCTTCCCAAGATGGTATCCTGGTATCTCTCAGAGCTGCTCCTGGACAGCACATTGTGAAAGTCTGTACAGGTACACAGAATGTGCTCCAGTTGAACTGCAGTCAAAAAAGCTCCAGTATGAGGTGAAAATAAGAAGTTTAAGAAAATCACTCAAGTGGCACAAGTGAACTGCCTGGCTTGGAACAGATAAAATTACATCAGGCTAAAGCCCCAGAGTCTGAGGACCCAGATATAAACACAAGCATCTGGAATCTTCTAACTCCAGAGAGTTAACGTGCAGCTGGATCCACTGTGGGTTGTAGTTCTTGGCTGGGTACTTAAACAAATCTCCCAGACTTGTTTGCTGGCTATAGTCCAGCTTAAGGAGAGAGAATAAAGCAGTGACTACTTGTGCTCTTGCAGCATTTCATACAGCTTTCTGGGTAAAGAAAATCCAGACAGGCAGGAGAGTTGTGTTTGAAAATCAATTTCAAAGTGACCTGCAAAAGTCTCTAATAAAGTGCTCATTGCAGAGTAGAATGGATTCTCTATAGCGCAGGCTTAGTTACTCACCTGTTGGAGGTGTTTCCTCACGTGTAAGGAGATTCTTAAGAATTAAAAATTGGGAAAATTTTAACAACTCAGTGTAGCTTCTGACCACCTCAGAGAAAAGCTAATTTACAGTTCTGCCAAATACTTTCTGACTTGCACAAGTACTGCATAGAAAGCGATTAGTGCTGACTTTTGACAATTTATCTTGCAAGAGCTCTGTAGTTTGGAAGACGTATTTTGTTCTTCAACATAGGTTGATATACTTCTGAAATACTGAAAATAAAACAATAAAGAGGCAGAATTTCAAGTGATATTTACTGACTGCACTGGAAAGTTAAGCCACTTCTATTGTCAGTCTTGCTAATGTGGCAGTGAAGATTTCAGGTGAAAATGTGGATAAGGACAAACCAAGTTCATCACCAAGTCAGTGGAATCAACTGCTAAACTGATTTATTTCTTACTAAGGACAAAGTCACGCATACACATAAAATAGAAAACTCACAAACCCAACAGCTCCACAACCTCACACATTAAAATGTGACAGTAATCACTGACTGCTGGGATTCCCAGACAGTCCAAACTTAACTGACACTTGGTGATTAACCTTCAAAGAGCCACAAAGGTCATTGTGCCAATATTCCAGAGATTCTGGAGCCTACACAGGCTGAAGGTGTTATTTATAAAACATGTTTTCTCCCTGTGAGAAGAATAGGAAATTTATATTGTGCAGTGACTCTTAGCCCTCCTTTGCTGGGGCCATGAAATGTCAGCACTACAAAGTCCCCAGCAAACAGTAGATGCACTTGACCCCATGGAGTTCCCATTGTGGGCTTTTAGTAAAGATTCCAAAGACCAAGATTGGGAATGGAAATGGCAGAAATCTGAGGGGGAGAAAAAAAGAAGAAAAGTGTGGTTAGTCAGTTATGTTCCACTGTGAGCAGCCTGATCTAGTGGAAGGTGTCCCTGCCTCTGGCAGAAGGGCTGGAAATAGGTGATCTTTAAGGTCCCTCCTAACCCAAACCATGCTGTGATTCTAATGATGCTACTCAGTCACATCAGTTCTAGAATTACCAGCTAAAACTTCCTGTCTGGACCCAGTTGTCCAATCTGGCAGTTCAGCCTGATCCTATCACAGGATCTGTGTGCTTTCCCCCTTCCTTTATTAAAAGCATGCATGGGGGAAAAAAAAAAAAAAACGAAGTTTTTCTGGAGTGCCTCTTTCGTGCAGAAGGAGAATTTTCGTAGTTAAAGTTCCCTGGCAGGTAGCTCAGAAATGGCCAACTCATACAGAGGTTCCTGGACTTTGGGACAAGTTGATGGCCAGTGATGACTTCTTTTAAAGCTCTTCTGGTGTTTTTCCTCTGCATCTTCTTCTTCATTTTTTCACCTTGAGGCAAGATGAACCATTGACCCTTCATAGGAAAACGTGTGGATTGCACATCCCCTGTAGCACTTCTTTGTGTTCCCATGGTCCAGTGTGGGACAAACCCTTCCCTTAACCCACGTTAATTACTGACACTTTTTATCCGGTTATTTCTCTACAAGAGCCACTCAGCATGTACATGCAGCAGGTCTTGGATGTTGTCACTTAAGCATTCTTGTTAGACCTGGTCAGATATAATTCAGAGATTTTGGGGGAGCTTTCTCCTTTTCCCGAGTTTATCTGTAGCTGTGCTGGAAGAAGAAATTTAAGAAGAAATTTCTCTCCAAAGATATATCCAGTATACCTTCACTAAATAGAAATCTTTATATGTTCAAAAATTCAAAATAGATCAGTCTGCTTTTTTGATGCATCACACTTTTTGTGTGTCATTTTACTTACAGCAGTTTACAAATTTGAGGTCCTGGGCTTGCTGGTTCAAATGTTGCTCAACTGTCCCTGTGACATTTGTAGTGAAACTTTTCTATTCCTGTCCTCAGGGCTTCTGGGGAGAAAGAATAAATACAAGTATAATTCTCATAATCTCTGTGTATGGTTTTATCTTTGTAACTCACTCTAGCACCTTTGCAATTGTACTTGTGCTTACTGGGGATGCTGTGTGTGATTTCCAGGTACCTGCACACCTTGAGGTTGTTTGGCCTTTGGAGTGTTGTTAAGGTGAACAGTTGCAATACAGGTTGAATTGTGTGCCTGAAGGGACTCTGAGCTGAAGTGAGCTGTGCTGGTACATCTAAATCATCCTGGTGCATCTAAATCCTGTCTTAGCCAGGGTTGTGTCAGTGGGAAAAACAAGAACTGCAGGCAGACTTCTCTGTGGTTATTCTTACCTGAGCACACAGTTACACCTGGGGAGTAAAAGTCTGGAAGGAAATAAGACCACAGTATGCATGGTCTGGCACTCAAATAGAGAGAGCATTTAGTGGTATAAATGAGCTTGGTATGGACCTGGTGAGCTGGGCTTCTGAATGAAAGTCGCCCTTCAGCACATCCCCTCTGAGGTTTCTGGGGCAGGGTGATGTGCCCATACTCATTTTGCACAGTGCCTTGTGACTCCATTTTCTCTAAACTCACTTGAGGCTTGGCTTTATCAACCTGGATATGGCTGAAGGTTTCTATTAGAAACTGTAATACTAAAAAGTTCCTAGAAATCATGGTTAAAATACTTACAGTTCTTTTCTTATTGGTAAGCAAAACATACAAATGGGATTTGTAAGCAGTTCTGCATGGACAGTGGATCATGCCACACAGAACAGTTTGGGGAAAGGCTTCAGTTAATCAAAGTAGACATTATTGAAAAAAAAAAGAACAAAGAAACCAACTTTGTTTTGTGGAAAACAAAAAGTAAACGTGTTCCATTTAAAGTGGCTGTGGAAATGGGTGATAAGGGTTGCGAGGAGCCTCTAGCCAGAAGCAAGAGGTGTTGAATCTCAGGAGCCCAGGCAGCACAAAACCAGTTCAGGTGTCACAGCAGAGGCAGATGGCCACCTGGTGGTCTCCCACATTCTGCAAATACCTGGCTGTGGTGCAGCTGCCTGTAGGGTTTATCCAGTGCTGTTCACCACTTTAATGCTTTTACTCAGAGCTGATGTGAATGTCTCTGTAGGTTATGCACCAGGAGAGGTAGGGATGTTACAGCAATACTTTAGTGATGAGAATCTGCCATTTAAAGCCGCACCTTTTGGAGTGCCTCACACCTTCAGCAAAGTCACTGGCTTTGAATAGGCAGTGGCAGTCCTGGTGCACTGAGCAGCTCTCCTGCTGGAGCAATGGTCAGGAGGTGGAGCCCAGGTCCCTTCTCAGCCTCAGAGGTGACAGTCCCATGTCCTGGCTCAGGAGACAGCCTGAGCTACCTGCAACTAAAAAGCAGGAGAGGTGGTAGGAGACAGCTCACATCACCTGTTATCCTTGGGAACTGGAATTGAACCACTGTGAAGCTAAAACTGCTTCATGTAACTTTAGGAAACAAAGAGGAAAAGATCTCTGCAGATTACAGTCCCAAACTGGGGCAAGGGAGGGCCACATCTGCTTATTCCCTTGACACCTGCCAGGAAAAACTTCATGGATTTGGGAGAGAACTTCCTCACAGATACCATCAGCAGCTAGATCTACCCTCAGGACCCCATGGACACCAAAGCCAGGAAGAAGGGTTTTTTACTCTGGTAACTTCTGCAGAGCAATTTCTCCATACATCTGTTCTGGGATGCTCTGGGACAGCTGCATTCAAATAAACCCAAAACAGGTAACAGCATTCTGCTCCTGGGTGAAATTAACACTTGAATTTGCATCTGCAAACAATCAAGTTCTGTACCAAGCAGTGCCCAAGGAAGACTCAATGGTGCTGGGAGTGCAGAGGGAAGCTAGTCCATTGCCAGGTGAGAAAGAAAAAACAGGAAAGACTGGAGGAGTCAGGGAGAGGTGAGCCAGGAGCTGAAGGTGAAAATCAGGGGCACCTGACAGGGGCACCATCACACACCCCCAAACAAGAAAACAACCTTGGCAATAGGAATAGAGTCAGCCACCAGTTACCTGAAGGTCCACCAAGATAAAAGGCAGGTCTGGAGCCAAGTCAGCAAGGAGACATCAGGGTGAGAGTCAGCTACAAAGCCAAGCACAGCCCAACACCACAGCTCAGACAGGAAACCCCACTGCAATGCAGCTCCCCTACCACCACTACAGGGTTCAGGGGGAGGCTCCTGATGGGTCTCTCCCAGCTTAGCTCTTTTCAAGGCAGCCTGAGCCAAGGAGCTGCAGCTGTGCCACATCAGCGCAGAGCTTCAGCACCTGCTGGGGTGTGGGATGGGGACACCAGGAGGATTACAAAGGTGGTGAGAGGGCAATGAGAGAAATTAGATCCTGCTGGTGCATTCAGAACCCTCAGAGCATCTCTCTTACTGGATGTGGTGATGGTCCTATTACAAAATCCTCTTAATTAAGGAATTAAGAAACAGGGAAAAGCCTCAAAGCAGCAGCCTAGTTCAGACCAATCTGACCCTTCCCCATCCAGCAGCACCTCCCCACCCTTTCAGTTGCGAGAGATGCTAAAGATCCCAAAACTTAGCACATCCCCTAAAAAGTACATGTGGATGAGAGCCAGGGCTGCCTCACAGCTGGATAAATTATAACCCATGGCATAAAGTTGTTCTTCCAGGTGTGGGAGTGGGATGCTGCCCCTGAAGGAATGGAAGGAGAAAGATACCTTAATTGTTTCTGAGTTGATGCTTTCCCTCCTCTTCGTCAAAGCTGATTGAGTGGAGAAAGAAAAGGATTCGTGTCCTTGCTGAGCCTTTCTTATCAGCTGGGTCTGGGGAATCCAGAGCCCAAATGCCAGCTCAGGGGAGTGGTGGGAGAGCAGGCCCTGCCAGGGAGGAGGGCATGGGGTGTTTGTGCCAGAGACAGGCTGTACCAGAGCCTGGACAAACTGAGCTAGGCTTATGTCAGCACAATCTGTTTCTCCGTCTCTAAATGTCTGTGATGAAATATCATCTTTTGGCTTTCTGGGCAGACTTCCCCTTGCTTTTCTGCCTGCCAGTGCCCTGAGCAAAACCCAGCTCTCCTGTGCCAAGTGCTCGTATGTTTTTCCATTATGATGAGGAATCCTCTCTGTTGAGGGGTTAAGGAAAATCTTATTAAATTTTTTTAAATGTGGTGCTAATTAGTTTAGATGTAATGAGCAGCATTAGACTTGTGGTGGCTTTGAAAGGGGTTGTTGAATAACCATTTCTGCCGACATTCCAATTTGCATAATGACAAGGTGTTGGCATTGCATCCACCATTAATTTGCTGTATTTATAATGCCATTATGGAGCCACTCTTATCCTCATGCACTGTAAAAGGTATATGGAAATATAATATATGATCCTGCTTGTTTGGAAATTGCTTTTTGGATATCTTTGAATTTTTGTAATAGTATTTTTGGCAGCTGAAGGCTAACAGCACCACCAGGAGAGTCTGCCACACGGTTTCACTAGGGCAGAAATTAAATGCTGCTTCCACATGTGCAGGGGAGTTTATTTTCCCCAGTGCTGGAGCAGAAGCAGCAGAGGTGAGCGTGATCAGGTGTGCTGCAGAGCGTGCTCAAGGCAAACACAGTATTTCACTCCAAATCACCCCTACAAGGCATAATGCTGGTGCTTGAAGTCCCAAAGAGCATCCTTAATCACAACTCTCAAAACATTTAACAGGTCACAGAGAGTGCAGCTTGGGGCTGTGAACTCCTGGTCAACACAAGGAGTTGGAGGAGCCCAACCAGCAGCTCATTCAGATGCTCTCTTCCTGCACTTTTCCTCCCCTCCTGCAGACTTTGGGAACCAAGGAACAGGAAATAAACTTGTCACTCTACCTGTGTTACAATGAAAAGGCAGGAAAGAGTCCCTGTATGAGCACGATGAGTTCTTGTAATGTATGTGTGTGGTAACAGAGAAAAAAAATTAGAAAGAAAAACAGCAATAATAAATTTATTTGTACTAAGTCTAGTAGGATTATTTTTCTTCTCGTGAAAAAGCAGCAGTTTAGTGAAGGGGTGAATATTTACAGTGTAAACCATCACCCCACATAAATGTTACTGTGACAACATTTCAGTTCTTTGCTCTGGTGTCATCTTTCCTTCATTGTCACTGTAAAATGTTTCTGTGTCATTGAAGAGAAGAAAATCTAGAAGATGTATTCTAAAATAAAGTCTATCACATTGGGTGAGCCTGGCTAGTTTTAGCTACCTGAATCTGTGTCACATCATAAGAATAAATTAGTAAATCATATGCAGATATTGCCTGACCCTGCATGTCCAGACTTTTATGTTCTGGCCATGCTCTGGTTTCTGGCTGCTTCTCTGATACTAGGCTCATCCATAGGATTTCCAGCATCAACAGGATTTCTCCTGAATGGGCACATAGCTGTAGCTTTCCAAGGCTTTGATAACCTGTTTTAAAGCCTATTCTGTATCATGAACTCACATCTCTGCCAGACAGCATCAGGAAAGGAGAAAGAGCTCTTCCTGTCAGGGTTATTTTCACTGTGACAGCCCCCATTCTGTCCGCCTGAGATGTTTGTTTAATGTGAGCATGTGGCACAGAACATGAGTGTGTGAGCACTCATGGGGGAAAGAAGTAAAGAATCCACCCGACAGAGAAGAATTTGGTTTATGTAAACCATTTATGTAAGCCCACTTTGAGCAACAAACTGATTAAGATCCTCTTTTTTTACTTGCCTGTCCCCTTCATCCCCACTGTCCCTCTGTTCCCTGCCTTGGTTTACCTCCCAGAGTCTGGAAAATCTTCCTGTATCAGAAAAAAACCTTTCTTTTATTTAATCTTAAGAAAGGCTCTACAACAACCATATTTATTTGGTTATCTTTGAGAGAGAACCTGAAGACCAGAAATGCCCAGACACTGTAAAAAAATTTTCCTTTGAGTATTTAAATTCAACAGAATTATTTTGTCAGGTAATACAGGAATTAATATTTGTTAATATAGCAGACTACAAGCAGACATCATGCTGTATTTTTGGAAAAAGGATTTAAGTTTATACAGAAAAAGCTTTATTTTTAACATTTCACTTGTATAGCATAAGACTAGAAATGCGTAACATGACTGAGTTCAGTCTGAAACAGATGCTCTGAAATGCATGTCAAAAATCTGTAAGAATTGAAAAAGTAACTCACTGCACTCTGCTCAGGTGGAAACAACACAAGGAATTTCTGCAGGTGCAGTTCTGTTACACAGAACTGGTTTGCAATGACTTTGTAAAACATCATTGACTGTTGAGTGAAATCAATGACACAAAATATTTTGAAATATTTTCCAGTTCTCTCTCAGTTGTTTGGAATGTATGTCTGTATTTATGTGCTTCTTTCTGTTGTTTTTATGATAAGACATTTTACTGAACAACTGAAACGTGTTCAGTATAAGCTGGAGTATATGAAGTAAAATAGGGCACTTTCCTTTTTTTTTTGACCTCATTCATTCACAGAGTGAACAATACTAAGATGCAATTAATATCTGCAGCTTTTCTTACTAATACAGGTTTGCACCCGTGGATTTAACATTGATTTCATGGGAATTAGTCCAAAAATATGCTGATGCCCCAAATCATCTCTGATACCTGCCAAGGACATCACTTGACCACACTGAATTGGGGTTTGAATATGCTGCTCAGTCTGTCAGAGCTGAGTCTCTGCCCTCTGGAAAATGCTCTGCTCAATGTCCCCTTGGATGTGTTCCCTGTCCTGAATCCCCTAACACTTAACATTTTATGAATGAATCATAAAGTAATTAAAAAGACAATTTGACTGACAGGATGGACCAGAGCAAACACCTCCTGCTTGTGTCATAGCCCTCATCCCCTCAGTCAGAATGTTCCACTTGCTCTGCTCCATTGATGATTCATGGAAAATGAGCTCCAGAGCCCTGTGCAGGAGCACCAGGCATGGTGTGCAGGGCAGCAGGGACACCACACAGGCACCACATGGGAATTGGCTTTTGGGCCTTGCTGGGGGTCACTGTGGCAGCTTTGGGGGCTTTCTGTGACTGCCTAATGGGACAACCTCAAATGCTGCATCAAGCCCTGTTTGACTCTCCTGCAGAGCCAGAGTGTCAGCAGGCAGGAGCAGGGGGATGGAGCTGGGAGGTTCAGGCAGGTGAGAGCATTTTGCTTTAGCACACCAGGGGCTGAGCACTCACACCTGAGATGTTCCTCAACAGCTGCCCTGTGTTGACACCATCACGCTTCTCACTGTCAAGTTTAACACCCATGCACTCTGATCCA
Source organism: Geospiza fortis (assembly GCF_000277835.1). Lineage (NCBI taxonomy): Eukaryota > Metazoa > Chordata > Aves > Passeriformes > Thraupidae > Geospiza > Geospiza fortis. The sequence continues at coordinate 1,174,153 of NW_005054458.1, read as the reverse complement.
GCACCATGAGCCAGCTGCAGAGTTTTGGTCCAGGGAGCATTTCTGGAGTTGGCTCTTTGGTGTTGGTGCTCCAAATGCCCACTGGGCACAGACAGTACCTGTGAGCAGAGTGTAAAACATGCCCTACACCACTGCAAGTGCTGCATGCTGGGGAAGGCACACACTAGAGTTCAGGCTGTGCAGCTCTGCTCTAGAAATTTATGATCTCAGACCTCTGGATGAGGCACTGGAGCAAGGGTTATCAATAACTTCCTAAACTATGGTGAGAAAGATACCTGCGGCTCTGTTTTCAGCACTGCCATAAAATGTGAGAAGCCTTGTTAAATTGCATTTAATGACTGGGAATCTCAGGCTAACTGACTCCTTCATCCAGCAGCTGTGAGTAATAATACTCACATGAGCAGGTTTCACTGGCAGGACACTAACCAGCCTGGAGGAGGGCAATCCTGCACTCTGAAGCTCTGGGCAGCTCCTGTTGGAGCCAAATTATTCCCCACTGGCAGGGAACTGCTTGGAGCTCATGGAGTGCAGACAGGGGTTGAATTATCTCTTTATTCAGCTGTGTCATGCCTCACCTGAGATAGCAGTTTGGCTGCTAGTGGCACTTACTCAAACCTGGTGCACAACAGCATAGTGTGAGAGCATCTCCCCAGTGCCTGTTTCCCAGTTTAGCTGCTTTTCTTCTACCAGTAAAAACTGTGCACAGCAGTACAGTCTTACACACTCCAAGCATTACTACTTGTCATGTTTTTCCCTGAAAATTTACTTCGGAACTCCTTTCATCGTAAAAGATCTTATTTTCACAAATGCAAATGAGTCTGGTCAGAGACTCCTGGTGCTTGTAGGCTTCTGCAGGCGGGGAAGTGAGAGCCCGGAGCATCCCGCGTTACCTGGAGCATCCCGC
>NW_005054458.1:1171285-1173239 GCF_000277835.1 Geospiza fortis | reverse complement strand
CCGGCGGGCTGCCGGACCCCGCAGAGGAAGCCTCAGCCCCTGCGGGGTCTGCAGTGCTCAGCCGGCTCCTCTCCCGCTCCCTCCATCTCCAACACCGGCGGTCGCGGCAGATTTTGTTTCCACGAGAGGGCTCAAACATTTAATTCCATTTGATTCCTTTCTAGAACGGATGCGAGGGAGTGGGATGAGGCTGTGGAGCTCCCGGCCGGGCACGATCCCAGATCGGAGCCAGGCTGAGGGGACCGGGAGGGAGCAGGGAAAGGAGCTGAGCGGGGAGCGAACCCGGACACCCCGGGCACCCCCGGCAGCCTCCCGGGCAGCGATGCGGAGGCGGGTGCCGAGAGGAGGAGGATGCTCTGCTACCCAAAAATCCCTCCGGAAAATACTGGGTTCTTAGAATTGCCATGGAGAGAAAACAAAAACAAAAACAAACACCCCCCCCCAAAAAAAAAACCAAAAAAAAAAACCCAACAAAAAACCCCCCATACCTAAAATGAGTGGGAAATGAAAGCTCTTCCCCGGCGTGAGCTTTGGAGGCACGCAGGGAGCGGGGAAACGCGGTACCAGCGGGCTGGGAGCTGCTGGGCCGGCGGAGCCACCTCGGGGTGCTCACGGCGGTTATAGACTTTTTCTTTGAAAGTAAAAAAGAAAGTATTATAAAAGACCAACTTGGACACGAATTTAAAAGTAATCAGAGGAACGGCGATGAAAAGATTATTTTATTTTTAAAGTTGTGCAATCTGAATGAAGGAGCTTATTTATTAAATTTACATAAATCCAAAATATCGGACTTCCCATCGGGGGAAACATGGCAGAGATGTCGGATTCCCTCTGTATATGATATTTATTTTGTCCGTAATATTGCGCAAATCGGCAAAGCCAATTAAGAAAATGCAAACAAGGAAACTAAGAAGGGAAATACCCTCCCTCGTACAAGAAGAATAAAGTTTATTTGCGTATAAGAAATACGCTCTCAGAGTAAACGAAAAGAAAAAGGATGATGCAGGACATCCATCCGAGCGTCTCACGGGGCAGGCGTTTTTCAGAGGAAACTTCTCTTTCAAAGATTCACCCAAAAACCAGGGACTCGCCACCACGGAAAGCGCCGTTTCTTTAGAGTTTATTGATTGATTTAAAGTGTTTAGCAAACAAAGTGCTCTCTTTATCACCTCTTGCTCTTACTCCCTCGTCTTATACATTAATTATAAAGTTAAAACTTTTTTTCTTTTATTTTGTAACAACCAGAAATATACAGAAATGTTTAACGTAAAAAACCAGCCCTGCACCCCAGGAGCCGCCCTCACCTCCCCTTCCCTGGCGGGACCTCGGGCCCCGCTCGGGGGTCGATGGACAGTGACGTTTGTAAAAAATGTCCCTCGTCACCGTGAGGTCACGGGAGGCAGCAGCGCCTCTTTGCTTCTGCAATGTCGAGGGACAGGACCGATAGTTCTCCGTTTTACCCTGAGAGTCAGATGGGTACATAATCTTTTTTTTTTCTTTTAAAGTCTTTCGCTAGTGGCCAGACCAGAATAAAACCAAAAGTAAATAATATTAATAATAATTATTAAATTAATTAAACCCACATAGCAACGAGGGACGGTGAAAATAAAAATACAGGTAACGATGATTTACATCTACTTGTATGTACACGGGGGAGGGAGGTTTCTCCTCCTCCTTCCCTCAGCAGCGCAGTCCGGACATATCGCGTACAAAAAGGGTCGTAGAAAGGCCCGAGGGCGGGGGAGCCTCCCGCGGGGTCCCGGGAGCCTCCGGCCGCTCCTTTCATCCCCGGGTGGGTCCAGGAACACGGGGCTGCCCCTTTCCCCCGGTGTCGCTGCCGCTCGGTTCTCGGTTTCACCTCTCGGGTGCGGGGGGTTCGTGCGGTGAGCCCGGCCCGGTGATCCTCGGAGGGACGGCGGGCACAGCGGGAAGGCGCCGGCAGGGGGGGGGGGGG
>NW_005054458.1:1169115-1170101 GCF_000277835.1 Geospiza fortis | reverse complement strand
CGGCCGCCAGCGCGCCCACCAAACACCCGGCGGCTGGAAAGGCCTTTGAGGGGGCAGCAGGGTGAGGATTCCCGAATACTCGAGCATCTCTGGGGTGCCCGGAGAGTCAGCGGGGCGCTGGCAGCGGCCGGGGAGAAGCGCCTGCCCGGGCCGAGCCGGCCGTGCCTGGGGAGCGGGCAGCAGGGATGTCAAAGAGCCTCTAACAATTTTAGTGACGGAGATCTCCGAATCGATGGGCGATTTGCTGGGTTTTGCTCTGGCATTTTTAACCCTTCCTGCGTCTGGTTTGACCTCTTGTCACTTCCCGAGATGGAAGTATTAAAGTGGAGTAAATACTTGTATTGATTAGCAGAGCAGATACAAACTTAATTAAACTCATTTTGTGCAATGTACAAACTAGTTAACGGTCATTTAATTTATTTGGGTTTATATTACGCTCCAATTAACGGGTCTCCATCGGAGAACAGGGTAATTATCCGATATTTAAGGCTATTGGACTTCTGCTGACGATTCTGTCATTATGAAGCCTGAGAGCAAATCGCGTTTTCCGGAGAACCGGCTCCTCCTCATCCTGGCCAGGCCCGGGCTCCTTCGGGGGAGCGAGAGGCGAATCCTTCTCCACGGGACGGGGCTGGGGGAGGCCCCGCGGACAGGTGGGGGCAGAGGCCCGTGAGTACCATCCTTTTTCGCCGGTGCTTTCAGACACTCCTAACTTCCCTCCTCTCACTTCTGCAACGGGGCTCTGGCTCCGGGAACCCCTAATCAAGGACTCCTTTAACTTGGTTAACCGAGATACGCAAATAGGAAATGAATCGCTGATCTGTCACCCTCATCCCGTCCGCAGTTTAGATGTTTTTAATCGCCCCCAAACCTGAACACACCTCAAATTTGCTCCGTGTCCTCACGTCGGACCCCCTAACTCCCGCATGTAAAATTAGGGGTGGTTTTAGAAGTGCGTTTTGTTCAACGCGCTGATTTCAGATATG
>NW_005054458.1:1168399-1169099 GCF_000277835.1 Geospiza fortis | reverse complement strand
GGGAAATAAGGGCAGAGTATTGTTGTCCTTGTCACTCCGAAAATATCTCTTAATAACTCAGGGTTCATTAAGAACCCTTTCCAGCTTTCTATTCAGCTCGGAGCGTGGAAAACGCGGGCGATCGCCGCCGGACAGAAGAGAACCGGGTCACTTTTCTCCCAGCCTGACCCAGTGAGTGCACACAAGCGTCCTGCAACTTGTAGGACCTGCTAGAAATTGCGGGGCGTAATTTTTTACAGCAACGATTGATAAAAAGTGCGTGTGCCTGCGCCTGCGGGGCAGACTCGGGGGCTGAGCGCAGCCGCAGCACCCACGCACGGACCGGACCGGGAACCTGCAGCTGCCAGTTTCGGAGTTCAATTTTCCGTCTAGGGAACCCCAGCCGTTGGTCAACTAAAATTTTTTTAAGACAAAAAAATGCACCGCGAATAGAATTGGCGACGGGGATGGACGCCGGGCTTGTTAGTTTTGTGTGGCTTTTTTTTTTCCGGGAATAGGTTAAATGGTAATTTAATGTGGAGTTTAAACTTTTTTTTAAACATTAAAATAATTTTACGAGCGGCTGTTGGCGAGCGCTATTTTCACTCTCCTTTGGCCAGAAATCCTTTGCATTTTTCGCAGGGGTTGGTACTTTTCTGGACAGAGCTACTTTTCAGAACACTTCTCCTAGATTAAGCCACCACTTGAACTAATATTAATT
>NW_005054458.1:1167301-1168389 GCF_000277835.1 Geospiza fortis | reverse complement strand
GGGAAAGAGAAGAATTAAATTTCGTGATTTTCGAGCAGTCCCAGGTCTATTTCTGGCCACTGCCATCACATTTAGGCGATGTGACCGAAGGAGTCCATGTGTGGAGTGCCTGGAGAACTTGTCAGCGGGCGAAGCGCACCGCGCCGTGATGCCTCCAAACATATTTATTTTGAGAGAAGAGATGGAGTTAAATTTCTCTCCTTGTCTGGAGATAAAAGTGTGAGATTAGCGATAGGTTAACCTCGTCAGTCTTTCTGATCGCCCAGATCTATTTAATATGACGAAAGTCAGATGAGTTTAGAGGAATAATTACTCCAGCTCCGCACTGCTTTTAAAAATCTCTTTTGAATTCTATTAGTGCCCAATTCCTGCTCTTGCTTTACAGATGAAAAATGCGTCATGGCTCGGACTGGAGCAGATTCCAGACCTCTTTCGCTGCCTAATTTTACTTGACAGAGTCCCGCTATGGCGGGGTTGGAAACCTCCGAGTCCTCATCTCTCGCCCCAGACACACAAACTATTTTTCCTAAGCCGAGAAGTTTATCCCCTGTAGCTCGCTGCCTCTTCTTTCCCCTCTCTGGACATGGAATAACTATAGATATTTTCCACTACGACAGCCTTTCCCCGGAAACCCTCTGCGATCCCCAGAGTCGCGGTGTTTAGAGGTGAGAAAGTTGGGATATTCGGACCCAGAAAGAAAAAGCAATCTAGAGCTTGGGTCGAATGCAATTCCCGATCAATAGCGAGCCCTAATAAGTGTAATAGGTTTTAATCGAGTAATTATCCGAATTTTGACCCTATAATTTAGATGTTAGGGAAGAGTTTGCAAGGTGCTTGAAAGAGATATGCACAATTCGATAATAGGATATCGATCCAAGCAGTCCTACATGCCACTCTGGGGCGATTTTCCCCATTATCCAGCCTCTTTACGCTGCTAAGCACATTTTACCTTAAATGTAATCGAAGGAATTTAATTGTTTTTCCAGAGATAACCAGCATTTTGTCACAATTAGTCTGATTTGTCCTAAAAAAGCCAAGGGGAGAGAGAAAATTGAATCTGTCGCCCAGAGCAACGGGCGGCAGCGGCG
>NW_005054458.1:1164242-1166364 GCF_000277835.1 Geospiza fortis | reverse complement strand
CCGATGCCGCCCGCGGGGGCTGTCACCGCCGCCGCCGCCGCTGCCGGGATGGAGATGTCACCCACCTTGTCTCTGCTCACATTCATGACTCTTTGCAGAGCCCCTCTCGGTTGCAACTTCTCCCCCCTGCCCTCCCCTCTCGCTCTCCCCCTCCTTCCTCCGGCGAAGTTGATCTGGAAACTCCTCCCCGGCTCCGCTCCGGCTCAGGACGAGTCGCTGCCTTCAGCTCCCCGGGGCTGCGCTGGGTCCGGCCGCCGGGAGCCTCCGGGGGAGGCAGGGAGTCACAAGGTGATGCTCGGCTCAGAGCCTCCACTCAGCTGCTCCTTCTTCCTTCTCATCATCCTCGCCAGGCTGCCCAGGCGCTCCTGCCCCCCCCTCCCTGCTCGCTCGCCCGCACACACAGGGAGGCAAGGCTGTATCTTATTTATGCATTCATATTTAGCACTGGATTGTAATTGGCTACAAATTAATCCCTTGCCCATAATAGTCTGTAATCTTCATCACTGGAAGAGAGACACGTTGAAAGTGTGTGCCGGGGGGAGGGGGGCAGAGAGGGAGAGAGCGAATGAAGGATGGTGTTGGCTGTGATATACTTGGCTGTCAGCTCTGTTTCAGCACACCTCCACTCATCTGGAAAGCATCTAAATAGCCTTATTTGGAGAAGTGGGAGGAGATGACGCTTTCTTTTAAATAATTGCGGGATCAATATAAAGAAGATATTATACACGGAAAATGGGAACTTAAGGTCTTCCTTCCCTAATAGTGGAGTTAGATGATCAAAAGGGGATTGTGTGTGTGTGTGTGTGTGTGTGTGTGTGTGTGTGGGCTCGGAGGTGTCAGCCCCCAGCACCTGTTTCCCTTCCCTGCTGGGTTTATTAAATTAGAACAAAAGGAGAAAATTATGGACAGAGGTTTAGCAGTTGGAGCGAAGCTTGTGTCCGCGGACACACACACCCTCACACGCTTCTTTCTCCTCCTTAGCTAATTAATTAAAATTAAATCTCAAATGTAAGTGCCAGGAAAGTGCCAGAAGAAAATTAATACGTTTAAACGGCACAAGAAAAAACACGACGGTAAATAAATCCTGAGTAGCCGGGAGAAGAGGTCTATTCCTTCCCATGCAAGGAGTAAAGGTATAACCAGACCTAAGTTCCACTTCCGAAAAATACTCCTATTATAAACGGTTTTAATTGTAGAAAATTAAGACATAGGAATAAAATTGCCAGTGAATTATACAACATGTTTTCCCACCCCCTACCTAATTTCCTTCCCTTTCGTGTATAGTTGTGTGTTCTTTGATCATATCAATTTCATTCTTGTTTTGGACGCTCCAGTCGCTACTCAGTTTGAATTAGCTGCCAGGGGAAAAAAAAAGGGGGGGGGCAGTAGGAAAATAGAGAAAGCATAAAAGGAAAATTAGATTTTTTTTTGTCTTTGAGGCTGGTGACACATACAAGGACAGGTCCTTTGCAATTACCGCGGGCAATGATCCTTTAGAAAGCAGAAATTAAAAGTTGGGAGAAATAATGGGTAAAACAATCAGCTTGTAATTTTGGTAGGTCTTGGACATGATTAGTCCATCAGCGGGCTGGGCCCAGGGGAGTCCCGCTGAGCCGGAGCCCACAACAGCCCCCGCTCATATATTATACACCAGCCCTTAGATTTTAATCAGACACCACAACAGTGTCCTTTCTCTTTTATGACTTTATTATGCTTTATCTTTAAATTATAAATCACCTCCTGGGTTGAAATGGTATGTATAATCTCCGATCATGTGTAGGTAATTACCTCTCCCCCTTGTCCTGACCTCACCGACGGGGCTGCCACGAACACACAGCGAGAGCGAAGTTTTAATCCGCGTGTGCACACACTCGCACGAGCCCACACCCCGGGGTTTGTTGTTTGTTTGTTTGTTAACAGCTCCTCTTTCCTTCCTTCTCCTCCTCCGGCCGTGCCCCTGGTCCCATCTTTTCCTTCGGATAAATGTTCCTCACTCACATCTCTCCTGCCTGCAGCGCTGGGATACTATTTATGAAAAATAGACGGTGCTTTAGGTAGATACCAGTGACTCGGCTGTATCAGATTCGCTGTCGTACTCGACTGTATTTGTACTACTTGTACC
>NW_005054458.1:1163370-1164055 GCF_000277835.1 Geospiza fortis | reverse complement strand
GTGGGGTATGGGGGGAGAATGGGGTTATTTGGGGGCAGCGGTGGTAGGAATATTTTTTATATTCCTCTTAGAAAAAAAATTATGCAAATTGTAATTGACTCCTGTGCCCGGGCAGGGACCGCTCCCAGGCGTGCGGAACCCAGAGCGGCGACATCAGCACAAATTCACGGGTTAGCGCTGGGTGCTGGGAGCAGAAGGACTCACATCCCTGGGGATACCTGAGGACCCTCCTGTTCGCCCCGATGGCTCTCAGGTGCGGCAGACCCAATCCCCCCCCGGAGCCGGGGGTGCGCAGCGATGCTGGGCAGGCACTGCCGGGCCCCGGCCCGCCGGGACCCCCGGCCCGCACGGCGCTTTTGTTTGTCGGCGGTTTAAAGCGAGTGTTATAAAGATGTTCTATTGCTCCTAATCACAATTGATTGTCAATTAGAGCCTCATTTGTGCAATCTCCATCCATCTGCCATCTCTGGTTATCTGTTCACCAGAAAGTTAGCGCTGATTATGGGGCCCTAGATGAGTTGTGACATGTAATATCTCGCCAGTGGTCGGGCAGGGTGACCGGTCCCATCTCCCTCTCTTTCCATTTTCCTTGCAGGATGGACGAGCAACAGCCTCTCCTGAGTCACTCGTCCGAGCGCTGCTGTCCTGCGGGACGAGCTCAGAGGGTGCCGGGGGTGAGGGGCTG
>NW_005054458.1:1162591-1163354 GCF_000277835.1 Geospiza fortis | reverse complement strand
TCGACCCCGTGCAGAGCCAGGTCCGCGAATTTTGGGCCCGGATGCCTTGCCCTGCTGAGGAAAGCTCCCACGGAAACGTTTCCTTCACCGAAATAAATAGGGAATCACACGGAACACCCTCGCGTTTTTACGAGCCTCCCCGCCGCAGCGATGGTTATCTGTGTAGTTAGGCTGAATTATACCTGCGGGGAGGTGATATTTCCAGAGCCTGAAGGCACCGGAAAATGGCCAGAGCATCTCCTGGGAGCCGCCAGCCCCTCGGCCACCCCGAGCCCCGTGTGCCCCGGGGGTGTCGCGTTTGAGGACGGGACTGATGCCTTGGTTCGGGCAGGGCCGGGCAGGTGAGACCCCGCCGAGGGCTCTGTCCCTGCTGCCCTTGGTGCCCGGTCACCCTTCACACCAGGAAGGAGCCAGGCCGGGCACTCTGCGGGTTCCGGAGTGCCCGTGGTTTTAACTTTATTAATTAATACCTATTTTCAAATTATATTTCAGCAACCTCCAGATTAACGAACAACCTTTATTTATTTTTTTTTTTACTGTTCTCTAGCCATCCCTCTCCCCGTCCCTTGGGGTTTGGAGCTTCGGGTAATTAAGGGCATTTATCGCCACGGTAAAACAGTTTAGCAGCCCTCAGCCCGCCGAGAAGGTCACTCTGGGGGCTGCACCGGGCGCGGAGGCTCCGCGTCCCTCCGCGCTCAGCGCTGCCCGCAGCCCCAGCGCAGTGCAGAGGGGTCCCGCGGGCGGGGGGGTTTCCACGGCCCGG
>NW_005054458.1:1161814-1162551 GCF_000277835.1 Geospiza fortis | reverse complement strand
CGGCCTGGATGGGGGGGCCAGGACCTCCCTTGGACTCCTTGACTTGACCATATTGTTTCCAAATGCAACCGGGCTCCGAGATCCGTCCTGCTTTGAACGGGTTACTCTCGTATTATTATTATTATTATTATTATTATTATTATTATTAGTATCACCACTGCTAGTATACGCTACTACCTTTGGTTCAGGGGCCGCAAGCAGGCGCGGGATCAGCCCCTGAGCCTCACACGTGGCTCTTGGTCTCATCCTGATTTTGTGCCCCCCGGGTGTCTCATCCTGATTTTGTGCCCCCCTTGCGGTGCAGAACCGAGGACCAGCGGTCACCTCGGGATGCCCGATTCTCCTCGGGAAAGTGGGGATCCATCCACACACACCCCCCGGCGCTAAAATCAGGGAATTAATTAACTCTACCCACGAAGGCAAATGATTTAGGGAGAAAAAAAGATTCTGAAGCAGATCTCGCCCTCTATCAATGCGGTGTCAGGTCCTCATAGTAGAAGATTTAAAAGCCCTGGGGATTCCAGGTTAGAGTAGTAATGAGCTTAATTGAGGTTAATGCTTCCTGCACAGCTCCTTGATTATTAAATTAATATTATCACACACATGAATCATAATTAGAAGTTTAAATAATGCTCTAGGGGAATCCTCGGAGGATCTATTAAACAGTTCTCTTCCTCTCTGCGGCTCCCTCCCTGCTCCGCGGCAGCCCGAGGGCAGCCCCGGGGGCGGCTGAGGAT
>NW_005054458.1:1137917-1157917 GCF_000277835.1 Geospiza fortis | reverse complement strand
AACTAATTTAAAATTAATTATTTAAATTAAAAGCTGTAATGTTCATCAAGCAGTTGGATTGATTGCTGGAGAAGATCCAGACAACGTGGGCTGATGTGTATGTGCTGGGAAAATTACTGGACACCTGACACATGGAACCTGCATTGTCAATCCTACAGGATGAAAAATTTATGGAATCCATTGGTCAGGAATTCGAAATGGGAAGAAAAACCATCATAAAGTATGGTAAGTCAGTGGCTGATAATAATGTGACATTTTGGAATGTACCCTTTTTGATGTCAGTGGGACATCAGTTTGTGAAGATTAGGGAGAATCAGAGAAATTATTTGCAGAAAAGATGTAAAACTAACAGCTTGAAGTTCAAAGCAGCAAATAATCCTGTCCTGTCCCTACATGTAAAAAAAAAAGTAGTTAAAAGAGTAATATTTATTGCACTTTATAGTGAATCAACAATCCCCAGAACACTAAAAACAAGTGTCAGCCAGTACAGTAATTGCAGTTACAGAAATAACAAACAGAACTATACCCACAGCTATTTATAACTGAACTGCACTGGGCTTAGCTTAGAAAATAGTATCATTCTGTAAATGATATCACTCTCCACTAAGCAGAGCAGTGTGTCAGACCTGGAGTCCTTGCTCCAGTCTAACATCTGCTCAGGGAAAGCAGCACTTACTCCTGTTTTTATCACTGGGTGATGGGAATACAACTACAGCTGTATATATAACACTGTTTGATAAGCATATCACACATTGAAGGAGAAGAAATCATAAAGAGATCTAGAAGTTTGTCTGGAACAATGGTTCTTTTCCATAAATGATGTAACTCCCATTTTTCTGGCTATTGAAACAAGTGCAGACACAGACAAGAAGAATAATCTGTACCTGCAGTTGAACAAGGAATGGGAACAAAATTCCCAGCTCTCAGATTCTCATAATAAACTTAGCATGGAAAATACATCAGAATAGATTGGGATGGGAAAGATTCCCAAAATTACAAGTTTTATCTTTCAATTCTGCTGTCCAAAACTTAATTGTCTATTCCACATTAGTTGTCTAGGCCGGCACATTAATTATTACATAGAAGAAAATGTTTCCATGGGGCATTTCATTCCACCTGTCTTGGATTCCTTAGGATCCAAGGCACACAAAAAATCACACAGGTGATAACAAGCACCATTCTCTGCCTTTCCAGGAGAGAAACCAGTCCGGGTTCCTGGTTACAGCTTGCTGTTTAAACACACAGGTACACACAACTATTTCCCAAGTGTTTTGAGAGACTGAGTGAAGGACAGAAGTATTTTTGAAATTGATGTTTCTGACATGTTCTTTTTGCCTTAGTCCCACTTTTATTTCCACACTGTAAAGATTATGTCCCTCTTAGTGAGCCATCAGTTGTGTCCTAGCCCCTGATTTTAAGCCTCACTGAAACCAAGGGGAATCTTGGTGTTAGTGGACACAGGCTCAGTTCAAAGACTATTTCCCTCACATCTCCATTTAATTTTTAAGTGAATCAATTGCTGTAAATCTGATGACACATGTATCCTTATTAGACTGCCCCAGTTATCAGTACAGGTTCACTTTGTACCCCCTTGGGTTGCCAAACACAATCTGTTTGACTGATGTCAGGTCCATTTCTGTGCATGATCATTCTACCAGCAGTCAATACCAAGGTTTTTTAAGTTATTGACCAGACAGCTATTGGATGAGGCAGGGCCACATGGCCTACTGACCCAAAATACTGTAGCAAAAGTGGTGAAGATATGAAATCAATAACTTTATTGAAACAAATATCTGAGCCGACACTTTCTGCAGAAGGATTAAACGAAAGGGCTGTGGTGGAAATCGTCAGGTTGTGCTTGGCTGATGCTGTAGGAATTCAGTCAGGCTGATGGGAATTCACACCTGAGGGGGGGAAGCAGAGAAGCAACGTTTGGTCCAGCAGCAGGACCACAAAGCTGTGCAGTCCAGCCAAAGGCCACACACACACAGAGGTCTGAGGGACCAGGGTGCTCCTGGAATGACACTGCTGAGGACACTTTTTTCTTCCCTGCTCCTTCAATGACTCCACCAGCTACACTGAGGGGCTGTCTCTGTGTGTTTGCAGTGGCTGAGGGGCACTGCCTGCCCTGGGCTGGCTTTCAGTGCTGATCATCAGTTTCCATCACTGACTTTGGGGAGGGGTTGTAGGTACTCAGTGATACCCAAGTTTTGGCAGCCCCTGGGGAGTTAGATGTGTACAGGTATATTCTGTATGCACCTAGATTTGTCTTGCATTTGAAACTGTTTGCATGGCTTCACAAGGATGGAGAAACACTGCTAAACCCATACTCCATGCATAGGCACATGCTTTATTTATTTGGTTAGTGTTTCAGATTTCATGGGTATTTTAAACTAACTAGCATAGCCTTGTCATCATTAACATGTGCTCAGTGATTATGGTGCTTCTACAGTGTTGCTTTTCATCCTAAATGCTTGAGCAAAACCTCAGCCCTTTAGGTGAATCCAAGCATTTCTCAAAGCAGAAAATGTTGTTATCAGCACCAGTTAATACATGAAATCTTGCCATCACTTACCGTGGAGCCACAAGAAAAATAATTTAATAAAATAAGTTGCTTTATTTTCTCAAAAATAACATTTTGTGAAACGGTTGTGAAACACAGAGAAAAGAAAGAGTGAAGAAAAGCTCAATAAACAGCCATTTTATTACTGTTGCTAGAAATAAAATAAGGGTAAGGGAGACTTGGCTACTGTTTTATTGTAGCTGTGAATTCACTTCTTTCATTTAAGTGTCTGTCACATTAGTAAAAAAATACAGATCACTCTGAAGTGTGTACACTGGCAGTGACTATGCCCATTTTTCATTTTAAATAACTTTCAGCTATTTTTTCCTTTCCACAGTTGGAGGTGGCAGGCTGGTATAGGAAGGGGTGCAAAATAAAAGCAGCATCTTTTTGTGGGCTTTGGGTGAGAATTTGGCACAAGTGGCTTTGCTCAGTTCCCTCTGTAATACATTCTCAGTTTAATTGAGGGAATTAAAAGAAAAGAATTAGCTTGAATATATGTGCTTTATTTAATACTGCCACAATATGTTAAACTGAATAACAAACCCAATTATTCCCAAATCACTTCTCACTATTAAATGTGTGTTTTGAGGACTGAAATGAATTAACTATGAAATCACTTTGCATCAGTGTTTTTGTATGTCAAACATTTCTCTCTCTACCTCAATGCTGACATGATGGCTTTTAAGTCATCCCCAGCAGATATATGCAAGTCTAGCTGGATTAGCTGAGGATTGAAGCTACTTTAAAATGGGCTTGTGAAATAATTTTTAATAAAAAATATGGTGTTTACACCATAAACAATACTAAGCTTTTATTTAATACGTGTATTTGGGAGATGGACTTGAAAAACAAAGGCCCAGTCATGGGAGACATGTAAGAATTAGGATAGAAATTAACAGGAGTTAGGTTCCTCCAAAGCATGGTATGTGCTTCCTGCTCACATATGACATCCCTGTGGTATTTGCTGTTAAATTAGCCAGGTGTACTGGCAGCCCTGAAATCCCCTGGGCTGCACCCATGGGCAGCAGGGCAGGGGGGGGGATTCTGCCCTCCTACATCCCTTTTGTGAGATCCCACCTGCAGAGCTAGGTTTAAATCAGGTATTAGGAAGAATTCTTACCTTGAGGGTGGTGAGGCACAGGAACTGGTTGCTCAGAGAAGTTGTGGGTACCCCATCCCTGGCAGTGTTCAAGGACAGCCTGGATGGGGCTTGGAGCAACCTGGGATAGTGGAAGGTGGCCCTGCACCTGGCAAGGAGTTGGGACTTGGGGGCCTTTAAATGTCCCTTCCAACCCAAACCCAAATTGCTCAAAAATCTGCCACATGTAATGAAAAGCAGCAGAGAATTACAAGAATGGGCTTCAAAGTTATGTTGAAATAGCAAAGGGCATCAATAATATTATGGTAGTGAATGTCCCTGTAATGAACCATCAGGGAGGGAACATGCAGCCATAGAATTTGTCTTATTGTGTAGAGACTCACCTTCATGAGATGTTTTACTGTAGCTTCTTCAGAGCTTGACTGTGAGCCGGTGTATCTTTTAACACACTCCAAATCTTCTTTCCATATTCTCTGTCTCTGTGTGGAAATATTTCTGTACTTCATTCCAATTCAGTAATAACAAGTCTGTGTTTCTTGGCTGGTTCTGGCTGTTACATTTCTTTGGATTTATGGGTTATATTGCTTTGGATTTACAGAAAAAAAAAGCTATGTTCTGGTGTTACAAATACACATGAAAGTGGTTTTCTAAAAGAGAGTCACCAGCTCTCAACCACATTCTTTAAAAATTCATCCTCTTTATTGTTTCAAAGCCATGAAAGCAAGACAGTCATTAGAAGACTTTTAAATTTTTTTAGTCTTTTTTAATGGCAGTTTCTGCGAAAAATGGTCCCTGAACAAACAGACTTTAGGGCTTGATTAAAGCCTGTCTCTGAGAATGGCATCTGAGTTCTTCCTCAAAGTATTAGCTCCTTTCAAGGGTTACCAACCCTCTGTTGGAAGAAGAGCAGGGAATGTCAACCTTATTTCTGACCTGAGGTATTTGTGCCTCAGTTCCAGCTACTGGCCCAGGTTTTGTTTTTCTCCATTAGACTAAACAGATCTCTGGTATCTGACAGTTTTCCTTCAGCTTTACTTTCATGGCATATTTTATACAGAATTATTGTTTCTGAATACTATCTGCCTGTTTTCTACAGTAAGTTGGTGACAGAAACCCTGATGCTGTAGTATTGTTATAATAATGGGGATCTAATGGCACAGACCTCTCCAATTTACACCCATATACACATATACACTTTTTTTTTCAAAGTCTTTATGACACTATGACTTTTTTTCCATGTCTATTTCTAAGTTTTTAGTGTCTTTGAGCCCAGATCATAGCCCTGCTCTTTGTCTTGTCCCCACTGTAGCTGCTGACACAATTTGGTTCAGAAGTTTGGTCTCAGGCTGCTGGTGGGAAGCCCTCAAGGGGACTGAACTTTGTTGAAGGGCTATCTGAATGAAATTATTTATAATGAGCATGCCTGGCAATTAGGTAATGCTAACCACTGGCTGGGGGTGTGAAATGAATACATTATATTAAAAAAAGGGGAAGAAGTGGTGATGTTTGTGCAGCAGGCACCGTTTGCCAACCCACAGTATTTACATTCGGTACCTCTTTGGCTTAAATGTTTATACCTTACCAGATATTTTCTCAAGATTGAGAGACTGCCTGATATAATAGCAGGTAATCTGTACTGAACCTGAGAGTCAACTGATTACCAGGCTTGCCTGAATTACTATTTGCTATTACAGTATTTTAGGAACCTGTAATATCCACCATTACTTTCTCTTGTGAAAGTCCTTAGACTGACTTGCCATTGCCATTTTTCCCTCTCAGGCAAATAAATATCGTGGTGAATCCAATACAATCAGCAGAGTGTAACCAGAGTGTATGAATTTTTTTGCACAGATAATTAAAGCCCAATGTTCTCCACTGTAACAATTACAAGTACTTGAGAAAACAATGACAAGGTCATCCTGTGAATGCAGCCATCAATCAGGGAATTCGCTGCCTTAATAAAACAATAACTCACTTGTTTAGAAACCAACACACAGAGGAAGAGACAACAAAATTGTTTCCTTGGACATATGTTCCCTTAACCACATCAATGTGGAGCAATAGCACACAGAGTGTGTTTAGCTAATTAGGACCAATTTCTCCTATCTGCCCCAGGTACCTTAAGTTGTGACTAAATCTCTGTGTTGGAATAGAAAAGGCCACTTGGATTGTGTGTGCACATGTGGAAGAGTCTCTCTTTTCCTTTGGGAATGGTGTGGTGGCAGCACCCACAGCACACAGGTGACATGTAAATACAGATGTGACTCAGTTGTCCAGAATCACACAGCTGCACATATTTGATGCTCAGGCATGGCCTTGGATTAGAAAGGGAGATTTTGGAGCTTTTTTAGTGCCATGGTCTGGGATGAGGATCTGCCTGTCTGTAATCTGAATAGACTGTGGCCAGTGGGTCATGCTGGGTGATTATGACAGAGTCCCATCCCAGGCACTTGTATCCTGGGCTTTTCCTTGCCCTGGCTCAGTGTAGGTACTTCAGCTGCATCTCTGCTGCCCTTGAAGCAAACTCCCTGGGCTGTCAGTAGTGCCTGGGTCTGCACTGGAAAGATGCTCAAGAACTGTAGGGCATCTTAGAAGTGAAGCTTAAAAAACCCAGCTGAGGGCCATATTAATCATTTGGGAGTAGACTGATCCATAGGCTAATGGGTGTGTTGAAGGGTAAATAGTGCACAGGCAGGGGAAACATCCATTTTTCTGTTGATGGAGGTTGCTGGCTGCCACTGAACTGCTTTTCAAAAGAGCATCAGTATGAGTTCTCTCCTGATAGCCATGTCCTGGCAATGGTGAAATGTAGAATCCCTGCACAGAACTTTTTAATTTGTAAGTTTTACTTTTGAAATGATTGTTCATTTTGAGAAGTGGGTATCATGGTATATACAATAGAAATAGGGGGAAATACAATGAAATGTTCAATTTGAACCAAAGCATTTGTGAGGTGTGACTCACAATATGTGTGTTAATCAGTTAATAGCACATAGTTCCCACCTTCACTTCCCACATTTCCAGAACTGGAGAATTTTCTCATTGACTTCCTTGCCAGGGGTCAGGCTGAGAGTTTTCTGTTAGAAAGGTTCAAGTACAAACTTATAACTTCCACTGTTTGAGTACAGGCTAAAAAGTGGAGAATGTGATTGTGAAAAAGAAGTCTGGTTTCTTTTATGTAACTATTGTAGAATTAATTGATGTTTTAAATTTATTTTTATGAATGTAATTATAAACTGATATCTCAGAGACTGAAAGCTGCTTTTATGTTATATACAAGTAGCTACAAAGGTAATTTTGCAGGCTCCTACGTTTAATCATTTGCATTTACACTCATTACTGCATACATATGGCAGAGCTGAAGTACAGAACTGTATTTCTAAGGCAACAGTAATTTTTTCAGACACTAATTAAGCCCATTAAAAGTACTGATCTTCTCACACTCTCATTCACAGAATAAAGGCATCAAAGCAGCAATTTGGCACGTTGGATGGGAAATAACTAATTTTTTTCACAGTTTTATGTCATGCATTTGCAAATATGTCTTCTTGAACTACTCAGGGCCAAATTCAATGAGATTCTCCTGGGACTGGACATGATGAATTTGAGGAGGTGCACAGAGATCCATGGCTGTAGCAATGGATCAGCTGTGTAGGTGATTTTGGCTTTACAAGCTTCCCTCAGCTCCACAGACCCTTTGAGTCCTGTGCTTGTTCCAGGCACTCTTACCCTACCCTCATGGCTGGGTGAGAATACTTTCCTCTGCAAAAGCCACTAAAGAGTTGAAGAAATGTTTTGTTTCCTTTTGGGGAGCCTTACACAGCCAAGAGCTGCTGCCTTTGCAAGGTCCATTGAAAACACAGATTTGCAGTGCACAGTGAGGGTAGCTGTAGGTGCTGGTGTCCTGTTCCCAGAGGCTCTCCCAGCCCTGAAGAACTGGAATGTCACTAATAGGCCACTGTTATTTTTTGGCGAGGTGCTGAGCTGCTGGCTCTGTCTATCTTTAGTGGTGGTGTAACTTAAAGTCCCGATGTTATTAACAGCATCGTGGACATTTAATTGGATTTAAGAAACACACTCAGGGCCAGCTTTTCTTTTCAGTTACACATGGGCAGCTCTGCTAGGACAGATGGGTTTGTTCTCTTTTTTTCACAGATGGTTTTGTCATTCAGCTCCATGTAAACTCAAATTTTAAAAATGCACTGTCAGGTTTAATCTGGGGGAAAGTAGTGGGAACTGTGGCCTGTGGTGTAGAGCTGTGCATTCAAAACAAAGGCTTGTAGGATAATTCAGGTAAGAAGGGACCTGTTGAAGTCTCTGGTCCTACCTCCTGATCAGAGTCACACCTGGCCAATTTGCTCACAGCTTCATCCAGTCTTGCCTTGAAAACTTCCATGGATGAAGGCACATTCTCCCTGGGTATCTGTTCCCCTGCTTGACTCTTAAAAAGTTCCTGATCATTTCCAGTCTATCTTGTGTCCTCTTGTGCCTCTTAGCCCTCGTCCTCCCACTATAAAATTTTACAAAGCATCTGGCTCCATCATTTCAATGACCTCCTCTCAGCACTAAAAAGCCTGTCATTCACACCAATTCCAAAGGACACCTGGGGTTACATCCAGGCTTCTTCTCCCACAAAAGTTTGGATTTGAACCACATGATCTTTCAAGGTCCCTTCCAGCCTGGGCTGTTCAATGTCTGTTTAATGTGTTAATTTTCTTTTGCAAGTTCTCTCAAGCTAGCAGGTGCCCCTCTCCCCTGGTTTAGTCCAACCTTCTCCAGTTCAAAGTGATTCCTTCCAAAAGTCCTGTCCAAGGTCAGGCAGAACTGCTGTGGAGGTGGAGAGCTGCTTCCAAGTGGGACTGGGAAACTCCAGAAGGGATATTTCCAGTTTTCCTGTATATGCTTTTCCTATAAGGTGTCCCCAAGGCATACTGGGGGTTGTCTAAGCATCCTAAACACACAGAATTCTAGAAGATATGGATGTGATCTTTCCCAGCTGAAACTGGAGTGAGAACTTGGGGATGAAAGTCTCAGCTCAGCAAAGCCTTTAAAATCCTCCAAATTGCTTGGCAGGGTAGGGATAGGTTGAAGTATCCTCTTTAAGCCAAAACCTGCATTTAAATACTTCACCAGCCTGTGCTCTAAACCCATGGACTGTGAGTGCACAGGCTGTGTCATGATGTGGTTTTTTTCCAATGTTATGTAAGAAAAAAAAAGACTGGTTTTTAAATTTAGATCATTGTTATTAGAACAGACGCCCTTGTAGGTAGTTTCATTTTGTTATAAAAGTGTCAACTCTTTATAGAGATAAGAACATCAATCTGTTTATGACTTTTTCTCTGACAAATATAAGAGGAATTTCTTGCTATCTTGGAAATTAGTGATCTTCTTTGTCCTGAGGTTCAGTTATGCTGACCTTCCTGTCATAACCCTGACTATATTTCCAAAGTGTATGCTTTCCCCTGTCACAGGAGAAATCTGTAGCTCAGAAACACAACAGCTTTCCACAATTCATGGTAAAAAAAGAAGTTAAAAAAATTCTGTTATTGTGACAGAACAAATACTGTATAGAAAGGATTGCTTACAGATAAATTGTAAGTTAATAATATCTTTTCCAAAGTACATTGAAAAATTCCTGCTAATGTCTGAAATGAAATACTTATGATTACAGGAAATAAAATGACTTACAATATTTTTTTCACAGCCTCTCACTCTCAACACACACCGCTTTTCGCACACACATATACACACCCATAACTATTGTTAATTAAGACTGTCTCCATTATGGGGCTAATTAACAATTAGCATAAACATAATTAGCTGATGTTGACATTTAACTCATTACGTTGTTTAAATAATTTTCAGAAATTGTCCTTAGTGGCATTCTGTCATACTGAAATAATGGCAGCACTTTGTCATGTAAATTAAATGACATTTGTGTTGTTTCCTCTCTAACTCATGCATGGAAGATTTTTTTCCTTTTAATTTGGGCTTCATTCAGTACAGAATTCAAGGTGATTCCTAAAACGTGAGTTACAACCTCAGGTCCTTGCATGTCCTCCAGAAGCAGCCTGAACATTTGGGGATCTGCATCCTTTTACTTCAAAAGCTTGGATCTCTCTGTGCAGGTTCCCTGTGTGCTCCCCACAGTCCTGATAATGGGTATTGATCAATAGGTGATCAAGTAGGGCAGAGTATGGAGAAAGGGCAGCCCTGAAGGGCGGAGCTGGGACTGCTTTCTGCTTTTACACGTTTGTGCTCTCAGCCTGGGACACCAAACATGCTCTGGGTGCATCCCAGCAATGTGGACAGGGAGGGAGGGGATCTTGCCCCTCTGCCCTTGTGAGACCCCACCTGCAGAGCTGCCTCCAGCTCTGGGCTCCCCAGCACAGGAAGGACATGGACCTGCTGGAGCAAGTCCAGATGAGGGACAAAGATGCTCAGAGGGCTGGAGCCCCTCTCCTATGGAGACAGGCTGGGAGAGCTGGGGGTGTTCCACCTGGAGGGGAGAAAGCTCCAGAGAGACCTTGGAGCACCTTCCAGTACTTGAAGGGGGCCTAGAAGAAAGATGGGGAGAGACCTTTTAGGAAGGCCTGTTGTGATAGGTCAAAGGATAGTGGTTTTATAATAAAGGAGGCTAGATACAGAATAGATATAAAGAAAATAATTTTATTATGAGGGTGGTGGAACACTGGAAAAGGTTGCCCAGAGAAGCTGTGGATGCTGCCTCCTTGGAAACCTTCAAGGTCAGGCTGGATGGGGACCTGAGCAATCTGCTCTAGTGGAAGGTGTCCCTGGAAGGTCATTGCAGGAGATGGTTGTTAATTGTCCCTTCCAACACAAACCATTCCATAATTCTGTGATTGGCTCCACGGCTGGTGACTCAGTTCCCCAGCTGTGGGACAGTACTTGGTGTCCCTGGCCAGAGGAGTGGCATAAGGGTATAAGCCTTCAGTGACATTTAGATATTGAGGCAAAGAGGATTACACCCATAGGTTTGTCCATTCTCCAGGGCAGTGAAAAACTTGTTCTACAAAACAGTCCACATACATAACTTTGAAGTGTAGTATTTACAGTAAAATATCAATGGGTCACAGGGCTTTCAGTGTCCCATGAGCAGACTGGAACAGTATTTACATGGAGGATGAGTGCTACAATGAGGAGAGAGACTGGTTGACATGAGATGTATTAGAAGTTCAATGATTATTCCCACTGTGTTGTGCCATGGCAGTTGAGGGAAAAAAATGACATTTTGCTAATAAACATAATTCTGTGATCCTTCAGTTGCTGGTAAATGCCTTTAATGCAAATGGCTGAGGGGGCTGTTCTGTATTGTGGTGTTCTGTGTAAATGGAATGGGGCAGAAGGGAAAGAAGACCAACAATGGGCTCAAAGAAATGTCAATATACAGCTGAAAGATCAGGAAGTTGCAGTGTGAGATTTGGAGTGAATGTGAGCAGCCTTTAATCAGGCTGACACCATCCCTAATCAGGGGTAATTCCTCTGGAGGGTCTCCTGTAGAGGGCTGTCCAGTACATTTCCATAGGACACGTCACCTGCACTGCTGACAGCACATCCTTTGGCCAGAGGCATGGGAGAATGAATTCTCTAATCAATGAGTTCACATTCACCATCAGAAACTGGGTGATAAACCTGGGCCTTTTGGGGACCCTGAGACCCAGCTCTCAAGGATTTGCCCTTTGCTGTTTTGCTGCATTCCATGAAAAAATGGGAAGTATTCACTCATGCTGTATTTTCCCCTTCTTTTATCTTCACTGCTGAAGTTCACATAAAGAACTGATTAAAAAGCACTAATAAGCCAACCAACAAAGGTTTTGTTGAGTGTTAGCACACATCTTGTTGAAATTGTATCTGAACTAAATGGTTTTTAGGTAAAAGTTTTTGAGATGAATGATCCATAAGAAGTGTTTCAAGTTGCAACCTCAAAATTATTCATTCTAGTCCTTATTTATTCAGATTGCAGGGAGGGAAAACCAGGTCCCAGCTGTGGACCAGATTTCCTTCTCAGTGTAATAATGTGCTGTAATAACAACTACTTCCTTGGCATCACCCATCTGGTAATACTGGGAACACTTGGCAGACATTATGGCTCCAGTCTGAAAACCACCACAGTATTTCAGTAGTGCCCCTCATGTAGTTGTGAATTAGGCTGTAATTCTTTAAACTTCAGAAAGGGGATAGGAGTCACTTGGTCACATCCATACCTTGTGTTTTTATCAGTTTCAGGATATATATGTTAAAAGCATTCATCGTCTTAAACATGAGAAGAAGCAAACTCTAGCCAAAATGTACTTGGAAAAGTCTCTCAGTGGCAAATTAAAGGAAAAGAATATTATTAACAATGTTCTTTTTTTGTTCCCTGTGAAGTGAAACAAAAGCTTCAGCACAGATTTCAGTTGGGAAAAGCAAGATCCCTTAATTCTTTTTTCCATTATAAAACGGAAATTGAGATAAGAAAACCAGGTACAAGGATGCTGAACATAAAGACTGACTTGGGAAAAGAGCGAGAGTCTGAAATGGATTAAGAAGTTAGTAAAAATGTATCCTCAGGACTTCTTGGCCTGCCACTCTATTTTCAAATGGAGTTATCTACTCTATGTGGTTCTTGATAACAAGAGAGAAAATGATCTGTCAGAAAGCAGTTAGCAGGCCTGGGTTTAGACTCATGCCTGAGACAGTTTTTCTCTAAGAGCTGGACCACAAACTTTGTTAGTAATATACATACTGAGAGTTTCTTATGGATAAAGCCTGAGCTGTGGTGTGTGCGTGTTCTATTCTTGACAACCTGCTCCTATATTTATTTGTGTTGAGTGGCATAACAAAACAGAAAAGATGCCAGTGAAAAAGAATTACAATAAAATCAACAAATGAAATCTATAACTTCAGAAATGAATGAATGTCATCTTTTGCTTCAAAAGCAAAATTGAGTGGCAACATTCTGCCTACAACGGCTAAATCAAATGTCCAAGAGAGTTGTTCAGGACTGATTTTGGCTGTTAAGTGCTTGTCAAAGCTCACAGGCCCTCTCACGACTCTATAAAATTCAAAAGAATTATAGGAGCTCCAGGGTCACATAATTCATTGCACAGTAGATTTAACCTGCCGGCAAGTAATTCATATTTGTGGGAATAATATTGTTTTCCACTTTCTGAGAGTTATCGCTGTGTCTCCCTTCCAGGTCACTACGGATATCAAAAATCAATTTGGAAAGATGGATACTGTCAGAGAATAAAGCATGAAGTCAGTGATGCTTTCACTTTTCTTCTTTCTTTCTAAATGGATAGGTTGAGACAGTTACACTTTTGTTCAGAACCTTTGCAGTGTGCTGATTGCTCTCGTATGGACACTTGACACTCAAAATAAAACCTGAGTTTGTTCAGCTGTAAGGGTCAGTTTTTTCACAAGTTTTTTTTTTTTTAATTCAATCTGAAATACATACGTTATTGTGCTTAAAAAGGTCTTTGCAACACATGACCTGGAGAGGGCAAGTGAATAATTCAAATATTGTTTTATTATTCTTCTTTTGGTTCAGCATGTTTGTCACCTCTTGCATTTTGCTCAAGGTATTTTGCAGAGCTCTTAGCCATTTTTTGCCATTATTTCTTAAAATGTGCACTTGTCATTGAGATGTGTAGCAGCAGTCAGAATGATAGGACTGTTACACTTGATAGGATTTAAAAATGATGTGTACTTTAAAAACAGTCTTTGATGCCACGGTGATGGGCACATTACACATACTAGAGCTGGCAAACAAATGAAATGTGAGAGAGAATGTAAAGCATTATAACCTGAGAGTAATGCAGAGCAACAACCTTTACACTGTGTTACATGCAAGGTACATGTCAGAAGTGCTGGATCAATTCATTCTATGCCAAATATGAAGCAGCAGTAAGCTCAGATCTTGTTTAGTGGGAATATTGATAAGGGAGAAAGCTCTGGGATGATGAAGAGAGTTTTCTTCTGTGGTGGCTTCTAGATAACTGATAACTGGCATGGAATGAGATTTTTGGAAACTTTTTGAGTCAGAGCTTAAAGACTGCATAATTCCTCCTTTGCTCTACCTTCTCCCTCATCCACTAAATTTAGCCTTCCTGGAGAAGCTTTTTAAAAGAGCAAATAAGGGTAAAACCTTTAGAGGAACTGAAGCTACAGAAGCAGTCTCCTTTTCTCCTTGATGCCAGTTCCACAAGAAGAAAGTGGTTTCTGTGCTAGTGATTAGTCCCAGGCATCTTTTCAAGGGAGTACATGGGTCTCTCTGTACTGTACATGGGTCCTGACATCTGCCTCCAAGGGCTTGTGAAATGTTAGTTGTAAATCACACAAACCTAACAGGTTCTTATGCCTGTTTTAGAGCTGCAGAAGAGTGAGGCACACAGAAAATATCCCACTAGCCCCTGTACAGGATCCAGAGGTCAGATTTTCCCATAAGGATGGAAAAAACCAAAAGATTTCACACAGGATCCCCATTATGGGATGGTTGTGAGTGTTGTCATTGCCCCATGGATTTAGCTGCAGGTTCTCTGTCTGCAGCCAGCTCCAGGTTCCCTGGCTCCTCAGGCAGCTGCAGCCCTTTGGGGTCTGCATGTCCCCACTTCCCTTGGTCATCTAGAACACAGGAGTGTCTGTGGTTTATCACCAAATCCATGAATCCAGGCTCCCCTTCAAAGGAAACCAAGAGATTGTCTGTACTCAGTGCTTGTCCACATGTCCTGTAGGGACTTGTCTGTGGTTTGCTCCTGGACACAGTTGTCTGAAGGCCTTGCACAAAATCAAGGGGAAAATGTATGGGAAAGCAGAGAACTGAGGCAGAAATCCCAAGTCTGGACAGAAGTTCTACCACTGGCCCTGCTTTTTGGTTTTCACCATCAGAGCAGTGTAGATCTGCAGTCTGGGAGGAATGGCTGTCCTTAGCAAGATTTTCCTTACTTGATTAATTTCCATACCTCTGGGGCCTGCATCAGAGGGACCGTGCTGGAAGAACAGCTGGGTGTCCTCTGGTTCCCCTGTGTCATATGGCACTACTTGCTCTGATTAAACCAATAATTATTCTCTGTGCCTGCACTTCCCAGCCACTCCTGCTCACAACCCCACAAATTCCATGAGCAAACCCCCCCTTCCTGACCTGAGCCATTCCTGCTGGGGGTGGCTGTGTCACAACAGGGCTGGTTGTATGCACAGGCTGGGCTCTGCTTGCTCCTGTCTCCCTCCCCTGCCCCGTGGTATTTCAAAGTGCTACCTAATGCCTTTCAAATTTAAGGAGTTTCAGAGTCTAATCTTCAGATCTGCCCCACTTTCTATTGATCTAGTTCCAGGTTGTTTACCAAGACTATCTCCTGGTTCCAGTTCAGATGTGCCCAATTGGATGGAAATTTCACAAGAACATTTGAACTTGTGAGATTACCACAAGTTTCTGCCAACTAATCTAGGCAAGTTTCTAGCCTTTGGACTTGAGAGGGTACTACAAAGATGTTGGAGCCTTTGAATTTGAATCCTGACTTTTAATTCAGCTTGCATGCCTCCTATTAGATGTAACATAATGAAGATTAAATTGCCATTCCTGGAATTAAGTAATGATTAAAAGGTGAGGTCTTTGATCTTGTAAAATTATATTTGTCATAGTAAAACAGCCTTTTTTTCTCTGAGAAATATGAACTCCTTTACACCTTTTCCCTGATACAGGTGAAAATAGAGTAAAATGCTTGAGGAAATGCTGCAGAACAAAAATTGCTTTTTTTGACATGCCTCGGTAAAGTTGCTGAAAAAATTAGCACAGTAACCAACAGTTTTCTGCTACAACTGGGAGGAGTGGGAGCAGCCACATGCATCATTTTTCAAGTAATTTTTCAGCTTTGCTGTTCCTGGCCCCCCTTCCATGGGTGACTGGACCCTGGTAGCAGAGCTGACATTTTCATTCCCTGGAAAAGCTAAGAATCTGGTTTTCATTTAAATGTGTAAAATTATCTGAGTTGTTTTCCCCTTGATAAGGTTTACAAGTGTCTGTATATCTTTAGTTTTAACAGAGGGCAGTTCAGTAGACAGTTTACGAAGTACTGGTCAGGGAGATAAATTACCTTGTAGAGCTGCACAATCACCATTCACAATCTCCTCAGTGACTTTATAGCCAATGATAGGATTTTTCAAGTTCATAGAAACTCATCAAAACACTTCCTGGTATTTTTTTCTTCTCCATCTAGCTGTTCTCCCTTCAAGCATAATCTGTACTGCTCCTGCTAGGGAGTGAGGGTTTGGTTTGATGCCTTAGGGCCTGCTGAGCTTTTCTTTATTTCAGGCAGCTCTTTGGGATTTGTGAACTGGAAATGGGAACATTTTGGGCAGCTGCAGCACTTTGACATATTCCTTTCCCAGGGGTCACATTTAACCTCAAATGATGCTTTGTGTGTACCACGCAGTGCTGCTCTGTGAGGTTACCACTGAGCAAATCAGTGGGTTTGAGCTTTATTTTTTTGCTGCTTTCCTGAAGTCAAGGTTCCAGAGCTGTACATTTGAAGCTCCCCAGTTCTTTTGGGTAGGTGCTACATCAGCCCTTAATTATTTACAACATGATTGGCACACAACCTCTTGCAGCAGAAGAGGGCAATGTAACACATGGGGCAGCATCTGTGGTGGTGGGGAGCTCCTTGAAGCTCTTCCCCCAGTTTCACTGGCTTTTTCTGATCAACATGGTTGGTGGAATTTGTTGGAGACAGACTCTCTTTTTTTCTGAACCACTAGGTGCTCTGGGCTGCAACTTGTCTGGGGCCAAAACCAAAGTAATGTAGGTGATGCCACTGTCAAATGCCACTCAGGGACTGATCTGGGGGGAATGGGAGAAGAAGGGAAGATGGAAATTGTAAACTTTATCCTCCCTGTGGGTGCGTGTTTCTCCATTGCGTGATACAGCCATGGCTGCACAGCTGCTCACATCCACACTGGGCTGGCTCTGTGTGTTCCACTGCTGATAAACACCCATCTCTGTCCCTGCACAGCTCCAGGGAGGTTTGCTGAAGCAAGAGAACAACAAATGCAGGTGTGGCTGCAGGTGCTGCGTGGGGACCTGTTT
This sequence comes from Geospiza fortis, assembly GCF_000277835.1. Classification (NCBI taxonomy): domain Eukaryota; kingdom Metazoa; phylum Chordata; class Aves; order Passeriformes; family Thraupidae; genus Geospiza; species Geospiza fortis. The sequence goes on along the minus strand of NW_005054458.1, from coordinate 1,141,171 downwards.
TGTGCCACAGTGAGAACATGTGACTTCCTGGGGTAATGGGATGGACCACAGCCTCCCCTTCCAGGGCAGAGGTCAAGAATTGATTCACATAAGAGCAGGTCCAAGCACTGCCCTATTGTTAGGCCTTCCAAGTGATGCTGGTGAATGGTCTCAATTTCGGAATTGATTTTTTCCCCACTTATTTTCTGACTCAGAGCAACCTCCTGTTCTAAACAGGCAGCACATTTACCCTGAGTGATGCTTCCTGCATCCAGGGCAGCTCCCTTCTGACAGCACTGCAGAAGGCAATGCCAGGAGGCTGTAATTAAGGGTGTTACCAGAGTTATTTGCCCCATTTCCAGCAGGCTCTGAACTGGTGGTCAGGAAGAAACTAGTAACATCTGAGGCTCTAACGAGGCAGGTTTGAAGTGATGGGGGTGTCCCATTTTGCTCTGTGGAGGAGGGGAAAACAGGAGAGCCTGGTGTTAGGTAGGAGAGTACATCAGTGCAAGAGCAGTTGCTCAAGCTGCATATATTATGATGTAATTGAGGTTTCAGTGAAGTGCTTTTCTTAAAAGATTTTTTACTTTTTTTTGGTTTTCTTTGCTGGCATTGCTGTTCATTCCAGTCCAGCAGAAAGAGGCTGTGGGACACTGTGAGTTTAGCTCTGGGATAAGGTCATTCAGCAGGATTTGCCCCACACAATCAGCTGCTGGAAGAGCAGCAGTGAGTTAGCTGAGGAGATGATAGCTGTTGAGGTTTGGGGGATTAGATCAGTCATAGAAGGTCCTAATTGATGTCATTCTCTTTCCAGGCTTTCAAAATGTTGCCTCCTTTCCTTCTTGAAAGCACTCACTCCCTTTGCTATTTAGTTTCTGGAGAAAAGGGGGTGTTGTGTAATGGTTTTGGCTGAGCCCTTTCCTGGGGCTGTGGCCAAATGAAGCCTTGGTGGTTACTACACCTACCCAGGAATTTCTAGAACTCCTTAGAGCTCTATCTGTGGCCTGCCTCTCTGAGGCTGTGTATCCATGTTCCATCAGCAGCCTCAGCAGGCAGGAAAGCTGCATTGTGAGCTTGCAGAGGGGATGGATGCTCTAGGTGTTCTCCTGATCTCCATTCCTCGTACTAGTGGGGGTCTTAAAGGTCGTTTCCTTACTTCTGTGAATCTCTTTTTTCCCAGATTTTGTCCATCAGACATTAAGCAATGTAAAAAGGAGCTTGTAATAGTTTTCCAGGGTCTGTCAAGTATTTTTTTCCATAATGCATGCCTGATCAACTCCATCCAATGCCTGGGACAGGTGAGAGGGGATAGGCTCTGACTGCCTTGCTCAGTGCATTTGAGTGCTCTGGACAAGGGTGGCCGTGTCTTTGTGGAGATTTCAGTTTTGAAATTTTGCCTATGAGATCCTTGGTGGCAGCTTAGTAAAATAATTTGAACATCTGTAGCCCACCATGTCAAAACCTGAATCTGAATCATTGCCCAGATTCCACTAATTGATGCTAAATAGAAAGAAAAATAATGCGGGAGAAAAACCCTCCTAGAAACAATCAATAAATTAAGGATGCTTCGGGATATAAATTCAGCACTTAAATGAGATACTAATGAAGATGGGAGTTTAATGGTGAGTACTCTCATTACATTGTTTTAAAAACTCCATTTGATGTAGATTTGGTGCTGGTAGAAGGGAGACAGCCTTGTGACAAACATCCATGAGAACAAAAGTTGTTCTGGCATATGAGCACAACTGCTGCCGTTTATTGCTGAGCTGCTTTGCTTCCCCATTTCTGCAAGTTGTTGCAAGATCTGGGAGAAATTGTGAAGCAGTTAATTAAAAAACAACTAATGACTGTTCCACAGGGTCAGTTTGATTCTCAGAGCCTAAAATGTGCAGGATATTAACACATGTATCATTTTTTTGACACTGGAGGACAATTGCAGAGTGCAGCCACACCGTTACTGGTTTTAAAGCAGAACTTAATTAATTAGAAATGGGCTGAACAGGTTTGTCTGGAAACAAGGACTGGGTTTCCAAAGGAAGGAGCTGCTCATATATTGCCAGACTTTCAATTAAGCTGTTTCCAACTCATCTCAGCCCTGGTGAGCCCCAGGGTGCTGCTGCTGCCCCACTCCTGCAGTGAGCCCCACAGTCAGGTGTCCTTCCCATCTCCCAGTTCCAATGAAGTTTCATTTAATCTGCTCTGGACAACTGCCTTAAGATGAAATGAATTATGGCCCCCAGATTCCCACTTCTCACTGCAGCCTGGATAACAGCTTAGATGACAAATCCAACATCTTCAGCCAAGTAAGATGCCCCTGAATGGAATTTTTTTTGCAGCTCGCTTGTGCTTTGGCTGGACCAACAACGCTCTTGGAGAAAAAAGAATACATCAAACTCCACCTCTGCATGTGCTCCAGCCCCACAGAGACTGGGAAGAGGTGGCTGCCTCTGCTTGGCCTCGACCCTGGTGAGGCATTTTTCTCATGTCAGTGTAGAATTTGGTGAACACAATTATTTTATTTTATCTCACACTTAGGCTTAAACTGCATGTCTGCTGGTATGTGCCCTCTTTTGATTAATATTAAACTTCCAGTTCATCCTTTTGAATTGGAGCAATTTCTTACAACAAATAGACCGGAGAGCCAGATTTTTGAGTGATTAGTAGCAGGCTGAGAGCAGTGGATGCTTGGGGAGCTTAACGATTCATGGCCAGATTCATTCACCATGGTTAGAGTGGTGGGCATGTCACAGCTGTGATTCCTCTGGCAAAACCTCAGCCTGAAATGATTTTAAATCAGGAGTGGAGTTTTCCATCCCACTTCTTTCCAGGTTGACTGACTTGCTGAGGGGGGGGAGGAGAGCCATCCTCCCATCCCAGAATATACTGAAAAAAATGTGATTGTGAGACCCTGTTGCGCTGAAAATCTCTTCTTCCCTTTCCTCTAAATTGTTTGGGTGTAAAGGGAAAAACATCCAGCTGGCTCCATAGCATTGATGCCAGTGGATGCCCGTCCAGATGCCATGCAGGGTTGGGGACAGACCTGGATGTGGCAGGGTTGTGTTTTGTTCTGGGCTGTTTGTTTTTTTTGTGCAGGTATGATGCTAAAAATGGCTAAGAGAGATAAACCGTAGATCTCACACGAGCTGATGTAGCGTGAGGAGAAAGAGGAAGCCTTCACCAATTTCACCTGTAATCTCAGTGTTTGGCACTGGTGGCAGTTCTGGCTCAAGGATTTTCAGTAACACAGATGTGCCACATTTGTGACTTCCATTCAA
>NW_005054458.1:1125007-1137876 GCF_000277835.1 Geospiza fortis | reverse complement strand
ATGAAATATTGCTATAATGCCAATGTGGTTAGTCAAACACACAGAGTTGTTCCTGGACTAGCTGCTTTGTGCTGGATCACCAAGTACTCTGCTTCCAGAATGCAGAATGAAAAACAGTGTTTGCAGCCAAATGGACATTGAAGCCTTTTTGTTTTTTAATCTTGATGCCCAGATGAGTTACCAGCAATATGTGCAAAAAGATTTCCCATGCAGAACACGCAACTGTGGTGTGGGCTGGCCAAGCTGTGGGGAGTCAAACACAGGCCAGATCACTGACTGTGCAGGAAGGCAGTAGAAGAGCTTATGGGACAGGAACCTTTTGGTTCTTAAGACCAAGAAATATACACTTTGATGAAGAATCTGGTTTTCTTTAGTTTTGATGTTTTTGGCCCTGAACCTTTTTTTTCCATTGCAAAGCTAGAAATTAACTTCTGAGTCGAATAAGGTCAGGAATTCAGCTGGGATTTGCACCTAGATATTCCTGACTATTGCAAAGCAACAAGTACTCAGTGCCTTTGATGGAGGAGAAGACATAATGGACCCTTTGAATCATTGGAAAAGTCACTGCTGTTGCTGATACTGTGGGATGATGAGCACCTGGTGAGTAGGAACTCTGGTTTTGGTGTTTCTGGCTTATGGGCCCAAGGCCTGGGCACTGTTATTAGAGCTCAGATATTACTTTAAAATGTTGAACATTGATGGTGCATTATATCTTGCTGTGGAAAAGGTCAGCCCTGTTATTTGTAGAGGGAGGGTTGCCTTTTCTTCATGGCTGGCTGACTTTTTGGGCTACATGGTATAATTTATAACTACTTATTGTTTTCAGACACGGGGCTGAGGATATTTTGTGTGTGAAATTCAAAATTCAGGCCATTGTAGTTGAATACATGATACAGAATTCCTTTGTCCAGCGGGAGACAGAGATGCCTGTCTTGATACCCTTGGCTTTCTTTCCAGTTAGAGGAGAGAAAAAAGAGGACTTGTAGGGCATGAGCTAAAATATCCTAAAATAGTGGTCTGAAGTATTTTGGATGCTCCAAGCCCCCCAATAGAGAGAAATGGGTACTGGTAATACAGAGAGATTGTTACAGTCTCATGTGGTAGAATTTGTGTTGAGATGTTGGAAGTAGCCTGTGGTAACTCCTATTTCCTTTTTCCTTCAGAAAACAGAAAACTCTGTTTTCTGCACAGCCTGTGTAAAACCAAGGAACTGATGTCAATGTGCATGAAAATTAAGAACCTCCTTAGTGAAAGATTTGCATGCTAGAAGAATTTTCTTAAAATTGCTCACCTGCTTGTCACAGTGAAGCCAGCTGCCTAAAACCATGAAGGAATGTGAATTCCTTAATAAATGTGAACCAATCTGTCATATTTTTGGGCTGCCAGACCCAGGATTTACAATTCCATGCAGAGCTGGTTTAAAACTACCCAGAAATGTGTTAGCTGTCATGGCCCATTTCTCCAGTGCAGCTCTGGCTTTGAGGAGTAGCACTGACTCCTAAAACTGGCTGCAGGTGTTGTTTGATGTTGATACGAGTGAAGGGGATGAGGCCCCCTTATGCCAGTCACTGTGCAAGTCCCATTTAAGATGGGGACAAAATATTGGTATTCACCTGAGGAACTTACAGTTTAATTGCTAAATTGTGTAACCTTGCATCAGGGAGTTGTAGAGAGTGATAAATTCTCCCCTCAGCCTCCATTTCTCCAGGCTAAGCACCCCCAATTCCCACAGCTTCTCATCAGACTCGTGCTCCAGACCCTTCCCTAGCCCTGTGTCCTTCTCTGGACAGGCTCCAGCAGCTCAGTGTGTGTCTTGTAGTGAGGGGGAATGAATCTAACTCACTTTGTAGGATGAGTCTCTGACTGTATAGGCAGCTGTGGGTTTTGTTGTGGGAAAATAAGTACTTACCACTATTTTAAATGAAGGACCAGAGTCTCATATCAAAGAGGAAGAGTGGCAAAATGAAATGTAGACTTCATCCTCATCTCATCACTAGTTAAATAAAACATGGAGCAGTTATCACCAAGACTTTGAGAGAAACAGGCACTGCTGTTAAAGCTAATGCTCTCCAAAGCTTTAAATTCATCACAAGTGACTGTGAGGAATACCTATTGACTAATTAATTTTCTTGTCTGACAGACAGCCTTTGAAATCCCATGAAGTACAGATAAAGTGTGTGTATGTGAATGGCAGGTGGAGAAACATCACAAATTGCATTCTCAACACACAAAACTTCACCTGTTACTCTGTTATAGCTGTGTGATCTCAGCATCTCCCAGAGCTGCTGCTTGTCCAGATGTCATGCAGGTGCTGGTGGACTGGCCAGATGTGAACCATCCAGGAGCAGAAAGCAGCACATAAATCACATTTGTTTTAACCCTTCCTAGACCAAACAGTATCTGCCTAAGTGACCTTGCCTGAGGAGAGGGATTTATGGGATCACCATGGAAGGAATCAGCCCTATGATCAGAGTTCATCATACTGGATATTAAAAATTGTTTTGTGAGTGGATTGGAGGATATGCACAGTTTATCAACAGTAGCCCACGGAAAAAATCTATCTAAAAATGTTTGAATGGTCTCTATGGAGAGGACACACCAGAAAGCTATACTTTATTTTAAAATATATATTGTTTATTTTATTAGAAATATCAATCAGTTAAAATCAAGGTCAATGAAAGAGAACCACATCACTATGATGGGGACCATGAAATGGAGTACAAGTAGAGCTTTCCCCTGGGTGTTCCTTCTGCTTTCCCCTGCCTGTAGTCTACTTGTGGTTGTTTAGAGATGAGAAAAATTTGGGTTAAAGGCAGTGAGAGAAAGGACTCAGTAAGGGGAAAAGAGAAAGTGGGGTAATATCAAGTGGTTGTTGGCACTTTCTGCAATATATTAGTATCTTCACTGAGATTCTAGACATTGACAGACAAGTAGAAAAGGATCAACAGGAAATCTCAGACTTGGATTGTTGATACTGCTGAGGAGGGCTGTTTCTCTCTTGTTGCCTCCTGTGTGTGTACAAGTGGACTTTCAGATATTCTTATTCTTCTTTTTTTGTCCCCTACTAAGGTGGCTGCTGACATGGAGAGGGCTTTGCCTGTCCTGTTCCCATCCACTGTGTCCTTAACTAAACTGAGCAGTACAACACAGTCATTTCCAGGTGCAATCTCAATGCCCTTCCCTTCCCATGGCCTCTGCTATCAGCACTCAAGGAAAACTCAAGGGGAGAATGAAAAAGGAATCAATTTTTATCACTAGAAATATTTCCCCTTTTGACCACAGACTGAGACTGTTCTGACTCTAACTAGTCCTCCCTGGGGTTCGATAACAGTAGCTCACAGGAGGCTCTAGCTTATCTGAAGACCAAACAGTAAATTTCTCATTTCCGCTTAGTGGTGAGGTGTTTAATTGCTGCTTAGTTTTGCCAGTCAAGTAATTCACATTGACGTGCTAAAAGCAGCCACTAGCAGTTAAGCTTCCATCCAGGGGCTGCAGTGAATGATCCTGACATCTTTTTGCAGGCACCAGCTCTGCAGGCGGAGAGCATTCCAGTTTCTCCTCTCGAGTGGGCAAGCAATCTACAGAAAATTAAGTCTGAAAAGCCATGAGAGGTTGTGAAAGGCAGCTTAAGGAGAGAGGCTCTATTGGATGAAATTTCTTGTCCTGCACAAATTCAGGTTGAAAATTAAAGTGTTGCCAACTCAGTGGTAATTTAGAAGAAGAAATATTGTTTAAATACAGAGAGACAGGGTTGAACAGGGAACAGAGGATATTCACTCTGTAATATCCATGTGAGTTTATGTATCTATGAAACGAATGCTGTCCTTGAAGATCTATCAGCTTACAGAGGTAGGCAAATATGGAGATGGCTCAGTGCAGAGTAACTCTGCTTCATGGACTCAGTCCTCACTTGCACTGCTGTAAATCACAAGTAACTCTTCCAAAGTCTAAACCTCCACCTTGCATGGCCAGGTGCACTTTTTAGCAGTGGGTGTAAAATGCTGCTGCAAGTTCAAAATCATAGAGAGTTCTGACTCAGTAGAAGTTTAAATCTGCCTTGTTCTCCGTGGAGTAATTTTGGGTTTAGAGCAAAGTAGCACAAGCAAATAGTATTTTAATTTTATTTTGGTCTCATCTCTTCTGATGGTCTGATACTGCAAGCCCTGTGTAGGAGCTCCATGCATGAGATATAGAATAACCAGCATGTACCTGAATATCTATAGGTACAAAGGCAGATAAATTATTCTCATGAGCTAGAAATGGCCAGATAACTCCATGAGTGGCAGAGCAGAGTGGAGCCAGAGTGAATTATGCATGAATGTCCCAAATAGGGGAAAGTAACTTGTTTGCCACAACTTTTCAGGCTGGCTGCTGTGCTGCATGGGGTGTTACATTTGTCCTGCCTTGGGGGCTGTTTGTGCCTGTTCTTTTATGGTCATTGTAGAGCTTGCAGAATGATGGGTTATTTATTAGGGAGTGATCACGGGATTTGAGTTTCTCAGTGGATTTTTCCAGCACCCTTGCAAAGGGCAGGCTTCATGGCTGCCACAGAGCTTGAGAAATAATTTGCTTATTTAAAATATGCAGTCAACTGATTAATGTCGTAAGAGGTGCAATTGCTGTAATTGCAGACTAGATAATACAAAGCTGCCACTCACGTTTAACACTGACACTTCTCCAGTTTAGACAATTCAAATAGACCCACAGAGATAAACCCAGATCAGCAATAGCAGCTGCCTGATAGACGGACTTCAGGTGTGAGGGTCCCTAGATGAAATGGAAGCCTCAGAGAATTAAATAGCCACACTACTCCAGAAACTCATAGTTTACAAAAGGGGCCATGACTCCCAAACTCATCTTGCTCTCTATGCAGTGCCACAATCTGAGAGCAGTTTGAGAAATTATATTCCCCTTGTCTTTTAATAAATGAATTTGAGTTGAGAGGAAATGGTAGCATGGTCCACCTGAGAGAGCTATTACCTAGAGCAAAGCTTATCCATATATTTTTAGCTCCAAGTAGTTAATTAGGTAATTATTTTTAAAAAACCCACTATGCCAAAACAAAAAAATGCCCTCATGCCCTAAGCTACTTGGTTGAAACCCCTGGGTGGTTTTTCATACCCAGCCCCCAGCTGTTTGCGTTCATCTGAGTTTGATGTCTTCAAACTGAGAACCACAAACCAGAGAATCGATATCATCTACTGAGCACAGCGCAGTATAAACACAATCAATTAATTCCTTTATATGGAAAAGGAGCTGGAACTCAGCTCATCTCCTCTCTCAGGCAAATTATAGAGATAAGAGAGTTTCCCTGAACTGAAACCAGAAGCACCAGCTTTCTGCACACTTAACCTATAATTGTCTATAACATGCATGGAGGTAAGTGAGATGCAATTTTATTCACAAGAGTTCCATTATCTTTAATCAGCTTTTACATAATTTCCTTTGTATCTGATTGTTTTGTTTTGAAATATGTAGAAAAGCTTCCTTTCCATGCATGTGTAGATGAAAGGTGAAGAATTCAATATTATGTTCAAGAATTATTCCATTCACAGGAGCTTTAGCAGTGTGAATAGTACAGCAAATATTTTATGAAACTGTAATATAGCCCACAGCAGTAGGAATAAAGATAATAGAAACCAGAGGAAAGACACTTTTCTGAATAAGCTGTTAAAAACCGGAGTTGTTTTTCCTTTTCACTTGAGACCAACTTTTTAAATCTTGATCCTGTAATAGGATAACATCTGTAGAAATTCAAGGGAGTAAACACATCTCTGCAATTAATTCATCCTTATGAATTTAGTGTTGATGTGTCTTATGAAAGGCTATCCTCACCTTCCTGAGGGGTGAAGATGGTCAGAAATGCACAAATTGGACAAGAGCAGCCTTTCAAAGCCTTTTGCCAACAGGAAGAAGCAGTTCAGTACATACATCCAAATGCCTCACTGGAGTATGGACTCCAAGCTGGACACTTTGATCCAAGGCAGAGATGGACCAACTAGAGAAAGAATACAAGCACAGTAATCAAATTACCACAAACCTTTAGATTTTCAAATGCTAAAAGAGTATTTGATTCTTTCATTTGGGTTAAATAGTGCTGATATAGTCTTCAAATATTACATATTAGGTCTTGTTGCAGGAGATGATCTACTGCTGTTGTGGGCTCAAATTGCATTCAGTGTTGCAAATTAGGAGAACATTTTGTGGGTCAGGATGGTGAAATGCTGGAATACGATGGGTAGGGAAGTATTGGGGTCTCTTATGTTTGAGGTATTTAATGTCAGATAACCATCCATCAGGAATGGTGCAGCTGTATCTGACCCTGCTTTTGGAGAGCAGGAGGGAGCTGGTGATTCTGTGTGGTGCTGTCAAACCTTATATTTCTGCAGTTAAATGTAGCCTTTCAAGGCTGGTCACTGGTATTTAACTGGATTTGGAATAAAAAAATACACCCCTGCCTCCCTGCTGAGCATCTCACAGGAGGGACATGACCTGGGAGTTGTCCTCCTGCAGAGGTGGGCACAGAGAATTCAGATTTGCCTCACCCCTGTTGGAGACTCTGTGCTCCCTCCTGTGCTGGTGGCTTGGTCCCACCTGGTTTCAGGGTCTCTCCCAACCCTGTCTGCAGTTTGCCTCGTTGTGTACAGGCTGTCTTTCTTTTATAAGTGTTATTATTTGTTCAGTCAGTAGACTCTAAGGAAACCTGTACTGGAGCAAGTGAACACAGAAGCCTATACTGAGCAAGTGAACACAGATTTTTTTTTTTCACAGCTCTTAGCTGGAAGATCTCCATGGTTATGGCTCCTTTTCACCACCTCACCTGCAAATAGCAAGTTGCTGCCCAGCACATAAAGGTGTTACTGCTGTTCAGAGGAAAAATTTCCCAACATATGATTGTTTAATGCCTGTGTCTTTTATTTTCAACTTTTTTTTTTCCTTTGGAAAGAGCTGCCCCACTTTTCTGAATAATTCCAAAGGTTATGTTTTCCAGAGGCACAAACCTGAGAACAAAAACCTTCCAGTTTATAAGATTAAAGGTTGCTGGGTCTATGAGCAATAGGAAGTGGATTTCATATATGGAACATCAGTTAACCCTAGCAGGCAGGTCCTGGCCTGCCTGGATGGCACATGTGACATCATGGTGGCATAGGCACCACATGCCTCAGGTCCTCCTTGTTCCCAGCCAGAGCCTTGCTGTGTCAAAGCCCCAACAATCAGAATGCCCAAAACCCAGGCACAGGGGGATTTTCCTTTTATTGCGCTCTGAAAGGCACTGGAAGCTTTCCTATTTTCTTGTACGTGGTTGTATCGTACAACAGCTGTCACAGGTCAGACTGGATCCTGGAGCAGAGATACCAGTGAAAGCAGCTTCAGGCTTCAGTGTTCTTGTAGCAGTTACTACATTGCTTGTGCACCTTTAGTAATACCTTCTTTTAAGGTGTTCTAAGGTCAAGATTCACTCTCCCCACCCTCTCCTGAGCATCTTTGGCCTCTCACTACAAGACACATATTGAAGTGCTGGAGCATGTCCAGACAAGGATGACAGAGCTAGGGAAGGGTCTGGAGCATAAGTCTGATGAGGAGCAGCTATGGGAGCTGGGGACACTGACTGGAGGAAAGGAGGTTCAGGGTAGACCTTATTGCTCTCTAAAATTTCCTGATAGGAGGGTGCAGCCAGATGGGAGTTTGTCTCTTTCCCAGGTAACAAGGGACAGCACAAGGAGAGGCTGCCAGTGTGCCAGGCCAAAGCTCAGCTCACCTTGTTGCGTACCTGGACAAGAGATCCCTGAGCAGATTTGTCCCAAGGAAGTGTTAAGATGTGTTCAGCAGCATTGAGTCTTCCCAGACAGCTGAGGTTTTAAAAATCTTCCATGGTGGGATGTAAAGCCTTTTCTTCCTGACTGTTGCACGTGTCTTGCTGGCCATCACCACCACAACTCCCTGGGAGCTGTGTCAGTGATATCTATCACAGGATTGGTGTACCCAGGGATCCCAGCCCCCATAACCTGCACTGTCCTTGTCCATAATTGCATGCAGCTGCTTGTACCAGCATCAGTGAAATCCTGGGGACCTTGACTCATTCCCGTCTTGAACCTTAAATGCTCAGCACCTTGTGCAGAGAAGTTGAGTCATCACAAGCCTCAAGTGGGTAATGTTTATTTTCCCTCTGTTGCCTATTCCCCTTCTGTAAGAAGGAAGATCAATGGACTCTTTTAGCTCACATGACCTCTGGGAATACAGGATGCTGCCAGAGTATTTTTTTTAAGAAAGTGGGGGGGGAGGGGATGGGAAAGGAGAAAGAAAGAGAAAAACCTAAAGGTTTAAATACAGCCTCTTCCATGACCCTTCTCCAAAACCAATATTTTCCTAATAAAATAATGTGTTGCTTGTATTTTATTTTCCCCATCAACAAGGACTGTGAGTTCATTTGTTTGTTTTACATTGGCTGCTCAGAACAGTGTAGCTCTATGAGGTTAAAGAGATCCTCTGAGAAAGATCCTATTGATTTTAATTACCTAGAAACAGCCCACAGGGACAAAAGGACTTTGGCTGTTTATTTAGCCATCGCTGTGCTGCAGTATTGTGTAAGGAGAGATCAAATCAGTTGCCCTCATTATTACAATAATAATAAGGCAGAAAAGGTGCCTCCAGGCCTCAGGATTTTTTTTTTGAGAGACAATAACCTCCACCACTCCTCCCACTAATAAAAGGCAGACTTGAGGAACAAGGAGCAATTACTATTCGTCAATATTAATTCAATTACGCTCCTGTTATTTATATTACAGGAAGGATTGTTTAATATTTTAGAAATATCCCAACCAAACCAGGGGCCACATTTGTTCTTTTACAGATTGATTTTTATCGCTGCTAAATGCATGTTGAATGGTTTTTACCTCCTTTGGGCTGAAGCTAAGGTTAATTAGTTATTCAGCACAAACCAGTGGTACAATGATTGTTTCTAAGAGTATCTGGGTTGAGAATACACCTACTTGTGTGCTAAACTGGACATCCTCCAGCGACCAGCAAGCATTACTTGCCTGGGATCTCTTCCCACCCATTCTGGACTAATACCAAGCCAAGTCTTGAGAGAGCAGAAATCAGTTTGTTCTGCTTATGCTATTTGCTAATTTTATTTTCTGGGAGCCTACACCTCTGAGTTAGTCTCTGCTCTGTGACTTGGCCTGTGTTCCCTCATGAGAATTTAGTATTTCCTCATAGGTATTCTCTTAATTACTTTTTAATGAACTCTTGATACTTTTGACAGTAAGTGCCCCAACAGTCAAGTTACTATACCTTCTGTGGACAGTATCTCAAGTCTCACCTGTGTTGTAAAGAAATACTCTGACCCATATTCTTGTTGGTGTTGGTCTCATAAAACTACTTGAGTGACCCAAGAGTATCTATCCAGCAGGTGGTTTTATGTAGGAGGATAGAATTTAAGTAAATAAAGGTAGTATAGAAAGTAATCTTACCCCCTAAAGAGCTGCAGCTGAGCCAATTATTAAAGATTAGGAGCAGGCCTGATTTTAACAGGACACAGCTGAAGCCAGTAAGAAGAGTGTTATAAAAGAGTGGATTGGTTGGTTGAGGGGAACTGGAGTCAGTTGGCTACTGTGAGGACAAGGAGGAGTCAGTGCCTAGAGGAGCTGCCAACAAGAAACATCAAGGAGATATGAAACTCTAGCAATATGGAACCCTTGCAACGTAATGATAATAGAACTCTTGCACTATAATGACAACAGTTTTATGTGGGAGCTGGTTGTATAAAAGCCAGTTTTAATGTGGGCACGAGCAAAGATGCAAACAGGTGTTGGAGGCAGAGCTGATCTTCCCAACACCATGTCCTGGCAACGCGTACATGCACATTGCTATTGGTAAGGGAAAAATAATGGAGCTGCAAGTCATTGAAATGCAGCTGTTATTTAGCCGTGATCTGTGGGAGCCCTGTGCCTGTAGAGGATTCTGCAGATGGGCTTTAAAGAGAGCCCAAGGATAAGCCATTTTGCACCATTTGCAGTTTTCTGTGTGAAAGACAAGGCAGAATCTGGCTCAATGTTTGTGCACCAGCTCAGCAACTGACTTCACACTTAAGGGTTTTCTTTATTTTCTTTTAAATCAAGGCACTAGGAAAGGATTTCCTGGCTCTTGTTCTCCTTCAGCTGAAGCTTTTCTTAACTTCAGAGAATGTCAGGTGTTTTTAGCTATTTGAGTCATCCTCTGGGCCACTGTGTTTCGCTGACTACCCTTGTGACTAATAGAGTTCCTAAGTGTTTCAAGCAGAGAGGTTTCAGCTGGTAAGGTTAATGCAGCACAGCACTGGACAGGTGTTTCAGGTCAGTCCCTTGTTTAAATAATCGGTTGTTCTGTTGATGGTGCTTCCTTAAATATCCAAAGATGGTGTAGATTTGTGTGGAAGGCTGCAGAAGGCATGTTTCTGAGCTGGGAGCTGCAGCATTGCCCCAGGATGTAGGAAAACACTGCAGGTACAGGACCTTTCCCTGCTTCAACTGCTTTCAAAACAGATTAAAACAGTTTCCTCAAATATTTTCTCTTTTTACCAATGTATTCGGTTACTGCTTAAATAGTTCTCCAAATTGAAATACTTAACTCATATAGATTAGCTGAATTTAACTGTTTAGTCTGAATTTCGCATTTTAGACTTTTAGGAACTAATGTTGATCATGAGGGTGGGAAGTAGCACAGATGGATTTAGAAAGATGATGAGCACCTAATAACAAAACACCTACGATGGTTTTCAAGATTGCATTTTAGGTCTTTAATTGCATTCCAGGCTTGAAGACTGCATGTTTTGTACTTTCAGTTTTTCCAGCAAGAAGGTGGACTAGGTATATACTTCCTGAGATTTTCTGTGATCTTGCTTTGGTTTATTCTATTTCTGTTCTTTTCTATTTTGTGATATATTCTATTTCTGTGATCAAACCACACCTCAGAAGCTGTCAAATATAGGAAGCCTGTGTCTAAGAAGAAAAGTAGAATAATTAAGTTTATTTTCAATAAATGACACATGGAGGAAGGAAGGATGGAGGAAGACACTATTTTGGTCTGCAGATACTGTGAATAAGGTGTCCCCTAATGAGAAATCAGAATTAGCTGGTGGAGAAGTACCTACAATTAGTGGTTTGGGAGAAATTGATTTTTAATGAAAGACTAAGTCTTAAATGTATGGAGTAGAGATAAGCAAGTACAAATTGCAGGGTGTGTTAACTGAGAAACTGTAGGTAAATATCATGAGTTTATTCTGTGAAAATTGTGAATGTGATCTGGGATATCAGCTGTTTGTGTTGATATATCTAAGAATGCTTTGCTAGACAAACCTTGTCAGGCAGCTGAGAAATGCTGAGTTTCTCTAGCAGCAAACAGCACAAAATAAGCTGAAGGACCAGTTGTTCAGTTTTTTTGTTATGAAAATTGCACTGGGATCATATATGTTGTGAAGTTTCCAGGTATGGTCTCCCTTTCCAGAGCTAAGGTCTGTGGTCCAGACTACACTGAGATTAACAAGGAATTAACTGGAAATTGGACCATGGCTTCAGGAAAATGTCTTCCTTTCAGCTGTGGCTTAGCTCCCCACAGTAAACTGTATTCCATCATAAGATTAAGTTTTAAACCTATTTTAAGACCTTTCTTGGTAATAAACATTAAATAATTGCTTTAGTCAGCCTTGGTAATGTGGGTGTCAGCCTTGGTAATGTATCTCCAGTGTTGCCTCACCAGTCTCAAAAACCTGTTTGCCTTTTGTCCCCTTCTCAGTCCTTCTCTTGTCTCCCATTTTCCTATCTTTACATCGGTCTCTCTGTCTATTCCATCTGCATACAAAATGCCAGTCTCTTTCATTTCATATATTCTGGATTTGCCCACCATTTCTTGTTTACCTCTGGTTTTGTCTTCCCATGAAGGGGCACCTACACCTGCTGCTCCTTCATCTTCTGGTCTTCCAAAACTCTGCCCTTGCAACAGGATTTATCTTTCCAAAGAGTATGAAAAGCCTGTGCAACTCATTGCTGATTTGAGATAAAAAAGGGCTGTTGAAGGTCTAGAGATGTTGCTTCTGTGCATGATCCCTCCCAGTGCTCCTTCACGTGTGAGCCAGCTTCTCTCTGCCTTCTGTATGGGGCTCTGTGCTAAAACCATGCCCAGAGATCATAAGTTCTTTTGGGAAAAGACTCTCTCCTGGTTGTGGAGGTGTCTGAGAAGTTTTTTGAGAAATTTCTAGGAAACTGAGTGAAACTATCTCAGATTTCTCCACTGTTTGCAACCTTCTTTGCATGGCTGAGCCTTACCTGGGCATATGAATATTTATATATCTTAGTTAGACATAACATGAATAGTATTGATTCGGTCTTGCAAGGGAATTTGCTTGTTTCTCTGGGTCCAATCCCCAATGAATTTATAGTGAACAGGCCATTATGCTTGGGTGACTGTATGACAGCAGGGCAGAATGGAAAATCTTGCTGTAAAAGCTATTGAATCAGGAGGGGACAATAAAAGGATTCTCTTGTTCACCCCCTTGGTCATGGCTTTTGGTTATGGTTACAGCTTAACATAACTACCCATCAAATAACTGTGTATTTTTATGATCGTGTGTAGGGTGGTCGGTGGGTGCACAGGCACAAAAGATTTAAAGCTGGTCTCTTTTTGTTTTTTCTTTTTGAAGGCTACATTAATTGTTCTGATGCCTGAGCATCTGCCTGATACGCATTGTTTCCTCTGCAGACTGAGGAAGACAAAAGCTAAATACAAATTTATTGAACGGACAAGCTATAAACCCTGAAGTTTGCACAATATTTTAATGGAAATCATACTTTGTCAAAAGCACATGTATCAAATTTTCTTAGTGGAGGTCATGG
>NW_005054458.1:1121007-1124800 GCF_000277835.1 Geospiza fortis | reverse complement strand
CAGCAGTACCAGAATTAATTAAAAATTTCCTACCAAGCTTACTCACTGCTCTTCTGTTTCTATATATAAATTTTTAGCTTTATAAACTAATGGCTCATTTCAGGGAGGAATGTGTCTTTTATTAACTCAAATGCATAAAGGAAAAGTTGTACTTTGTAAAGGAATTCACTTTTCCCTTAAAAAAAACCCATTCAATTTTTGATGGCAAGAGGGACTTTAAATAATTCTTCAGCTTTCATTTTATGTATTTTTACAATGTTAACCAGCAAAAGCTGATTCATTATCCGCTGTCCTAACTTTACCTGCTCTCAATAACTCACAAGTTCAGGTCACCCTGCAGTGCCTCCTTTCGCCTCCGCTCAGATACCATGTCTAACTGAATGGAATTGACCTGTTTAAGGCCTCTTCACTCCAACTGAATTATTTGATCATAGCCACAGACATCTGTTTGAGGCAGTAATTGGTTGTTTATAAGAGCACAGGAGAGCCACCAGCAGCAACAGCAGCGGCAAGACAATAAAGGCAGGGGACAAGCATGGAGGGCATGTAGACAGGTCCTGACAGACCACTGTCTGCTTGAGATAAGCAATGCAGATTAGTTATATGCACTCTATCTCACCACTGGGGCCTAATAATCCCCTTTAGCACTCATTCACAGTTATGTAGCAGACAGAAAAACTAATACAGGGGGGAATCTGCTCCCACTGCCTCGCCGCAAATCTCAGACACGGCTTCTGGAATCCGCGGGATTTTACCGTACAATTAGTTTTAAATGCCAATTTCATGGCGGCTCATGAGATGGAAAATAGAAGAACAGTAGGTAAAGATACCCATTGCAAACTAGATTATTTGAGAGGGAAAGATGGCTCTTCAAGATGTGGCTGTTGCTGCTGCTTCCTGGCTTGACAGCCACAGTGTGGACATTGAGGTAAAGGGTGGCAAAAACGTAACTTGAAGGGCTGAATTGTTGGGAAAAAGTAATGACCTGGTGTTTCTGTGCTGTTTGTGTACAGAGAGGAGACAATGTGGGTTTTAATTGATTTGCAAAACCTTGTTGCAGTTCTTATGGAACACAGGATGGTTGCACTGGACTTGCAGTGGCAGCAGGCAGGTAAAGCAGTGAGAGATGCACTGGGTTTATCCTGGTACAGCTGCATGTGTGTTCCCCTTGCTGTCAAACCCAAACACATGACACATCTTGTGGGTGCTGCCCATAAAGTTTTAAAGGAGGTGTAGAGCCTGGGATTTGATTAAGAAAAGTTGATGGTCACATTCAAACATTGAATTAAGTAATTTTTAACTACCTGCACAAACAAAAATGCATTTATGTTAATATAAAACATTAATTTTAATTTCAAATTAAAGTTATGCATTTGGCAAGACATAGATACCTGTTACAGTTCTGAGCCAGTGCAGGGAAGGAGAGAGTGCAGAGATGGATATTAAGATTGACAGATCCTGGGATGTTTGCTTGAATTCCAGAAACACATATTAGTGGGACATGGTGCAGGTGATGGAATGAAAAGATTGTCATTATTGTGGCTGTTGTTGTGCTGTGCCACTCATTTCATGGGTAGCAGTCACTCTCAGCGTGATGTAAATATGTGCTTATATGCAAATGGGAAGAAATACTGTTCTCCAGAAGTGTCTTGGTTTTAGTGCTGCAATGAAAGTGTCTGGCTCCTGAGCTTTTCAAGTCCTACATCTTGAAATCTGGTAATTTTTTGTGCAAATAATAAGGAACATTTATTGTAGGCACCAGTGGGAAAGGTAATCTTATCTCAAACTACTTTCTTAAAAAAATCCTACTACTTAAGGTGATGATTTAAAAAATGAAAGTTGTTGACCTAAAAGCTTGGATCATTGCTCTCTACAAGTACCTAAAAGACCATTGTAGCCAGGTGGGGGAAGCTCTCCTCTCAAAAATCAAGTGATAGAATGAGAAGAAATAGCCTCAAGATGTGCTATGGGAGGTTTACATTGGACATTAAGAAAAATTTCTTCACCTAAAGAGTGACCAACCACTGGAAAAGGCTGCCCAGAGAAGTTGTGGAGTTACCATCCCTGGAGGGATTTAAGAGGTGTGGATATGGTTCTTGGTGGCCTTGGCAATGCTGGGTTAATGGTTGGACTCAATGGTCCTGGAGGTGTTTTCCAACCTGAATGATTCTGTGAGTCTATGACCTTCTCTGTTTAACAAATACCATATTTAATTTATTTGTCTCTTTGATCAATCTACAATCACAAAAGGATTTTTTCAGGCCTCTTTGTTTGGTATTTTCTATTGGATGTCCCAATTTCCCATTTGTGTTCTGCACAGCTCCCTCTCTACATGCATCTGTAAAAAGCCTCATGTTTTTGGCATGAACTTCACATTCACATGGAACCTGATTTGGAAGGGACATAAAATTTGCATGGGAAACAAACCTTGTAAGCACCTTTAATGAGTTTTTTCTTAGTTAATTATAGAAGCTTCAAAATTCACCAGTAAGGGACAGAATCCTCTGTAAATTCACACAGCTCTGTTGAAATGAGCAGGGCTTTGCTACTTTACAGTTCTACTCTGTGGTTTTTATCTGGGATTTTTTTTTCATTTTGCATTTCCAGCTAGAGAGTTATTGTACAAGCAGGCTGTAAAGCACAGCAATGGTTTTGACCCATCTACATGTCCTGTATTTGTTATCTAATTGCCAATAGACCAAACTGCAAAGGGACAATGTTTTTCAACCAAACGACCTGTAAGTAGCAGGAAATCTTATGCTCTCACCTCTTTGGCCAAGACAAGAGCATCCACATTTTACATAATGAGAGAAATCAACTGTTCTTTATCAGTGCTTTTGGTGCAATTGCAAATCTTTAAAGCCTAGCTGCTTCTTGGATTTAACAACTGCATCCCAACCCTCCATGCATCAGGAACATGCAGGTCACTTTTATACAACTGCAGTGAATACCATTATTTGTAACCTGAATGAGCTTAAAATTCAGCCTCAGATGCTCATGCAGGATCCCTGACTGCTCAAAGGGAGCTGTGTGCTTCCATACAATGCAGGATTGTGAGTGTTTATTTGACTTTAAATTATGCATTTATATTTAACAAATTACAATTAAATAACATGAAGACAATTTACAGCATCTCTGGTCACTCCAGATTCCTGACTGGTTGCAGCCTCTGCAGCTGTATGAGCAGCAGCACTGAAGTCTTTACTCATGTGCTTTGTTAGGGGGTGCACAGAGGTACTGCTCAGGCTGCAGCCCCAGTTGCTTAATCAGAACTGTAATTTGAACACATGAGCAGTCCTGATTCTTTGTTATTTCAGTGTGTCTTCCCCAGTATGTTCGGTCACACCCAGTTAAGGTGTTTCTGGAGTGGCTGGCATGATGGGTATGGTTTCCCCTTGGGAATCAATCTGGAGATGCAAATTTCATCTTCTGAGTCTCACACCCCATGTCAGACCCCAACCAGAGCTCCCTTTGCTGATAATGAATTTCTGAAGTACAATATTTAATGTGCTGGGATTTCTAATGAAATAATAAATTACAATTACAGCTTATTATTCTTATTACCACAATTATTCTTATTGCCACAGTCCATTCCAATGAATAGTTGTATCAACCAGGTTTCCATCTCTGCCTGTCTGATTTGGTGGATTGTCCTGCTGTCTCTCTGCATCTAAGGCTAAGATTGGTATCCTCTGGCTTATCCTAAATTCAGAGGGACAGTTCAGCTTAATGTTCAGTCTAGTTTGTCTAATTATTCAAACTTCTAATAGCACAGATTAGTCAGATCAGCAGG
>NW_005054458.1:1081675-1120980 GCF_000277835.1 Geospiza fortis | reverse complement strand
CAGGAAAGTTTCAAATCAAAAATATAATAATTGGTATCACATTGGCCAATCTAATCAGCACAGACTGATAGCATCTGCTTTACTCCATGCTTTCTTATTGTGAATCAAGTCTCCAAATTGAACCAAACTACTTCTAGGAGTTGTATTATCACCATTTGGCCCTAGCAGCCCTTGTGAGCTCTTACAAGATCTCTGGAGATAGAAAGTAATGTGCATTCCTTTCAGTTAAATTTTAATTTGGTTTTCAAGTGAAAAAGAATCCCAAGAAATACAGAAGAACCTAAGCTGTTCTTGGATGTAACATGTCTGGATATGTTACAACTAAAAGATAAATAGCAATATTTTTTCTTTTATTTCCTCTGTTTTTCTTTTTTAAAATATTTTTTCCTTCACTTTTTTCCTTATCACCCCAGCAATGTCTAATAATGTCTACATAACATGACCAACTCCATCACCAAAGGTTTAATTTGCTCTCATGTCCTTAACTAAGCTTGAAGTCATATGAAATGCAGCCTCTCATTTTGATTTCCCTTCCTAAAAAAGTCAAGTAGCATTTATTTTCAAGCAGGGCCATGGAAGTACTATTGGCTTCTGGAGCAGGTGGTGATGAATTCTGTACAACTTTGTAGCTCTTGGGCTTTGCTCCAGGATTTTGAGGTTATCTGAAAAATCCCAGGAACTCAATGAATTTTGACTGAAAGTCCTGCAGAGTTCTCACATTCTTCCATCCGGCAGTGAAATAATGGCTTCAAAACACTGGGACAACAGTGGCTTTGTTTCAGAGATCTCTGAATATTTTACTAGGAGGAGGTTTTTCTGAAAACACAAGGATAGGAATTTCAAAACCTTTGCAAAGAGGTATATTTCATATATTAGGAGTGATTCAGCTGAGAGACTTGGACTGAATTTGAGACCCAGGTCCATTCTGAGCATCACTCTTGAGGTCGGCAGGACTCAGGCCAGTGCAAACTGCCCCACATGGTGAAAGATTTGCTTGCTGTGTGTTGACTGGAAAGCTCATTTCAGACAGAGCTGGATTGAGAACTACATGTTGGTGTTATCTCTGAAGATTAACTCACCCACTCAGCACAGGCAGATTGCATTTAAACTCAAGAGAAAGTGACTGGCTTGGGAAGTGGGAAAAATATTCATTTGTTTTACCACCAAAGGTGCCTTTATCTTCAGATACTCAAATGTGAAGGTATATTTGTGTCCCACCAATGAAATATAATATTGATATCACCTCCAATAAACATGGTGTAATGTATTTCTTTTCCTTCTGTTTTGTGCTTTATGTAAACACACAAACACCCGTGACACCCCACTGTGGAGGCAGCCAATAGACTGAGCACTTACCCTCGCTGCTGTTGTGTAACCATGGGCAATTTATCTCAGTCTCACCTCTCTTAAAACACTTTTATCAAAATTGGCGGTCAAACAGCACTGAACCATGGTGGCCTCAATCTTAAATGCTGTGGTGCAGATTTTAATTTGGGAAAGATTAATGCACTCTCAAGTGTTAATGCCACAGCTTTCTGTTATCTACATTGATGGGTGTCAGCTAATTTCTGCAGAAGGATTGTAAAGCAAACTGTGCATGTTGATGTTTCAGAAACCTAAGCTCCAGAATGGTGAGATAATAGAGAGGAGAATAGAACTATTTTCTCAAATTTCTTTTAAATTAGAAAATGTTTCCCCGTCTTTGTAAAGCTGAGCTACAGAGTCAATTCCACTCAAGCTGATTCTTGAAGATATAGGGAATATTTCATTTAAAGGAGCAGTAAAAGTGTCAAAAGATACTTTATCAAGGTCGCTTTTAGATTGAAGATAACAACCCATCTTATAACAAATATAGACCCCCACAGTAAGCTTTGTAATTTCCAATGCTGTGGTAGCTCTTAGTCTCTGTCTCCATCATCTCTCATGAATTTTTTCCTTGTCTGGTCACATATAATCGTAATCAACAAAAGCCCTTTTGTTCATTAATAAAATGACAATAGCTCGTACGCTTTGACTGGTTTATTTTTCAGCTTTGTACAGTTTAGCAAATACAACTGGAGTTTGTTCTGGTTTTTAATAGACTTTCCTAACTGTGAAGAAGATGTCTGAAAAGTAGATAACTGTGAAGAAGTTGATGCACAATAACTAGGAATTTTTATTTGTGCAGACTAATTTACACAGGAAGCGGGGGGAATGCAATTAAGCTCATAAAACTTGCTCCAGCAATGATCCAGGTCAAGGGGCTAATGGTGAATTGCATGAATAACAGTCACTCACCCAAGTCACATTAAACAGTCTTGATAATATCATCCAAAATAGCCAATTATTTTGAGTGTTATGAGAAGGTCCTGTTGTTATTTAACAATGGTTTATATGGGAAAATAGTAATAAAGGGTATATGGTAAAAAATAATTTCAAAGGGATTAGTTGCAATGCAGTTCACAGTAAACTGTTTTTGTGCCAGAAGGATGAAGGAGCAGTGCCTTAGAAGAGAGTGAATTGCATATCATTTAGCAGTGATTTTATGTGTTCAGTCCTTGCCAAGACAGTGCCATCAGCTCCAGTTTAAAAGCAGGAGCAGAGAAGGAAATGGCACAACAAGTGCAGCAGAGCCCTGTTCACTGCAAAGCATCTTCCCCATGACCATGGACTTTTTCTTTTGGTTATAGTGAGGGATACAAGGGTGGGAGGGTTGTGCAGCTGCTGGGTGGGTAAGTAAGGGGATAGTGAAGATGTGCACTGACCAGGCAGGGTAAAAGAGGTTAAAGGGATGTTATTTTGTTATATCTTGGTGCATTTCCCAGGAAAGGAGTGCAAGAGGGGTACTCAGTTTAACTCTGGATTTTGAGTTAGGGGTTTTCTGACTTTAAATCTGTTTAATTTATATAATATTTGTCTGTATTAATTTTTATAGATATTCTTCTTAATTCTGATTATTTTCAGTTTAACTTCACAGTAACAAATTATTATTATTTTAAAAAAATCTCTGCTTTAGTTGTGGGCCATGTAGCTCTTGGTAATGCAACTTTCATGGGTATTCATTAAAATCATGTGACAATTTGTTGCATGTTATTAATAGTAATGCAAAATCTATATTGAATGTTGACATGATCTCACTTTTCTTTGTCAGGTTCTGATGGAGTAAAGGTTCACTGACAATTTTTCAGTAAACACTCTTTGTGCTTTAACTTGACAAATGGAGATATTTTTATCCAGCTATTGACTCATAAAAGACCAAAAGGGCCAGCATGTCAAGTGGTTTGCTTTTACCCAGGGGTGTTCATTATCAGAGAAGTCAGCTATCTACATCCACCACTGATTCTCTCCATACAGGAAGGAAGTTTTACAACTTAGTGACAATTTTGTAGTTTAGTTTTTGCTCTGACTAATGCAGATCTTCTGGTTGCAATGGAACTGCTCCATCTTGGTTTCCAGGTGCTACTCTTGAGATTATATCAGATTTATTTATCCTAGTCTCTCTTCTACCTTCTTAGGGCTTTGACCCTGAAGTTCACACCATGTAAAAGCAGACTTCAACATCTTGAACCTCATATGATGGATCAGCAGAGGTTTAATTAGAACATCTTAGAACATGTTGACATCAAGTAGTTTTCTGTTGTTTTACAGCCAGGATATCCCAGCCATAATAAAAGGGTTAAATTAACCTGCATAGACCTATGTGGCACTATTCAGTTTTTGGTTTTGAGACATTTAAGAGTCTTCAAGGAGGAGGAGTCAAATGCCTGTTTTGGAGTCCCAAGGGTAAATCTGTGCAACACTGAGGGGTTTAAGAGGAATTGCATTGGATTGCTACTGCTGTGATCTGGACAAGGCTACAAGTCAATTTGAGAAATATCACTATTGATGATTAACTCACTACAGCATATTTTGATAGTCCTGCATTTGCCAGGAACTATGGCTCCGGTGTGAAAATGAGCAATGCCCTTTTCTGGAGAAAAATTCATGACAGGATTTGAAGTGCTATGGATTCTGGGCACATGGGACATGACTGCAATGGGTCCTGTGTGACAACACAGGTTTTCATAGTTTTGCCTCTGTGTTGAAACAGTTTGTTCTGTCCCTGTGTTACTGTGGCTTCAAATATGCAACTTGCAGCTTGTCATAAAATTCTGATTGAATTTAAACCATGTGTGTGTGGTTAGGGAGACATCTGTTAATTGTTCATGAAATTAATTGAATGATGACTAGCTAGTTGAGTTTTCATGGGATTATTCCTAGGGGCTGTAATTGCTAGTTTTGTAAAAGATACCTTACGAGCAGGTTATTTTTAAAAAGAAAAAGCCCCTTACAAGTATCTCCTGTCAGCTTGTATTCTGGTGTTGAATATGCAATTTTAAAAATGGATTGTAGCAACTCCTCATATTAAAGTAAAATGCTTGTTTTTCATACAGGAATTACAGAGTGTAACATAATTGGGCTCACTGAAATGAATTCAGCATCTCTCAGAGAACAAAATCATTGAGCCTACTGACTAAATTTAACAGCCTAATAGAAATATGCAGGTGAAGGTACAATTAATTTTAATTACTAGACTATACATTGTTAGTTGCACAGCCATGAGTAAAATTAAAATGGCAATCACAATTAGAAAATTGCAACCTCATTGTGCAACAAATTAGTCACAAATTAAAAGTCCAGGAACTATTATACATCCACTTTATTGCTTTATGACCATTATTGCCCTGATATGGATTTTATTTCTTTAATGTCGTGTCCACTTCTTTACACCTTATCTTTGTTTAGAATCTCTGGCTCCTTCCCAGATTGTGAATCTAAGAAAAGAAATAATATAGGCTGGAGAGCTGTGACTTCCCTGCTCACTCTGTACAGAAACTCCTAAATGGCCCTGTCCTGCTCATGGGTGGCTTTCAGAGCAAGCTTTGTCGCCAGATTATTTCAGTGAGGTTTCTAGAGCACAGAAAATAGCATTCAGGGGGTAATAGCCGAGGTCTGTGTGTGGTGTAACCCTTTTAGGAAAGGTCAGGCTAGTTAAAGACAGGAATCTGGAGGGAATCACATTGGTGAAAGTTAGGCTCTCTCCCAGCCCTCCCCTCTGGCTGGGCACACTGATGGCCTGCACAACGAATTTTAGCTACAGGAGTATTTCTGCCATAAGCATGGTTTTCAGCTGTTCTCGACATGGATTTATGAAATGAGGTTTAACGATTATCTCAATCTTGCAAGCTTTGTGATGATTGAAGCTGCCTTTGCCCTGAACCACTTGAGGAACCATCATGGAGTATCTGAGCTGGAGTAGTGGCAACAAATACCTGAAATGCAGCAAACACCTGAAATGCAGCAACTGAAAGTGCTGCAGATGTTCTGCACAATCACATCTCCCTGCTGTCCACACCTTAAAATGAGGAGCTGTACCTACCTGGCACAGCTGCTCATCTTCACCTGCAGATGAGTACAATGAGACCAACAGCACTCACCATTACCACGACACTGTCTTGAATCCTTTGCAGGGTGAACCCCATTTTGAGGTGATTCAAGGTTTTACCAGATACCTAGATGGCTCTAGTGCAAAACTGAAGATCCATGGAGAAGGTTGAAGTAACTTGAATTTCAAAATCTCTTTTTCTGTCCAAGAGGCACCAGAGGAGCAAGAAAGAGAAATTCTCTTATTGGCATCTGAAGTATGCACTCTGGAGTTAGCCCAGTTACTCCAGTTGTAGGATCAGAATGGCTTGTGTTAAAAGGAACCCCAAAGATCATCCAGTTCTAACCCCTCTGCCATGGGCAGGAACACCTTCCACTGGACCAGGTTGGTGAAAGCCCCATCCAGCCTGTCCTTGAACACTGTCAGTGTTGGAACATCCACTACTTCTCTGAGCGGCCCATGCCAGTGCCTCAGCAGCCTCACAGTAAAGAATTTCTTCCCAATATTTAATCTGAACCTGCCCTCTGCCAGTTTACAGCCAGCCCCCTTGTCCTGTCTTCCATGCTCTTGTAAATATTCTCTCTCCGTCTTTCTTGTAGGCTCCCTTCAGGTACTGGAAGTCTGAAATTAGGTGATCCCAAAGCCTTCTCTTCTCCAGTGCTCCTGAGGGAGCCCAGGCACAGGACTGAACACATTGGCTGGGAAGAAAGGACACAGCAAGATAATTAATCAGAGTTCATGTAGAGAGGAGCAAAGACCAAACGACCAACCCCCAGTGCAATCTCTGTCTCCACATGATCTCAGCTCTCTGGGGGCTTTTCTAAAACCACCAGAGCATTGGTCAGCTTGTGTGAGCCCCAGCAGGGGCTTTTGCAGTGCTTGGAGAGCTGAAACTCCATTTCAAATATGCAATTGAACAGCTATCAGAGGGTAATGATGTTTAGTCACTACCACTTGGGACTGGATTTTAATTGATGACCCAGAGGTGAAAGTGTTTATATTTCATTACCTGCTATTGCCAGCATTTTTTTTTCCCTGTAATCCTCTTTCCTGTAATATGAATACTTTGGGAAGGGGAAATTAAAGTGGGACTGAAGATATGAAAGTGAGAAAATATATGTTTACTCCCTGGTTATCTCTCTATATTTAAGGCCCAACAGGAACTCCTTAGTATAATTCCAAATTCTGCTGTCTACTGTTAAAATGGAATCAACATATAATTTATTGAAACAACTTTATTTTTTTTTAGCTGCAGATTGTTGATTGTAATTTTTCACAGATTTTTACTTCAATTTTTGCACTGTTCTCAACAGGAAGGATTCCTTCTTATGTTAAGCAAAACTCATCTGAGATTGCTAAATTGAACACTGAAATCTCCCTCCATTCTGGGAGAGGTGAGAACCTGTGATTTACTGTAGGTTTATGCAGCTCCTAGTGCCCAATTGCACAGAGACTTGTAGGGTTTACCTCAGGATAGAAACTGAGGAAAAAATAGTCACATAATCAATTCATGAGATTTTTCTCTCAGAAATCACAGAAGTTTCTTATTAGCAGTAATTTTCATATCTCAGACCTCTCTGTGTTTTAGAATTTCTTGATAGGCTAATAAGGATGATCCTTGTCTTGAAAATGTGGAGACAGAAATGAAATGCCAGCTTGGAATCTGTCTGGATGTATCCTGTACAGTTGTTCTTTTGAATGATTTGAGGCAGGGAGTATCTAAGATTAGGGAAACATCTATAAATGCCACTGGCTGATATCTATTTACTGTAGATTCTTTTTTGGAAAACTGCTGTTCCTTCAGCATTAACATTAGCAATACTAATACAAATATCTCTTTTATGTCTTTGAATTAAAAAAAAAGTTATCATATCAGCATCTCTGTTTGAAAAACGGGACTAATGATAAGTGAGAATGACCTATTCAGGGCCATGCATTAACCTTGCAAGAGAAACAGGAATATTATCTGGATTCTTGTTTATTGAGCCATGGTGGGCTGTTGAAGCTCTTCTGTGTCCAAGTATTATGCATCTCTTCCTTGTGTGAAGCCAAAAGCACTTGGCATGTAGTGGTTTTCTTGGCTGTGACCTTTCCATGCTGCTATTTTAGAGGGTTAGAATTTTAGTATTGTAGGAAATGTGGCGAATTCTTATAGAAGAAAATGTTGATTCAAGGAATTAGTTGCTTTATTTTTCCTCCTGCTCTTTCTGGTAAGGAATTTGCCTTGCCCATGAGTCAGGAGGTTTTTGGTGTTCAAATGCGTGGAAGAACTGCAATACAAATATCTTGTGATTTGGGTCAATAACTTTGCATTAATATTTGCCATTGGTAATAAGTGGGTAGAGCCTCATGGGAAAGCTGCAAAAATGGAAATGTCTCCTTGTAGACATGTGTTTGTGAAACCAGGGTCTGCAGCTGACAGAGCAATTGGAGAGGTGTCTTTAAGCTTTACTGTTGGAGTCCTGAAACTCTGTGTGACTTTAAAATTCCTTGGCATGATGGGGAGGAGGGGGAACTTGGATCCCGAACTTCCTGTGAATCTCAGGAATATTGCACATTTCTTATTCAGCCATTTCATTCATGCTGCAAAAAGTGTAAATGTGATTCTTTAGCTATAGCTGAGAAGGCAGCCCGTCATTCAATCCCAGGTATGGCAAACTGCTATATTCCCTACAAAGAAATAATTACAAATCTACATAGAAAATTCTTTTCTTACAGTCTAACGGGACTCAACAGAAAACATGGGTTAGAGCATGTAGCTTTGAAATTAAGCAGTGTAACAGCATTAAAAAAATATCCCTTGGAAACCTTCATCTCTGATTTTATTTTATATTGTTATAGTGCTCACGCTCCAGTGATTTCCTTTCATCTAGTCACTGGGCTGAGGAAATAACACAGAAAAGGAAACCTCTTGAGTTTCTGATGCACATGGTAAATGGTCATTTCAGGGACCATGCGCTATGGGCCTCAGACTGAGGGTTTAATTTAATTGGTTGAAATTAAAAAACATTCAAGCCTCATGAAATTATGACCTTTATGCCTGGTGTGTCAGCTACATCTGACACTAGCCTTGTTGTTTAGAGACAAAATCCCTCCCCTATTTAAATGGAAGCTCCTGTGGGACCCACATAAGCCTTGCAAGCAGAAGAGGCAAGTGGCTCTGATCACTAGATCCCTACTCCAACCATGGTTAACATCAGCAGCATTTGTTTTAGAAGTTTGTGTGTCTGTGTTTATCTTTGCTATTTGAAAAATAATGTCTGTTTGTTATCAGTGTGCTCATATTTCTTTTAAAATACATGTTTAAAAAAATTGCTTTGTGTTTTCACTGAAGGAAATTAAATACATGGGATGGGACAGAAATCTAGATTTGTGTGTTTACTGTCAAGAAATTGGGAGTTGAGGTTCAATTTAAATATTTTTTTGGGTGGTAATCTGTTTTAAATCAGTTGAACACTCTACATGATCATTTGTTGGGTGTGTTTTCTGATAGTTTTCCTTTCTTCTTGGTTTACATTGTAAAATACAAGAACATAATAATATCAATAATAATAACTATTATGATTATGATTATGATTATGATTATTATTATTATTATTATTATTATTATTATTATTATTATTATTATTATTATTATTATTGAATTTTTTTCCCCCGGATTTCTGTGCAGTGCTGAAGAGAGGGGCAGTGTAACATCCTTTGAGACTGGAGCCATTACCATAGTGCCAAATAAAAATAATTTTTTTTGCCATGAGGTACAGATGAGACATCTTCAATGCTTCAGGATGGAGTTTTCCAAAAGGACTTGCAGGGAGGCAGGGTCTCAGTTTCCATAGACTTTCAAATGAACTTGAGGACAGCCACACTTAGAGTCCTTCAGGGAATCTCACTACTATAAATGTGCCCATCACAATTTTGTACAACACAGTCGTTAGTAGAGATAAAATCCCTGCAAGCTTGTAGAGGTGACCTGGCCCTTTAGGAGATCTGCTTACAGAGATGCCCCAGCCCTGACTGTTTGCATCCTGTTCATGCTGAATTTCTGGAGCCTTGCTCAAATATCTTCATTCTGTGAGAATCTGCGTTCTCAACTAGTCCAGAAATTTGGTTACCACATCAGTTTCAGTGATGGCTTCTCATAATGCCAGAACTTTTCTGTGGAAGGGTAAAATCTGTGAGAATCTGCGTTCTCAACTAGTTTCCAGTGGTTACGTGGAAAACCAATCAACCAAAGTGACCCATTCCTTCTTAGTCTTTTGCTGTCAACAGATGCATCAGTTGCTTTTTCAGCTTTGTGTGTAATATGGGCATAGATATGATAGTTGTATATACTGTTGAGTTCTGGTTACTCTTAACAAAGATTTTAAGTGGAATAAGAAGTTAAAAAAATTTTCATGGACAGTATTTGGAATCTGGTACACTTTTATTATATGAGAACCTGGAGGAGAAAAGAATAGAAGTGCCAGGAAAATGGGTATAGCATGGAGGGGAAATAGCTGGGAGATTTTTATTCTGAGTAAGAAATATGAGAATGAGGCAATGAGAGATGAGAACGAGGTGGTGTTCAGTGAAAAGAAAGATATCACAGCAGAGAAAGTCCCACAAGGGACAGTTATTCTTTGATGTTCATTTCTATTGAATATCACTGGCAGCAATTCAGGAAGGTTCAGAGAACACCAAACACTTAGAAGATGACAAGAAGGTTAATACCACATTGTCTTAAAAGAAAAGTTTGCAAAGGGAAATATTTTTGATGCTGTGGCAAATTGTCCTCCTCTGTCTGGCTGCACCATTTTGTGAAGCAGTAGGACTCATAAAATAAAAAACAAAAATTCAGACTACTGAAGCAGGAGTTTACCCTAGGGTTTTTAGGAGGGCAGATGTTCAGATCCCAGTTTTTTCACCTGTCACCACAAAATTCACAAAACCCTGAGGAAGTGCCAAACAGTCTTGGGAATATATGCAATGCCATGAATGTGTGGGTTGACTGGTTGAGGCACTTGGCCTCCATCAGCTTATCAACAAGAACAGTTTGTTTTCATGCCCTGTGGTGCTACTTATCCTTCAATTTTTTATGAATAAGAAGCACAAAATTGGTGAAATTCTCAAACTATCTGATACAAATGGACTTTTTAAAATGTTGAGTCTAGATTAGAACTAATCCTCCATTTCAGGCTGATGTAAAAAAATGATGTACAGCCAATGTCATACATTTCTTATTGAAGCTGTGCTTGCATGCTTGCCCTTGAAAAATTCAAAAGATGCAGCAAATCTGTCCAAAAAGTCTTTTCAACTCAAGGCTGGGCTCTGATACTTTGGGAGAGCATCAATGCCACCCTGCCATATGTTTCAGCACAACTTTGCAGCAGGGAGGGATAAAGATGTGATTTTATCTGGGAGCTAAGGCATTGCTTTGTTTATAATGAGGTTAGTGCAGGATCCAAAATGTTGGCTTTCTAATCATGGGAACATGGGGACAGACAGCCATCAGTACTGGAGATTTGCAGTGGTTATAAAAGGGAGTTAGAAATCCATGAGTTAAACATGCCTCCTTTCACCTCCTTGCTCACCAGTGCAGCCTGTGGGACCTAAAGGGGTCACAAGAGAGCTGGAGAAGGGTTTTTGGTAAGGGCATGGATTGATAGTGCAAGAGGAAATGGCTTTAATCAGATAGAACACAGGTTTAGACTAAATATTGGGAAGAAATTCTTTACTGTGAGGGTGGTGAGACACTGGAACAGGTTGCCCAGAGAAGCTGTGTCAGCCCCATCCCTGGAAGTGTTCAAGGCTAGGCTGGATGGAATTTTGAGCAACCTATCTAATGGAAGGTGTCCCTGCCCATGGCATGAGGTCTGGAATTGGATGATCTTTAAGATCCCTTCCAGCCCAAACCACCCTACGATTCAGAGCATGGAGACAAATGGGAGTCATTGCCTAGCAGTCAGTGGATTTCCCCTGAAAATCAAGGAGCTATCAGCTCTTCCTCATCTGTGTTCCAAGAGAAAAGCACTGAACAACCCCCTCCCCTGTGTGAGCCCTTATAATGATAAAAGACAAAATGTTCTGCTGGAACATTTGGAGTTGTGGGGCTTTTAGCTCCTGCAGGGAGTGGGACACTGCTATCTGCAGATTGAATCAATCTGCTTTGGAAGCAGGATGGTGCAAGAGCCCGCTCATGATAACAGTGAGGGAACAGCCTCTCCTTCTCTGGGCATAGATAAGATGGCTTTTTAAAAAGCAAGCAGAGCACAGAGCAACTGCAGCCTCACCCAGCAGCAGTTTTAATCCTCTTGCTTGAGAAGGGTAGAAGATTTGGCAGGTAGGAGGATGGGGTAAGTCTCTTGTTATCTGAGAGGAGGACAATGCTATTACAAGGAAAGCAGTGGGAAAATTCTTGCTTGATAATAGAGTTAAGGGAAGCTAAAAGATAAACTCTGTTTTTTATTGGGAGGAATAATAAGATTGTCTGGGCTAACTTTAGTGAAACTTGTTATTCTGTCTCTGATTTGGTTGCCTTTGGGTCGCTTGGACACAGCACTGCAAAGGGCATTGCTGTGTTAACCCATGGATACTACGCAGGGCAACAGAGGTCCAGACAGTTTTGTTTGCTTCAAGGTACCCCTCTCTTTTTCTGCCTCCCAGGAGTATTTCCTAGGAAATAGTTCTTAACAAGCTGATTTTTGTGATTTTTGTTTAGAGGCCCATGCTTTTGCACCCTTGGGCTCAGGTGCTGTCTCCAGGAGATAACACCCATCTAATGAAAACCACCTCATGTGTACAGTTACCACACTTGTGACATGGGTCTGTGCCTTGTGAACTAAAGAAGATTTTGGAGAAAACTCTACCAAAGATTTCCATAGCCACTGATCTCAGCCACCAGAGGGAAATGCAACCACATGCATTAACCTAGCCTGTCATGTGTCACCTTCTTCATGTGTGCAAAGTCTTCTTGGACAGCTGATGTTCTGCAGGGCAGCCCAAACCTTTACATGATAATAAGATTCTGTACCTCAAATACAACCCAGAGACTGCATTTCCCAAAGTCCCACCCAGCTGGTTTTGTGGGGACTGCTGAAGTCCCAGTGGGCTGCTTTGTCCCTCTTTTTGCAGCTGTTGGTTGGGTTGGAGGCCCTGAGGGAAGGATATGATCCTGCCTCTAAATGTGTAGAGAGTGTGGTCTGTGGTGCTGGAACAGAGCAGCGATAGTGTAAAAAAGTGTTGTTGCCACAAACACCCTGGAAAGGCTATTTACAGACGCTGTCACACAAGGCTCTGCCTTCTGCCCTCTATTATCTAATGCTTTCTGTTGCCAAGAAGACAGCAGGTCTAATAACCAAGCAAACACCTTCCTGCTCTGAAGAATCAGCCCTTCCTCTTTGTAACCTACTCTTCCTGAGCTGGGCAGCCAGGCAAGTCCCATGTGAGAGGTTCCTGAGCTGGAGAGATCTTGCAGCCTCCTGCCTGTGTGTTTGTGCTGGTGGGAAGCCAGTGTGCTGATACCTGTACCTCTGCCTGGGGGCTGCTTTACAGGCTGGGCTTGTACTCAAACCAGACACAAATTTTTGACCAGAGGAGGTTGTGGGAGCCTTGGTTTGCACATACACCATGCTGATGTATTTGCCAATAAAATTTGCAACAAACAAACCCTCCAAGGACAAAACTCAATTTTTCATAATTTGTCTAGAAATCTAGGGTTTCCTATTTTCAGAAAATAGGAAAAATATTTTTTTTTCTGAGGAGCATTATCTCCTCGCTGGGTGCTGTTGCAGGTCTCCTGGGCTGGGGGCAGGCTGTCAGACAAGCCACTAGTGAGGGAGCTACCAACAGAGATGTGAGGTTGCCTGCTGCCTCTTGGTAATTTCTGGTGGGAGGGGGAGGAAAAGGGGATGGCAGTGCTTTCCTGAGCCAGTGTTGGTACATGAGGAAAGGAAGGAGTCCCTTCTGCAACCCCAAGCCTGGGAGCACTGCTGTGGCCACCAGCTTCAGTGCAAGCTCCCTCCACATCCCTATCATGCACAGGGTGCCAGGCTAAAGCTGGTAGAGCAGGTGCTGCCCACAAACTGAATGCCAAGGACAAATGGATACTCCCAGGAGGGAGGAACACGGGCACAACAGAAGACTTTTTGGCCTGCACCGTGGCTGGGCATGAGAGGGTTGTCATTATCCTGCAGAATACCCCCTTGGAGGAGGTGCCTCTCCCTGCATGAGCTGAGCACAGAGGCAGTGCCCATTTCAGACTGGCTTCTGGAAAAGCAAACCAAAAATGTGTCTGTGAGACGAGCACGAGCCCCAGAGCCACACACAGGCTCTCAGCAAAGCGCCCTGCGCCATCCCCAGAGCCCCTCTGCTCCCCCCAGCCCTGTTTCCTCCCCTTCCCCCTCCCCACAACTATTTAATTTTGCTCTGGCATGAAATAATAGAGTGCTGTGTATCTATTACAGATGTAAAGAGATTTAGACTGCCACAGGTTTCAGTAGCACATTCAGAGCCCTAACAAAGCTGGGTATAATAGACTCTCCCTGCCATTATCCATTCAGCAAGTGTAATAAATGACTTGGCCGCAGCCTGCCATATACCACCCGGCCCAGATAACAGCTGAAAGGAGAAAATTAAATTTTGCTTTTGTTGAAACATTATGATTTATGTATTTGTAATATAGGCTGCGGTGGGCAATTGAAAAAAAAAAAAGAAGATTGCTGAATATACTTCAGGGTTACTGATTGTACCACAGGCCACTTAGAGTGCTAGAAATGCTGTTCTTCTCCCTGTGTTCCTTAATAATAATAAAATCATACAAATTCCCATTAACCTTTTCGCTCATGTTGATTTTATTTATATATTTATTTTATTCTTTTTTTTTTTTATTATTTCCAAGTCTTAAGTTTTGGCCATTTACTCTCAGCCTCATGAAAAATAACAGACTGATGGTTTATGGAGACAAGGCAGGAAGTACCTAGGCATGTAAAAATGATGGATGTAGGTCAAAAAATCTATATATCAGTTTTAGTATTTTTATAATAATTTTCTTTAAATGGGGTGGTTCCCCCTTCCCCTCCTCCTCTTCTTCACTGCTGTCTTTAGAGTTGATGACAAGATATTCTGATATCCTCATCCTTGCAATATCTAGACCTATAAAAATAATTAACTTCTCCCACCTTAGAAATATAGAGACAGAAACAGGAGTGCTTCACCCTGTAATTTATAATATTGCAGCACCGTCCCTTAATGTTGTAATCAGGCCTGCAAAGTCTTATCATGTTGTAGAATATAATGAACTTACTTAT
The DNA here is from genome assembly GCF_000277835.1 of Geospiza fortis. NCBI lineage: Eukaryota > Metazoa > Chordata > Aves > Passeriformes > Thraupidae > Geospiza > Geospiza fortis. The sequence goes on along the minus strand of NW_005054458.1, from coordinate 1,106,292 downwards.
TCATTTCAACATCACATTTCATCTTAGTTGTTCTCCACATTACTTGCTTGTCCCTCCCCTTTTCTGGAAGAGTGGCTAGAACATAGAAGTTTTCTCGTTCTTTCTTATTGCTTTTCTTCACTTTCTTTCAGCTCAGGGCTGATCCAGGAGGCTGGGGGATGATTTGCCTCTGCTCCCTAGGAATTTAAGCATGTGTAGTTTTTACTTTTTTTGTGTGTGTGTTTTTAAGAATTGATTAAACCTAGTTATGTGGTTGACACCAGTAGGTTGAGGAAGCCCTTGGCTGCATGAGCAGGGGCAGTGGTGGGACTGGGACAGAGGATGCTCTGTGCTTCCCATGCAGAGCCCCTGTGTGGCCTTGTTGCTCTGAGCATTTGAGTCTCAAATGTTTCCACTAAAAGTGTCTGCCAGAAATTGGGGGGGATAATTGGGATGGAATGCTCTGGCCCTGGAAGGGTTCAAGGTTAGATTGGACCAGACTTTGAGCAGCCTGGTTTAGTGGAAGTCTTTCCTGCCCATGGCAGGGGGGGTTGGAAGCAAATGGCCTTTGAAGATCCCTTCCAACCCAAGCTATTCTATAATTCTATAAACAAGGATTGTTCCTGTCTGCCTAGTGAAGAGTGGAGTGATTAATCTCTTTTTCTGACCCTCAGAGCTACCCTTAATGTAGGATTTATTTGATAACAGTTTATCCAATAGTGATGATTTTTTTTTTCCTGAGGGAGATGTTCTTTTCTGCATTTTGTTAGAGATTATGATTAAGAAAGAGCTCTTGTTCCCCAGGATGGAGCTGGGGCCTGATCCTGACTCATTCTCTTTTCTGTGTAGGAGCAATACAAGGACATGTTGGGAGCCATGGCCATGGGGAGGGCCTGTAGCTCCACTGTAGTCTTCGCTCACATCTCTTGCACTTTGATTTTTCAGAGCCTGCCACAGGTGTCTGGCATTGGGTCTACCCATTTCTTGGGCCAGACATATCTAGAAGTGTTAAAACCCATCAGCAGAAATGTATATTAAAATTTATTTATTTTTTAAAAAATTGTGTTTACGGTGTTAAGCATTTAAATAACTCCTGTGATTTTTAGCCCTGCTGAGCCCCAGGCTGCCTGTTAGTGTTTGTGGGCTGGAGGTTTGGGTGTGCAGGGGATGTTTTACAGCCAGCTCATCTCTCCATCAGGTATTCTGCTAATGCACACTGACAGATATTTTGTGAAGCAACATTCAGTCTATTTATTGACCCCCTGCCCTCAAGTGCGTACATACAGCAGAGCATTCCAGCTGATATTTAATGCTGAAACATTTGTAAGTACTGTATATCCTATGATCTATTGGACTAATGAAAAAGAAGGTTTATCACTGCAGTCCAGTGTAAATCTGCGGATAACCTTACTGTACAGTCAATTTATTCCTTTAAAAGGTTTATTCCTTTATCAGGTGTTTGTAGAAGGTTTCACCATAAGTAGACCAGAGACATAATTTGCTGTGGGGCAGATTTATTTGTTTCACAGGGTTATTATTTTAACAGTCTGATAATCACTATGAGTATGTTTCACCATTTGCTGTTTCTGTGTGTATATGCGAAAGTGTGTTTATTCATTCCCTGAACAGGTTCATTTTCTTATCAGCTATTCATTTTAAAGAGTTTTATTACATATGCAGAGTGTGTAGGGTATGAGAGTGCAGTAATTTTATTAAGAGATTTATTTGGTGCCAGATATTAATTTAGCTGGCGTTTGCTGTAACACAATCATATGCTTTCACCTGGCCAATTTTCTTTGCGTATCACAGTTTGCTATAAACAACCTTCAAATTCCCTTTTTTTCCTTTAAAAAAAAATTTACAAGGAACTCCCCCACACTCTGTACCCTTTCATTTATTTTATTTATCATATTTGATTTTTTGAAGCCTGAGTTTCAGGGAGAGGGGATCTTGTGAAGTACCTTTTTAAAAATGAATATGCTTAAAGATTCTGCTAAAAGAAGGTTTCAGAAATGTCGCTGTAATGCCACTTAGGAATTGCTTGAGTCTCAGCATGTGGCCAGTGACTTACTGAAAAAAAGCAGTAGGAGGAAGATGATCTCAAAACAAGACTCTGGTTTATTCAGGGACTATGTGGTTTTGGTGCTTTGTTATGATTTAACAACTTCTATGTTATATAAACATTAGCTCTAGAAAGAAGAGGAAAGAAACCGTGCATAAACTGGAGGTGAGATCTGTCTTTAACTTGGCATAAAATGAAGCCGTAATATAGGGGTAAAAACCCACCTGCACCACTGACTCTCATGCTGGGGCAAAATAGATTCTTATTTGACTCTTCCTGATGTCCAGGGGTGTTTCAGGCTGATTTCATCGGAGGATGGCTTGCTGTCCAGTTGGTGGTTTAACTCTCTCCCCAGAGCTGTCTGTAAGAAAGAGCTGCATAATAAAATCTGTGAGCCCTCTGTGCTGTGTGCTCTGAAACACCTGGAGCTCATGGAGGAGGCAGAGGTGACACTGCACATCCCTGGGGCCAGTGCACATTTCCAGGCATGGAGAAGACTTTACTTTGGATTACTCAAGTGAGAAAGATCTCTTCTGTAGCAATGAGTTTTTCTGGTCTAGAGAATACAGGAATCAGTGAAAACTTCTGAGCACAGTTTGTGTTGGGTCAGGCCCTTAACTGCAGAGGTCTGTTTCTAGTAACAGCATAAAAAACTAAACTGGAATCATCTCCATAACACCACAGCTATCTTCTGATTCCTTATTTGCCTCATTTCTAGAAGAATGTTTCCTGATGCTTGACTAGACTCAAAAATGCAAAAGCATTTTTGTCAGTAGCAGAGTCAGTAATGTTTAATGTTGAGTCTTCTGAGATCGCTGTAAGATCCTGGATAATTAAAGAAATTGTATAGGTGCCTCAGCCCAGAATCTGGAGTCCATATTTATTCAGAAATTGAAGTTTGTACTGGAGATAGAAACTTCAGAGAACTTCTGAGCCTCTACATAGCCATACTGAGATGAAGAATCATACTTGGGCCCTTTTTAAAAAATATTTTTTTCATAGAAATTAAGAATTTTACTTAGAACTTGGTAGCTGACAGCTTCCAGACCTTGGACCAAAGTTACATCTATTTTTAAAAGTTTATCTGTAGCTGTCTTCTAAATATATATTTTGATCCCATGATGCATATTGGTTTTTAATTTCTCAATACTTCTTAGGGTTTGTATTATCTTCTAACTTTTTCTTGGTGATATTATTTTCTCATTTTCTGTGTTGTCTGAGCCAACTTTTCCTCGAATTGCCTGAAACTTTTTCAAGTAGCAAGAAAACTATTAAACTTAGCAGTATTTCATTCTAATAGAGGAGCAGTATAGCTGAAACCAGGTTATCAATACAAGATCAAAACTATTGATGAACACACAAAAGTAAATCAACATTTGTCTATAAACAGCATAGTCCATTTAACAGATGCAATTAATACAATTTAAACATTCAACCAGATATCACTTAATATTTGCTGCCTTTTATTCCCTCGTCAGATGTCCAGGGAATGGTAAAATAACCTGCCATAATTCATTGTCAATGACAGTATTTATTTCCCAGATATTTAAAGTAGGAGTCAGTGTTAGAACTGACCAAGGAATTCCATTTCCATAGAAGTTTTAGGAAGTATTTTCTGGTTTGTGATGAAAGAAATCACAGTTCTTCAAACTTATTTTCTAAGAGCTCTGTTAAAATACCAGATCTGCACTCAAAAGAGCAGATTTTTGAGTTTGCTCAAAAACTGAGTTTTTTTTGTTTCTTCCCCGATGTGTTTGGAGAATCCATCCTGATTCATGAAACATTTTTCTTGGTAAATTCTTGAAATCAATATTTAACTGCAAAGTATTTACATTCTGACAAAAATATATCTCAGAAGAAACAATTTTTAATTGAAAATATTTTTAAAAGCTCTAGTCTGAATGAAACTACTCATCAGTTTGCTCTTCACTGACTCATTAGTATGGTATTAAATCTATGACTACAGTGAAAAAAAATCAGCTGTGGGTAATTGAACCCCTATTGTAAAGAACTGTGTTAAAATGTACTTAGTTATGCTCTAGATTAATGTTATTTGTTAAGTCTCCTAAGAGGGAATTAGCAGCTAAGTTTTGTTTTCATAGTGTTAATTATTATTCCTGATACTGCCATGCAGCCTCCTTGACTCACTGAGACTTTTCAGGGAGACTGGATTGTGGCAAGTGTTCTTCTTAGTGTGTAAATAGAATTATAAAGGAGGAGCAGAGAAAATGAAAAACAGTACAACTGGGCAGGTGTAACATTGGGTGGTTGACCCAGAGTCAAGTTTTGCCCAGGAGATGTTTGCTAACTGAAAAGTGATGGTGATTTTTTTGGGAGAGGGAAAGAAAGCCCAAAGACAGTGTGGGTCCAGCTGCTGAGCTTAGTCTTGGAAGTATGTGAAAAATGTGTGGTCTTTATTGTGGGTTGTATCAGTTCAGACAGAAGTATTCATAAACTTTCAAATGTTTTCAGTATATGAGTCAAGGGAAAAGCCCTGCATTATTGACCACAATATACCTCCTCCTACCTGATTCTGGGAGTTAAATTGCCATGAGTTTATTCAAAGTTTGAAGGAAAGTTGCCTGGGTCCTGTGGGTAGAAACCAAGGCACCATGGCCAAACCCTTATATTTGTGATTCTGCTCTTCACATAAGAACTGCATCAAGACCCCCTAATGTTGAAGAAATATTCCTTTCTTCCAGCGAAGAAATATTCCTTTCACCCTCCCAGAACCATCCTAATTTACACCCACCTGCTCTTACTGCCATTCTCTAATGGCACCAGGGCAAAGCTGCCTGCTGTGCTTTGGCTCCATTGCAGGCTGAGACCAGAAGAGAGAGAAGGTTAAGAGAGAAGAGGTCCAAACATCTGTAAACCTCAAAACTCTGTACAAAAATCCTTGACAGTGCACTCATGTTGTGTGTTTTATACTCCAAATAGATGACATTGCACAGTCCTTACCATATCCTTTTTCAGGATATGGATGTGTGTGGGTGTGAATGGATTTGATTCATCCCCAAATGAACACTGGGGATTTTTTCCCTTTGGTCCAAGTACTACTAGACCAGAGATAAGACTGTTTCGGTAGCCTCAGCTCTTTTATTAACAGTGAAAGATTGCTCTGAACTGCACCTACTCCAAAATTGTTTTTGCAATACCAAGCAATGGCCCTTGATAGATTATTCTTGTGTGCTTGCCCTGAGAATTTTGGTAAGAGATAAGCAATGAGATTAAGACCATGCTTGTTTTCAGACTGTGATATTTAGGTTTGATATTCACATGAGCACAAATGGTAAATGTTTTTTCTAGATGTGGCCTCTGCAATGTGGGGTTTTGGGTGCCTCCACATTTTTGATAAACAAAATCAAGTCTTTGCACAAGTTTTGTGAAGGTTTGTGAAAATCCTATTGAAGTTTACTTTCAATATCAACAATGAGAACAACAGATCTGTAGACTTTTAAAAGGAAATGAGAACATTTTGAGTTATGAAGTTATTAAAAAGTTTGATGCAATCAAAGAAGCTGAAAATAGCCTTATAAAGCAACTATTTAATTATTATTGCTTTTATACATGTAATGTACATGCAATCATATAATAATTTCATATTAAATTCAAGTATTTTATAGTCAGCATATAGTCAGAGATCAGGCCCACTCAGGGAAATAATCTTTTTGGCTCTGAGGGTCTGCTGGAATGATAATCTGTGCTTGCTACAAGTCTGAGAATGGCTCAGAGCAGAATCTTTTGTTGAACGAAAGGATGCTCTGATATTAAGTCTGTTTCACCTGCTGAATCAAGCCAGAGCTTTGTAATCCCTTGTGATTTACAGTATCACTTTAAAACTGAAATGTTATTTGATCAGATTTGAGGATGTTAACTTCCACCTTCTATAGCACTTTATCTGCATCTGGCCATGTCCTGCTGAGTAACAATTCACTAAAGAACGTGTATCAACCTGAAGTAATTTAAAAAGAAGAATTATGCAAATGGTCTCTATTTGGCTGTGCAGTGAGAGATCTTTCAAAGAAAAGAATAAGATGTAATTTCAACACACTTAGAAGTGGTGCTTCAAGGGAAAAGGAAGTCTTTGAAGAAGCAATTTGTAGGCAGAGGTATTGTGCTAGAATGTGTAAATTGATGATTATTTACTAGTGAGCCTGTGAAGGAGAGAAACACATGCATCTTTTATCAATGGGTGGTTGCTGCATGAGAAGCAGAAATCATGATGTTTTTTACAGTGTCTGTTTTCACTTCCATTGCTTGCCAAGGCTGTAATGTTGATCTCTCCATTTAAATTACAAAACTAGAAGAAATAATTTAATATGGCAGCTACCTGCTCTGCAGAAGCTTGAACATCTGGGATGGCATCACTGTGTAATACAGATTGTTTTTTTAACACCCTCCCAAATTATGAATTCTTGTCAGCAGAATTATTTTCACTCTGCTGAAGGCTAGAAGGTGTTTCTAAGTTTTGAAGGGAAAATTAGATCTTGCACCTCTGCTTGGGAAAGAGCTCAGCTGAGTTCCTTGTCTTTGAGGAGAGGTTCAATATGGAACTGCAGCTGTGTTCCCCTTTGCTCCTCATCCTCTGCCCCCTTGAGTCTTGTATCTGCCTTTGCTTCTCTTCCGTGGAAGAACAAAGGCAGCACTAGGGGCTTGAGTCCCCAGAAATGAAAGCATGCCTGGAACCATCTCTTGCCTTGTGGGCAAGCCTGAAGGGCAATTAAGTGGTGCAGAAGAGCTCGCCATAGAGAGAAAAAGTTCACTAAGAAACTTAGTTAAGACCTTTAGGGTATGTATCTTTAGAATATTTAAGGAATTCATCTCTCCTTATCCCTTTTGCCACTTGCTAGCTCAGCATGTGGTTGCATGGCTGAGAGCTCAAGTATTTGTGTGCAGCTGGGCTGTAGAAACTATCCTCATTTTGGACTGTAACACCAAAACATCTACCCAGACAATGGTAATGCATAAGAGCCCTGATGTTCCTTAAAACAGAGAGCACAAATATGATGAGGAGGCTTCAAAACCTTTTTTATTTCTCTCTGGAGAGGAACATGTTGCAAGAAGCAATGAATCAGCACACTTAACACTTCTCAATATATATGTATTTAAGGGATTATTAGACTTTTTCTGTATTTGCTCTGAAAATCCAAGTAAAACAGAAGATCCAAATTATCACCAGTGCAAGGGACCCTTTCTGCTGTTTTATCTCTAAGAAAAAATGCTTTCTTCATGCCAGTCCTCTGATGTACGCATTGCTGTAGATACGCCACTGTTTAAAAAATGGGCTGTTTACTGTTTGGATAGCTTCAAAGAGAGAGTTTTTCCCCCCTGGAACAAAGCTTTTCCTTAGCAAGATAAGTACAAAGTGTTTAATAGTGCCTCTCTTCTTCGCTCTCAAGATTTCTCTTTCTCTTTTCCCCTTTATCTCTGCCTACTCATATGTATTTTTAAGGGGACCCGATAGGCCGGTGTCATACGTTCACACCAGCTTAACAAATGATGCCACTTCCATGTAATTAATGGAAAGACACTGATACCATTAGGTCAGATGGACCAAGTGCTATCTGAGTCACTGCAAATGTCCCTTGCACAAACTCTCCCTTCCTGAAGGCAGAGAAGTGGTTGGATCATCTCTGTGCTGTTGTCCCACTGATTTTATGGGCTGTACAAGATGAAGGAGCCAAAGGAGGGGAAAGGAGTGAGGGTTTTCTGCTGGGCTGAGTGTGCCAAACACCAGCCCTGAGGTACCAGCACTGAACATGAGTGCAGAGAAAGCTCCACAGGACACAGTCTAAGGCTGTTGAGCTGCTCAGTAGAATCCTAGAATGATTTAAGCTGTAAGGGACTTAAAGATCATTTTGTTCCAACCCCCCACTGCCATGGTCAAGGACATCTTCCCCTAGACCAGGTTGCTCAGAGCCTCATTCAACAAAATAATTAAAGAATATCTTGAAATTGTAACAATTTATCTTTTTCTGCCTTCAATCATCCTAGATTATTTTTGGCACCTTTAAAATCTTTCTGGTTTGCTCACACATTTACATGAGCTACCAGAGCTGTCTTTAAATATTTAGTACGCTCCCAGGATTTTTCCTTCATGTGTTATAGTGAAAAGTTCCCTGGTCATTACTGGGTTAATACATTCTGTGACAGAATTTTTGCTTTTGCTGTCTGACTGATACAGACTAGCTGAATCAATCTTAACATGAGCAGATAATTCCAGGAAAACCATGACTAAACAAGAACTGCAGTAAATTATGTTTTTCTTGCAGTGAGTAATAGTACTCCTGTCGTAATAGTTGTGTATTATTTGTGTTGGGGTGATTTTAAAAAATGTTGGAAGTAATACTCTGGAGTGGTGTAAATTTGATTGAACTCCTCCATAGGAGTTTAGTCTGGTCTGTAGTTTGGGCTAAAGCCTGCTGGTTTCTTGCTGCTATCTTCTGAGGATCTCTTATTATTCCTGGCTGAAATGTCTACAGAATGTTTGCATATATATAGTACTAACAAGATAACATCATTATGCTTTTGTATTTTTTTATATGTTAGATGTTTTAGGTGACTAACATTTGTTTTATCTTACAGATATGAAACAGCACATCTATAACTTGCTACTGTATTGAATAGATTAGATATCAAATAGGTATTGTAAATGAAGTAGGTTTTGATTATAACTGTATAAATGAATTGACTATCAAGAAATAGAACTGTAGAAATATTTCTCAAAATAAAAGAAAAGGAAGAAAAAAGGAAGAAAACTGTGAATAGCTTATTTTAACAACTTTCTTTTTTCATGTGGGTTAAATAAGTAATCAAAATCTGAGAATTTAATTGCTCCATCTTTATTTCATTGAAATCTGCCGGAGTTTTAACAGACTGAATTATCTCAGGAATGAAGGCAAAATCTCTTTGCATCCAGATTTACCATATAGCTCTTGCTGCTCATTTTAGACTGGAATTGAATACCTGTTCTTTCTCCGTGAGTAAATCACATTACCTCTTCAGGCCCCACATGTCTGCATGGTACCACATGTGATGAGGCACTTGCCAGTGCAGAAAAGGTCTGGGAGACTGAATTCCTCCTGGTTGCATTGGTTTATCTCATGTACCTGATAAGTGCAACTGAATTCCAATCCTTTCCTGCACCACCAGCAGAATAATTAACCAGGCCAAACTCCCAAGCTGGTGTGTCAGGACAGAGCCCCTGGTTTCTGGTGTGTTTCAGGCTCTGTGGAAGCCTGGACAAGAAGACAGCAGAAGGTTGCAGGGTATCTTGGATGCAGGGAGCTGAGCAAGAGAGAGGGACTGCTAAATAAACCAGATAACTATTGTCATTGAAACTGATAGTATTTCTGTTCCCTTGGTGCTTCTTTTAAGCAGATTACACCTTTTCAGTTAGAGTCTAGGACAGCTTGATTCATTGAGCCCTTCCTGCACTCACTTGGGTATGATGCATTCAGATTACAATGCTTGGAAGAAGTTTGTTTGCTCTGGAGTGCAATTATAGTTTTTTACTGGTATTTATAGAGCCTCAGCTGATATATCACTGCAGATTGCCATAAAAAGTACCAGCAGGTCTTGCATTCTGCTGCCTGGGCATTAAACAAAGAATACAATAATCTTGTCTTCTACAGGCAATAAGCGGGTCTGTTGCAAGCCAGTGCTTTTCCTTTTACTTAATGCTTAATATTTCTGTTCTTATTCTAATTGCTCCTGCTTATTCCTTACTTATTCTTTCTAAGAAAACAGGGGTAATTGTACACAATTTAGAGCATTGCAATGCAACAAAGAAAATATCCTTTAGGTTAAAAAGGTTAGGACATTAGTATCAATGCCTTATTTTAGTAATAATATATAACAAAATGTGGAGTTATTTTGTAATAGCAGCAGGGTTGGGGAATATGGTGAGTTATTAGGCCTTTTTTGCACACTTTCTCACTTTACAGGTTCAGGTAATAATGAAAGAGGGATGGAATTTCTGCACTTTATACCAATTCCATCAGAGATTTTAAAATAATAAAAGCAATAGTGGCAAAGAATCTCTAATTTTATAATTACTGCATTTTCACACAGTAATCTGTAGACACGTGGGCATGCCCATGATGTGCTAATGAATGCTTTGGTTAATGAGTAAAAGCAAAGCTCCAATAACTTCATTTGCACAGTATCTTTGTTAAAACAAATAAGAGCAGTCACAGAATAAAAATGCTCTCCAACATACAAGTGTAAAAGTCTCAAGAAGTTGATTGTGTCACATGCTAAACACACTGGCTCCAATCCAGCAACACATTTGAGCCAGTGCTGGACCCCAAGGCTTGCAGGACCATTTTTTTAGTTGTCAACTTCATGGAAAATACGAAAATGTTATTGATTGAGATATGTCTGCCCTTCAAAGGTAGTAACAGAAGAGCCACAGAGCTGTGCTTTCTGCTTGTAGTGTGTAATTCAAAAAGGATTAATGGGATTTGGCCATTTGCTTTTTTTTTGGATTGAATGTGATAGAGTTTTGATATTTTCAATGTTTTAATTTATAGGCAGAGTACATGTGTCAGTATTCCCCCACCTTGGGAAACAATTTCTGAGTGAATACATAAGCTGTTTTCAGGTTGAACACCCCCAGACATTACTCCCCATTGCAGAAGGTGTATGCTGCCAGATTCCAGCTGAGGTCAGGCTCTCTCCAGTGGTATTACAGTTTCAAAGATAACACATGGTCTCCCTGATTTGACAGAACTGATGTAAGGATTGACCAGTGGTCATACTCTAGAGAGATGAAATTTGGTACCATCAGGTAGACATACAAATGAAAGACAAAGTAAGCAGGAATAGATTTTTAAAACTAGATTATTTTCTTTTTCTATAATTAAATACAAAGTTTTATTACAATTTAAGAAATATTAAACCATTTAAAAAGTGTTTCAGTCATTCTGTTTTACAGGTTTCTGAAGAAAGTAATTTTGCATCTTAAAAGCCTTAATATTTAACACAGAAACAGTAGAAATATTTGATTTTTTTCTGTTTATTTTGTAAGAGGGAAAAGTATTCCCTTGGTTACCCATATATTTTACTGTTCATAAATTAAGGGAAGAAAACTTACTAAAATGCAAAAGAAATTTTTTAGATGCAGATGTTAAAAAGGAAAATGAGCCTTTGCAGATTTTGGTTTTGCTAAGAAGCTCTACCATTAATGGTAATTCCAGTCACAATGATAAAAAAAATCCATGTTCATCATATCAGGAACTGTAACAAGCAGTTCCACCTTGCAAAACTCCCAGCACCATTTCTTGGAGCAGGGCTTTGCCTGATGAGTGCTAAGGGTTCTCTATCACCAGCCCTGCCTGCAAGTAGCACATTCCTCTTCCCTTTATCATCAAACCCTGCTCTTCTGTCTTCCCTTTTCCAGTGGGCTCGTGATTCAGGGGTAGTCAGCTTCTTGTTGAGGCTTAACAGTGAGATTTTTATGCAGCATTTATCTTTTAAGAAACAACATACATATACAGAATTGCAGTGTATGTGTTTTGCAAACAGCACTGAGAAATAAATGGGTCACTCTTGGTGCTTTCCAACTTTAATAATGTCTTTTTCATATCTGTCTCACTTATTTGAGCTATCCTGCTGTTCCCTTATATATTTCTTTTTTGAAGTTTGAGGAGATATATTTTTTGTTTCGCTGTATTGCATCAATAATATTTTTATAGAGAATTAATTAAATTGAGGAACTACAAAATATTCAAAGATACAGCATTCTTAAACCTGGGACAGTTTTTAAAGGCTTTCCAGGATATAAAAATATCAGAAAGCAAGTCCTTCTTGATGACAAAAGACGATCTTATTCTCTATCAAAGGCAATGATAGCATAGCAATCTTGGACAGATTTGATATATTTTGAAGAGCAAAACTGTTATCAGTAGGAATTCAAGATAAAGTTTACTGTAGAAAAGCCCTACTGACAAACTTAGCAAACATCAGTGCTTCCTATGCCAGAATGTAGAAAATGAAATGGTAAAGCAGGCAGTAGAAGGCTACCATTAAAGGATGGTGAAAGGGAATTGCTCCTGTTCACTTCCTAAAAAATGAAAGCATTCCCAGGGTTTATTGGAGAAAAAGGAAATCTCATTTCCATACAACTCAAATAAAAAGGAAAGCTACATTTCATAAATCCTGTGATGAGCTCTTTATGTCTAAAAAGTGTGGCCAAGGGACCACGGTAATCTTTTAAAAATGAATGGATTTTCTTTAAACCACCAAAACAAGAAAGAAAAAAAATCAGGCATTCTCTTGATCAAAATTCTCCACAGTAGATTACCTTCAAGTGATAAATGAACTCCCAGAGAAGATGAATGAGTGGCATGAACCCCTGTATATACTATTCACTAACTGCAGGAAAGATCTTAATTCAGCTGAAGGGAATTCTGTCTTGGAGGCCTGTCAAGCTAAAGAGACAGAGCATGGATGATTACATTCAGCATGTGAGAAACTTCAGCATAATTGAATCAACTAGGTTGGATTTAACTGTGGAAAGATCAAATGAGTAAGTGAGGGGTGCAAGGTGGAGTGTCTTGTTCTGCACCCATGGTGACTTCACCAGAGAAGTAAATGGACTGTACTTAAATGGAGAGGATGAGGAGATGGGGTTTAATAGAAAAATTAAGACTAGACAGTGAAGGTGAAATGGCAGAGAAGTGGGTGTTGAAGTTGGCACAATCAGAAACCCAAACAAATAAAGAAATCCAGAGGACAACCACAGGAAACTGAATTAGGACTGAAAACTGCTTTGAATACAGGCCTGACCAAGTGATCTCAGCCAGCCCCACTGTGCTCCCACTGAAGTGAAAAGTCATTTTACTCAAGAATTTTACCAGGACATGAGTATCAATAATGAATTAGAATTTATTTTTTGTAACACAATTGGCACAACTATGGTGGAAATCTGAGAAATAGTGCCAAAACTCTTGAGTTTGATCTCAGTTTTCATGCCAGCGAGTTCCTTTGGCCGGGATGATGCCTGTGATGCCTTGGCTCCTCCCTGTTGTCCCTGCTGCTCTCCTCCCCAGCAGTCAGGGGAGGCTCATGTATGCTCCTCCCAAACTTGGGAAAAACCACTGTCTGGGCATCTTTACCATGGCAATTTGTCATGGAAGGGACAGAGGAGAAGGTAAAGATGGTGTTGGTCCTGAGAGCTATGTTTGTGGCTTCCCTTTACCCAGGAGCAGGAGCAGTGTGGGTGCTGCACCAGTTTTTTATAATCATGTAGCATATTTCTAGTGATAAAGGGTAAACATTTAGCAGTTACTAGCTATCCCAGTTATGTTACAACTAGTAGATAATATCTGTGTCTCCTGAATTTCCTTTCTGCTATTAGAATATGTTCTTTCAAATAGCAAACTGCCTATCACTTACTAATCTGGCCATTGTGTAACTAATACAATAAATATGTCTCCTGTAAAGTGCAGTGAAGTAATGAGCAATTTAATGAGTTAAGCAAAGAAAGATAGAAAGTGAAAATAAGAAACCATGGAAACTAGCTCACTAATCCTAGCAGAGTGCCAGCAGACTAATGAAGACAGACAGAGAGTGAAAATGAGAATAAAAAGGAGAAACAGCTCACTGAAGGCAGAGATACAAGATATCTGTGTCTTTAAAAGATTTCTGTGTTTGCTCTTTGCACTAAGCCAACATTTCCCTTTCCCACAATTGCCAGAGAATGGTTTTCTGTCAAGGAAAGTGACTCAAAAATGCTGTTTGCAGCCAGATCCTTTTACTGGCCTTTGATTCCTGATCTCCTGTCCCAAATCTCACAGTTAGTTGGAAAATGCAAGTAAATGATAATATATAGAGATGTTAATAAGATGACCCCTCCTTCCTTCCTCCTTTTCTTCCCCTAGATTAAGAAGTGATGAATCAGCATCAAAACTCCATGATCATGTTTCTGGCAGAAAACATAAAATATACAATATACATACAACCTCTGAAGGTGCTGATGTAATCTTGGAGTCATGTGCAGACTCCTGTAACCATGGTCTCCACTGGGTTCTCTCAGACCAGACCCTGATCCAGCATGTGCTCTGCACCCAAATTTAGCTGGTACTGGAATCAGACTGTCCTCATTTCCCTTGTCTTTGGGACTTTAACTCCACAAGCCCAGTGTTTAACAACATGGATTTTGCCTTTAATAATACCTTGGAGTGACAGGACACAGGCTGGATCAAGGTGTTCAGGCAGATCTTGAGGCCATGTCAGGTAAATGAGGCTGTTTATGAGGGATCTGTTATAGCCAGTTCAATAGTTTATAATTTAAGACTATGTTCTAAACAAGGGGTAGGGACTCTCATGTAGTGGGTTAATACATACATGACCTTTAGCACATCCTGACCTTCCTCAGCCTGAGATAATGTTCCATAACAAATTTATTGTGTCAGGGAGATGATTTGTCAGCCAGCAGAAGTAACTGGTAGGAACAAAAGGGAGTAGGGACTGAGAGGAGTCTGCTGGTTGAGGACGCTCTTTTATTTATTCTCTGCATCCAGATTGCAATTCTTCATGTGCAATGTCTGAATCCTCACCTGTTCTGTGACTGAAAGTTGATGGGCACTTCTGGCTTTACTGATCTTCTGCTTGGTCTTGTTGTTTCTGTGGTTGTCCCTTTACTCCATAAGCTGGTCGGAGCACAGCTCCTTGTCTGCTTGACTCTGACCAGGTGCTGCCCACAGTAGCTGTATCTGCCATGCTGTAAGTTAATAAGTAATAATTCATCCATAAAACAAATTCTTCCCTGTCAAAATCTTGGCAAGCAATAAGCAGCTTCAGAGAATTTTTGCACAAGAAATTCTCTATAAATTCGGATTGTAGCTCTATTCTGATCCTAGACACTTTGGAAAGCAGAGTGAGAGTATTTGAGGTTTTAAGTCGCTTTATTGAACTTTATTTATGTTCTCTGTGTTAAGACATCTAACAAGAAAAAAGCTTTTTACAACCAATACGTTGTATAATTTTAAACAGAACTGAGGTTTATATCAGAGGAGGGAATATGGCTTAAAAAAGATTTTCTTGTGAATGTTTACTTGACTAAAAGTGACATTGAGTCAATGGTTATGTTTCTTTTTTCCGTTTGCTTCGTGACTGTTTATAGACCTCACCTTTCATGTGATATCTAAATGTGTTAGAATTTTTTTTATATAAAAGGACTTTTGAAGTGGATTTCAGAATCACAGAATCTGCTAAGTTGGAAGGGAAGCAAAAGTATCATCAAGTCCATCTCTCCTGGCCCTGCACAGCCCCATCCCCAGGAGTCACCCCCTGTGCCCGAGAGCATTGTCCAAACACCCCTTGAGCTCTGCCAGGCTGGTGCTGTGACCACTGCCCTGGGCAGCCTGGTCAGGGCCCAGCCACCCTCTGGGGGCAGAACCTTTTCCTGATACCCAACACAAACCTCCCCTGACACAGCTTCAGGCCATTCCCTGGGTCCTGTCACTGTCACCACAGAGCAGAGATCAGTGTCTGTCCCTCCTGTTCCCCTCATGAGGAATTTGTAACTGCACTGAGGTCTCCTCTCTGTCCCCTCCAGGCTGAACAGACCAAGTGCCCTCAGCCTCTCCTCACACGGCTTCCCCTCCAGGCCCTTCACCATCCCCGTGCCCTCCTTTGGGCACTCTCTGACAGTTTAATGATTTTGTTCTCTTGTGGCACCCAAAGCTGCCCCCAGCACTCGAGGTGAGGCCGCCCCAGCCCCGAGCAGAGCGGGACAATCCCTCCCTTGCCCGGCTGGCCATGCTGGGCCTGGTGTCCCCAGGACAGGGATGTCCCTCCTGGCTGCCAGGGCACTGCTGGCTCAGGTTCAACTTTCCACTGCCCAGAGCCCCAGGTCCCTTTCCCTGGCACTGCTCTCCAGCCCCTCATTCCCCAGGCTGTCCGTACACCCAGGGTTGCTCCATCCCAGGTGCAGAATCCGGCACTGTCCCTGTTGAACCTCACATGGTTGGTGATTGCCCAGCCCTCACATTTGCTGAGGTCTCTCTGCAGGGCCTCCCTGCCTTTGAGGGAGTCAACAACACCTCCCAGTTCTGTATCATCTGTGAACTTGCTCAGTGTCCCTTCCAGTCTTGTGTCCAGGTTGTTTATGAAGATGTTGAAGAGTGGAGGGCCAAGGATGGAGCCCTGTGGGACCCCACTAGTGACAGGTCACCAGTCTGATGTTACCCCTTCTTTAGGACTTGCAGCCACCCATAGAAACACACACTGTGAAGCACAATATGTTGACGTGACCTTGTGTGTTCCATGAAACTGAAAATGGACTTTTGAATATGGAAATTTGCAGCTCATTAGCACAGACAATCTGCAGTACTAACAAAGCACACAAAATTATCAGCAAAAAATGTGATGGAGCAAGCAATGGTGGGATTTTGGGGTGCTCTGTTGTTTTCTTTTCCTTCATTTTTTCCTTGCCACAATTTCTCTTCTCTTGGCAAAAAGGGAAAGAAAACATGTAAAGGAGAAACAGAAGCCAAGGAAATAATATTTACTGATACAACATGTATTGGTTTTTGAAGCTGAATTCAGATAATTTTTTCTTAGCATTTTTACATATAAAAGTTGAGGTTTTATATTTTGAAAAGGGCTTAAAAATACTCAGTTATAATATGTCACTGTCTATAAGAACAACACTGTCCTTTCATTTTTCTTCCTCATGGGATCTAGACCCTCATAGTCATATCAGCTGCTGCAAACACCTCACTTTTACACAGGTCTTTGCATCACATTTAAAACATTGTAGATATGACACAGGATGAATTGCCTGTCTTAATTCTCTAGCAAAGGACAATGGTTTTAATTTAAGGATCAAGTTCACCCATACTTTTATGAAATTAGCTCTGAAATTATATGTCTGCAAATATAATGCTGCCCTTACTGTGTCATAGTGCTACTGAGCACATTAATAAATTATTGCTGTCTCCTATGATTACAATAAAATATTTTAAAATTAAATCCAGAGATGCAATTAAATTAATGGACTCGAGGAGAAATATAAAGCTATAGGATGTAACAGTGTAAAAGGCTATTTCATTGTTGTGTGAGCCTTTTGAGTATCAGATGGGTTTTCATTACCAAGAGATCTGAATTCTTTTAGATCCCACTTTGACATTAAAGGCAGGATACCATGACAGTAATGCTTAATATTAAGGTACATATATACTCCATAGCTAAGGGAGGGTTCTCATTCTTGGGTAAGCATTCCAAGCTCAGAGAGCTCACCCCCATTTTTCAGTGCATTCCTCTCTCCTTGCCCCATTTTATGAAGTTCACCTACTGATTCTGTCTTTCCAGCATCCAAAGGGAAGCATCAGAAATTACTTCAAGAGCTGCTGTGAAGTGATATGAATTGTTCTTATTCTTGGAATTCACATTCTTATAAAGTAGAGACATTGGGAACAGCAAAAATGAGGGGATGAGTCTAATGGGGGTACCCTGTATTGCTGTATGTAGGTTTAGGTGTTCAGATACAAAGGCACAAGAACCTTCTTCAGTAACAGCACCACTGGGTGTCCCTCCTTGGAATCTCTTCCCTTGAAGAAAACTGGATTTTTGCCATTGCTTGCAATACAAATACTTTGTTGCAATGAGGATATGAGATCAAATATAGAACTACAAATAATGTTTTCTATTTTCATTTTTATTTTAATTAGTGCAAGTCTGTGTGTTTGAAGGGCTGAGAATTTGATAGAGGAAGGATATCAGGCTGTCAAATTGATCTCATGCCTACTGCTTGTGGTTTTTTATGGTAGTGTCTTCCTGGAAAATTAATCTCATAATAGTCAGTGTTGATTGTGGTCAAATGCTGTTATGTTGTTCTATTTTTCCTGGAGAATAGGAAGAATTTTTACAGGCTTTGTATTTCTAAAATAGTTTTTCAGTGCCCTCTGAAATATTTTGCTGTATTATACGAGTGATCATACATGAAATATCTACAAAGTAAATCAGGCGCAGTGGTTCAATACCATTTTAATTGAATTGTCTTTGTATTTAAATTGAAATAGTCAATTGCAGAGGTATATTTGCCCAGGAAACCCAGTTTGCAAACCAAATTTATTCTGTATCTAACAGAAGGAGACCTGCATAAAATTACAGAGCCAGGAGCCCCAAGAATTAGATGTGCATCTTTCCCACAGCATACTGCCCCTTTAAATTGGTCTCAGAGAAAGAACAGTGCATTTATAATTTAGCTTGTCCTGAAGGAGAGCTCTTCTCCGTGGGAGGATCCTCTTTAATTACAACTTCACAGTAATAAGATGAGAAATGAGCAAGCAAGAAAGTACTGCTGGAATGAGACATGATAAATCAGTTTGTCCAGGAAGCACGTTTATACCAGATCTATCACCACATTCAGCACGGCACTATCTTTCTTATTTCAATAAGGAAATCTCATGAAGAAATTTTAATTGCATACTATTAGGTGGAAGTCAATGTCCCATAATGAGCAAAGTGAAACCTGCATTTTTTCTTCTTTTATCTTCATGCTTTGAGTTCCCAAGGATTAACACAAAATGATTTGCCCTTAAATTGCACCCTTTTTCCCCCCCCAGTTCATTTGTCTGAAGGATGTAGATTTTAGGTAATTTAAAAGGCACCAAGCTTTTGCTATATGCTTCATGCTTGCAAGTTGGGAGTCAGATGGGAAAAAAATTTCCAATTTTCAAAGTCTCCTATTGTTAAGGGTGACTGAATGGCAGCCTGCAATTATATGATTTCAATGTAATTCATTCAGTAGGGAAGAGGTTGGTTCATAGATGCCTGGCTTAAAAGATTGGCATTGCTGTGTGATTAATTTCCAAAGTTTGGAGGTATTTTCAGCAGCATACAAAGGAAGCATGTGACAGTGACATTTTCTGGATTTGTGCTAGGATTGCTTTATAATTGAAGTGCTGGGCTAGTGGGGATCACATTATCATTGGAGGTTTATTTTTCTTAGGGTGAGTATATGTTTGTGTGTGTAAACATATAAAATATAGAAATATGCATCCATAAAAGCACATGTGTATATATGTATATATAAGCACACAGGCATGTGAAATGTGGAAGTGCATCAGGGGATTTTATTGTGTTGATGGCTTGCACTTGCCCCTTAAATGCAGATTTTCAAGGGTTACTTTTTTTCTCTTTCACATAAGAAAGCTAATGATGAGATTCATTCCTGAAAGAGCTGTAATTTAATGCTTGATTTAGGATATTTAAGCAAAAAAAAAGGTATTTGTTTTTTTGAGTGAATTAAATTTGTGAATTATAGTTACAGGCAAAAATTGCTATAATGGGCAACTGGGAAGTGCCTTCCTTACAACAGTTTTTTTTTTTGGTCCATTGTTTGTTATGGTCAATGGATTCCCTAATTACTTACATTTAAAGCTGTGCCAAATCTTCATTATCAGACATCAAACCACATGAACCTTACCCACACAGAAAAGAGCTGAAATGAGTCAGGAATGAAAACAGAGTGCTTTCAGCTTCCTACCAGAAGAAAGATGAGCTACATTTCTACCACAAAGGACAGAGAAATTGAGGGTGACACTCTCAAAAATTTAAATCAAAAAGCAGTACATGCAATTTCCAAGTCTCTTAACTGACTTCTCAATTTTGAACCTATAGGTTTTATATTGCAAGTTTTGGACATAACTCTACCAATCAGAATGATCCTTGAAATACACAAGCTCTTGTTTTTGCTGGATTTGTATGACTCCTGAGGTCACTTTAGGAAGGAAGCTACACTGTGGGGGAAACCTGGGACTAAAGCTGGCAGTGCTGGCTGGAGCTGATTCTAGATGAAGATTTTCTGATAAATTGATTTTTTTTTTTCCAGAAAAAGCAGGTTGGCTATTGTTATTGGTGGAAAAAACGCCAGTTTCAGGAGAAAAGCTTCTTGAGATGAAGATGCCAGGGTCAGACCCATATTCTTTGGGGTCTTGAAACACTGTGAAATGTTTAGGATTCAGAAACACTTTTGAAGTCATGGCAGAGAAATACCACTCTCTAAATATAGATGTTTCTCTCTTCAGAGCCCTGTCTGAACTTCATACCAGTACATGTGTCTTGAGGAATGGGCTACATGAAAGAGAGAGGAGTAAAAAGGCAAGATATGAAACAAATATCAAATTTGAATATTTCTCTTGTGGAAAAAATTGTTGAGTGCTTGGAGCTTATGGGTATTTAAACCCCATCTAGTACCAGTCTGATGGTCTGTATGGCTTAAAAAGAAAAAAAATTAAACTTGGAAAAATAGGTAATCCCAGTCAGTAAATTTCCCCCCAAAAGCTGGAAAAAAAAGACACTACAGTACCAAGATCCTTATGCATTGCCCAACACCCAAATTTTCATGGTGATCAGAAGCCCTGGGAGTGGTTTCACCTGGGGCAAGGCCATTTCTGCTTTCTCTTTCCTACCTGGTTTTGACTTGTGCTGAGGAATGGTGAAGCTCCTCGTTTAGCTCAAGTACACAGGATCACATCAAGGGTAGTGACATCTCTATTCATCTGGGTCTCGCTGCATTCTCAGAGTAACCCTCTCCTCAGAATGGGGTCTTTAGGAGGCCAAAATATTACAGGGCTGAAGATTGCTTTTGGCATTTCAGTACGCTAGGGTTGTCTTTTGAGTGAACCCAGCAGAAAAGTGCAGGGAAACGTGAAGCAGCTGGGAGCCAGGGTTATGAAAAGATAAAAGCTGTTAAAATGTCAGATTGCCTGCCTGGTGCTGGTGGCCACAGGCAGCAGAGCAGAGAGGAGGGGATGGAGAGGTAGGGATGGGGAGGCTCCCAGGGATTGTTTGCCTCCCTTGGTGCAAGGTGGGTTTGTGTGATGGACACACACCATGTGGGGGAAATTCTCCTCTCAGTATGAAATGATTGTCTATTTGTTCTGCTTGTGGAGCTGCCATTAATGCCAGTGGGACTTGTGGAAAGAGTTCTGAACGGGAAGCCAAGAGCAACTGTGATTCAGAGATGAGCAATTTGCCCCATAATGTGAAGGCAGCTTTATGAGCTGTTTATTCAACTTGCTCTGTGCTGAAATTGAAACTCCTCAAAAATGGCTCATTTGTACGGTCATCTGGTCCCACTGTATCACACAGACATCACTGCTTTGGTTTTTTATTGCACACCTTCTGGGATGTCGGGGACACAGGACTGCAAAGGGTTTATGTAAAAGTCCAGACCACTGAGACTACAATAAATGAAATGTTCATTGACAGAGCATAATTCTCTTCTCACAACAATTTAATTTCTGTACTTTCAAAGGAATTCCAGAGTTCAGCAGTAGCTATTTCAAAAGAATTTCAATGTGGATGAACACGTACCCAGAACAGGATCATAATATAAAATACGTGGTGGCAAACGCCTGTGATTTTTCCCATAATAGTGAAGAAAGGGATAACTAACAGGTTAACAGCCTCTCCCATGGTACTAACTTCATAGTAAATAATGGCTAATTGCCAATGATATCAATGTTCATGTATGATTTTGTGCCAGATTTGGTGTCTTTTCAAGTATTAACACACGGAAAGGGTAGATTTTGTCATTTTTTTTCCTTAGAGATGAATTCACAAAATAATATATCTGCAAGTTGAGACAAGCAAATAAAAGCTGTTCTTATAATGATCATAGAATCATTAAGGTTGGAAAAGACCTCTAATATAATCCAGTCCAGCAATTAACCTAACACTGTTGATAGTTACTGTCATTGTTTTATAGTTATTGGCATGAAGAAAAAAAAATTCTGAAACTGCCCATTCTTCAAGATGAGATGAAAAAAATATTGGATGAGTGGGATTGGATTGTGTGTCAAAAGAGAAACAAAATAGAAAAATAACTGGTGATAGCTCATCACCAATATGTGGGACAAAATAAAGAGGGATTTTACCAGGTCTTCATGCATGAAACGCATAGAATATACAGCTCTAGATTCAGGTATTTGCATCACATTGGTAATCAGGAAAGGAGAGATGGTGTTTGATTCCTGACTGGAGGGTAAATGTTCCAAGCTATTATTACATGATATTTAATGTATTTGTTTATGCTGCAGTGATGCAAATGGAGAATTTTCATTTTGAATGAATGAGGCTGGTGGAATTTGTTACTGTGTGGTGGCTGTGGAGTGGCCTTGGCATCACAGCCTCTGAGGGCACCTGGATTCAATCCAGTTCCTGTTCTGTGCCAGAGGCTGAAAAGACCTGTCTCTCCAATGCCACCTCTTATTTCCAGAGTGTCACAGGCATGCACAGATCTGTGAGGGTCTGGCTCTCTTTCTCTCTCTCCCTGTCTCTCTGGTCCAAAGAACATCCTAATTCTGACACAGAGCAGAAAGGAGACTTGTTTTAGCTGTAGCTGTGTTTTCAAATGCCGTGTCGAGTGGGGCTGACACTGTTGTAGAAAGCTTGCTAGAACCTTGCCAGGATGTGGGGTTTAGGTTAATGCAGTTGCTTGGAAGAATTCTCCCTTTGAAATATATACTGGGGTTTTATTGACTTGGAAAAACCACCTTAAATAACTAAGCACCTTTGTGAACCACTGTAGCCCTTTAACTGTATGAAGGCTACTTCTTAGTTATTTTTATCTCTAATTCTAACATTTATAGTTAAAATTTAGTGTGGGCATGAACTAATCTATTTCAAGTATTTCTGCTTTTCTAGACAGTACAATTTCCTGGTTTTAGGAAATAAAACTCTTGTTGTAGATGACTTTTACCTAATTTATTTAGCATGGAGAAGCGCAGGTGGGGATTACATACACCAGACTACAAACTAATATAGAAGTGCTTAAATTTTGCCCTATCTCAGTAAATGCTTTTCCCTTAAGACTTAATGTTCCTCTGATTTCTCTGTTTTAAAAGTTTTGAATTTGTTAAAATTACTGCTAATTTGAATGTACTGTTGTACTCTCTCTGAAACCTAATGAAAGACTGTGCAATTAGCAAAGCTCTTTTCCAGTAATAAGTTCATTTTGTCTTCTTGCAGCAGTGTTGAAGAAAAAAATCGCTGTTCTGTGATACCATGGTGCAGAGCTTGTGCAGAACATTGTTAACACCTGTATGGAAGATATAAAGTCTCACATTTTAAACCCACATTTGCTGTTTGCCTGCATGTGGGAGCATCTGCTGACTCCAGGAGGTGCTTTTTTCTGGGGAAGATCACCTGGTTAGCAAATGTAACAATTTTGGTGAACTAGTAATCTGACTATCATGGAGCAACTTGGTTCTTACAATTTCAAAGCAATCTCATAAAATTCCTCCACTTACTATGCTTTCAATATGCTTTGTAGAATGCATAGAACAGCATGAAAAGATATTTTTTCCCCCAAAAGGATCCTTTCAGGTTCTGAAACATAAGGACAATGAAATCCTTTAGAATCAAAATTTTTCCTTTCCCCAGACTCAGAGCTTTTATTTTCTGCAACACCTGTCTATATTGGATGGAAATACATTTACAACCTAGAGAAGTAGAACAAGGCACTAGTAGATAACTGTCCTTAATTCTGTAATTAAAGTTATTCAGTCCTGGCTGTAAGGCTACTATGAAAATACCCAAACAGCTAAAATACCTGATTTTAGCAGTGGAAAAAGATCTTTATTAAACCTGGAGAATTCATTCAAGTCTTGATCTTGATGGGACCTTCAAGGGTAAGCTAACCTCTCCAAGGCGGAAGGAGATTTCCTCCCTGAAGGTTCCTTGACTCAACAACCCATCCACACACCTTGTATACCCACTTTCTCAGCCCACTGAATGCAGTGATGAAAACTTGGTGTTATTTGACCTTTTCATCTGATTAAAATGCTTGGTGCTGGGATTAGCTGAGTTTGGACACCACCGTGGCATTTTGAATTTGGGATGACTATGTAATATCAATTAAAATGATGGTGACAGGGCTTTTCTTGTACAACTCTTTAATACAAGCTGTAAGACACAGAGGGGCTTGGCGCTTTCTTTGTGGCTCGTTTCTTTCCTACTCTCTGGATTTTCAACTAGGGGGACACGGTCCCCTGCCAGTAGATGCAGGCTATTTAAATGCTCCATTGGAGAGGGATTAAAGTTTATGCAAGGTCACTGGGGATGTGATAATTATAATCACAGGTTTTTGGCTCCACAATGACAGCCATTTGTTATTTTCGCTCGAGTAATTCCTGCAGCTTGGAGCTGTTGACAAGCGTGCACTGATTTACTGGCCCCCCCAGGTCCCAAGGCAGTGTCCGCTCTGAAGTCTGACACCTCTGCCTGGCTCCTGCTGCTTTCAGTATCTTTTCTGCTGTGAGCTGCAATACCGACTGAAAATTGGAGAAAAATATTGTGTTAGTTTATAATGGGATCAGAGAGAGAGAGAGTCGTAGGGTTGCTGAGTTTGTTACTACTCTGCAGCTTCCCCACTCTCCTTCCAGGGCTGAGCATTTGTTTCTGCGTTGTGAGGGGATTAATAAACTACTGATGTGATTTACAGTTTGAGACTATTGGAGTATTTTTGTGGTGGAGAGGCCTTGAGAGCTTAGATGCAAAGATCAAGAGAAAAAAAAAATAATCCATTCTTTTGAGCAGCAGATCTCCCTTCTGT
>NW_005054458.1:1033294-1081664 GCF_000277835.1 Geospiza fortis | reverse complement strand
CTTATTTTGTTTGTTTTTGCAATCAGAGGTAAGAGCATTTTAATATATATTAAATGGTGATAAATTGAGAATAGCTGATGGGTTAGGGCCGATACGACATTTGTCTTTATGGGTGGGGAGATTGATAACTCATGAGTGGCATGAAAAAATCAAGCAAAATCACTTAATAGGGAATCTATTTTTTGGAAGAGCATTTTTCTTTTGTGCAGGCTCATGACTGCCATGATAGCTTCTTATATTTTGTTTATTCAGCTTATCTGTGCTTTCCCCAGGCCTCCAATTTCCTTGCTCCTTTCTCTCTCTAAAACATCCCTACATTCCTAATTTACATTTCATGCCTTCAATACATGACTTTTCTATCTCCCTTGCTGAACCTTCAACACCATTTAGTTCCTTGTCTACAGCTCAAACTCTCCTTTGCTTTTCATAAATAAATTTCAAAGTCTTCTACCTCTGGTCCACCATCTGTGCGCTCACTTCTGAGCACAAACCAGGTAGGTGCAGGACACTTCCAGATATCGCCAGAAGAAATTATGGTAGAAGAACAACTGGGAGCTCAGTTTAATGCCAGATGAGCATACAGATGTTATAATTTTCACAAGATGCCTGAGAGCATTGCCTATCAAGCCGTCCATGCCTAGGCCTGGAAGATTCCCCCAGCCTAGCACTGTAGCCCTCTTTCTTCCTACTTCAATGAGCTGCTCTTGGATTTGTGTCTGTTTTTTCCTTGACACTATTAATCCTCAGAATTTTTGCTTCTGCCTCTTTCTCAGTACCTGGCCATCTAAGGCTCTTTATAAGATCTCACCCACTTATCTGCAGGGATTCTTGGTACTGGTGGTTGGTACAAAATGTTCCTATCTCATCAGCCACCTCAAATTTCCCAAAGCTACCTTGCTTTCATTTGCTCAGAATGACATTATCCCAGAGAACTAGGCAAAGAGGAAAGTCCCTGAATAACCAGTATTCTCTTTCCAAGTCTCAGTTTTGCTCCCACTCAAATGTATTGCCAGCTTTCTACCTGGTTTCCATTCAGTGCTCCTCCTCAAAGCACCAAATAACTTCTCCATTTCTGATCTGAGGAAATAATTCTTCTTTTCCAGCCTGTTGTACCTCTGGAGAGGTTCTGGCATCACTAATAAGTGCTATATTCCTCTTGACTCTGTCCTCACTCCAAAGTGGCATCCTTTTAAATTTCTAATGGTGAGTTTAAGACAGCTTGCTCACTTTTCAAACCTCCCTCCCTTGACATCTACTCAGTTTTTTGTTTTTCCTCTTCTTTCCAGTATGTCTTGGAGAAACAGATATCCAGGGAAGTAGTGTAGTCACCACTCCTGGAGCTATTTAATTTAACATTTTTCTCCCATCTCTGGTTTCACCTCCAGAGAAACAGTAACATTTTTACTTATTTAAATCCTGCTTCAGCAAAGATCCTTATTTGTATTATTACCTTCTGAGCTATTGTAATCTTCTATGTTTATCTCTGCCTGCAAACCTGGCCCCATTTCACTGTGAGCTAATTGAAAGCACTTGCAAAGTGAAGGAAAGTTCAGGAGAAAGGAAGGTTTGCTGTCTCCTTTTCCTTCCAGCAAAATTGAGTGTATTCCTTGGTACCATGCAGAGGTGTCTTTGCCAGAGGGATCAGCAGAACCCACCTGTAAGGCAGTCAGGTCTGAGGCCAGGTGAGAAGTCACTGGTCTCTGAGTTTGTTTCTGCAATAAAATAAAATGTGAACTTTTAGGAATTTAAATCAAGAAACTCTTCTTAAAATGTGGAAATTTATCACCTGAAGCAAAACTGTCTTATTTATCACTTAAGCAAAACTGTCTTCTCCAATGCTACATTGTTACTCATAGAAGTTAATGTCGAGGAACAAAGACCTCCCACTGTTGTGCAAAATAACTATATTAAGAACAGTAAAATGGCAAAATTAATCTTTATGTATTCTAAGACTGTTAAAAATGGTGAATTAATTAGTACCTGTGAACTAGTAGTGTTTTCATCTGGGTAAAAGGAGCCACAAAAAAGGTGTTTAATGGTGCCAGCACTGGTGGTATTTTGTATGGCACAGTTCCTCACCAGGCTGTTCATGGGCTGCAGCCTGGAATGCTCTCAGGAGCAGCCTTGGCTGCCTTTGCTTGCTCTGATGCAGGGGCAGAGCTGTAATCAAGAGGCACAGGATGCCCATCACTACCACAAAAATAAATAGACATGTCAGAAATGTTCCAGCTCACAAAAGCCCTTCCCTTTGGAGATGAGTGCTCAGTGGGGAAGTGGGACAGTAGTCTGAGCTGTCTTGTAGGTTGGAGGCTGAAAGGGGGCCTGCACCTCAACCCTGAAAGCCAAAGGTAGGAGCTGAAGGTTAGGGATGGTCAGAGAATAGGTGTCAGGAAATCACTGTGGTAGGGGAGAGGGGAGAATGGAAGAAGGAAATGTGGGAGAAAGTGCTTTGAAAACGTGCACATCTGCATGTCCAGTTGTGGGATTAGGCATTCAGCATGTAGCAGATATGGGATGATCTGTCTTGAATGATTTATGCAAGTTGGTTTTTTGACCTGTATTTGGTCAGCTAAAAATGTCACCACTAAAAACCCCACAACTTATTTTTGCCTCATTGTGGACCGTTTTAAAATCTCATGATTTTGGGGTTGACTTGTATGACTTTTGGTGCAAGGAAAGGAGAAAGTATCTGCTGCGTGAACATGTCAGACTTACTGGTGAAGCTATTTCCCAATTAGCCCTAAAATTCAGAACAAATTGGAAAAATGCAATGAGCTCTGTGTTCCATGTGTTCTGCTGCATTCGGAAGAATTACTTTATTGACCACCGAATTATGAAGGAATTCAACCAAGTCTATTGCACCAGCAAGTGGTAGCAGTGCAACAGTCAGCTTTTCTTGCCTTGTGGATGTTCTTTTGCTGCTTTTAAGGCATTTAATTTTTAGTAGGCAAATGCTTAAAGAAAGACAGCAGATTTGTGGCAGCATCAGCATGAGGTGACTTGAGATTTGCCAGCAGAGATGGATGAAACAATAGATTGGAGGTGAGCTCCTCTCTAGGACCCTGGAGGATGAATTAGGTAAATAACTTGTGAGGTCAACAGGTGTGTAAATGTCATTTTGGGAAATTCTCCTTGTGCACAAGAGATCAGTGAGTGTACAGTAGTAATTGCTAGCCTGTTTCCCAAACATCCAACATACAATTACTTACATGAATCAAACATATGTGGAAAAGATCTCAGTTTAGACTCTGAAAGAGTGCTGTATTCTGGTATTTTAATAGTAACATTATAGGTAGGAAAAATGGGGGTCAGAGATAAACGCTGAGCCACACTTTAGCTGTACCATGGATCAACAGGAACATGATTCCACTTTTCAGTATATAAAAAGCTGTTATCAAGAGCACTGTGATCGATTTCTTCTGTTGAACCTCGTGCTCAGCAAGAATTGATTAGGAAGTAATAGACTTAAATGAACTGAAGAAAATTTAAGATTCACTTTAGAAAAAACTTTTAAACTGTAAGGAATGGTAACAATGCAACAGCTGAGTTATTGAATCCCCATATCTGCAGGCTTTCTTAGAGTAAGAAATGGTGGTGTTCCTGGATTGGAACAGATGAAAGGGTTAGATTATTTATTTTTTCTTTGTTTCATTCCTGCAATCATGATATAAACTTGAAAATAATATTCAGTACTTTTCTCACCTCCTAACCTTCCATGCATGAAGGTCTCTATTTTTTGTTCGCTGACTGCCACCCTTTTAAGCTTTACACAGGTTTCTTCACCCTTCCCCACTGTTTTTGTAGGTCTGGTTCTGGGAAAATGATGTTTGGTCCTCTTCTACTTCATTCCCTAGTGCAGCTGTGCTGGCAAAGTAAGCCTTCCACCAACTCCTTAGCCCTGAGTGATACACTGTAGATGAATGGTGCTATATAAATGTAAATTTCAATTCATTGCCTTCATTTATTCAACAAGCTATCAACACAACCTTGTCATTTCAATTTTTCACACTTTTTTGTGGGGGTCCTCTGTCTCGGTGAAGTCTCATTTCCTCAGCCCAGTGCCAAAGGTGACTAGGCTGTATTAGAATTTACAGTCACTTTCTTTTTTTAAGTGGTCAGATGTAATGAGAAGCAGGAGGAAGCCACTTGCAGCCTTTTCCAACCTTCCCCTTGGATTCATTAACCAGGCCCCAGCTGAACAGGTAGTGCTGCCACCTCCACCACTGTACAGGTACAAGTATGTGCCCTGTTAGCTGTATTTTTCAAACTTTGGTAAGTGATGTACTTTAACACTGTTCAATGTAAATACTCAAAAAATATTTACAGAGGAAATACTAAGAATTAGAACCCCACATAGTGGGGAGGGAAATGCATTACAGAATTAACTTTCACACCACCACCCCTTTCCTTTTACTGCCAGAAAGAAAAGATACTTTTGCTTTTGCCATTCTGCCCAGGGCTTTTTCTCCCACAGATAGTTTGAATATAGATTTTGCAGGTGAAGGTGTCCTTGTATGTACTTATACAGACTCTTGCTAAGAGATACCTGTTCTGACATCAGCAGCAGCTTCCCAAATAGTTAATGTTAACACATTCAAGAAGAAAAGGATGAAAAAGGTCCTTCCAGAGTCCCCCATTGTATTCTGGCCATTTCATATTTCTACATTGTTGTCTGAGTGCAAAAGAGACCTCTGGCAGTTAAAATGTCATTTTCACTGATATGACTGGCCATTATTAAATCACTTTTACTATGTTTTTTGAGTCTTTTTGCCTTATCTGGCCTGTTTGCACCTTGTGTCTTGACATCCTTCCAAATACTTTAAGCTACCCCACTAAATGTTCTTTCACACCAAATGGAATTTATTCATTTGTCCTTACAAAGGACAACCAATAATATCATAATATAACATAATGTATATGTGGGTTGTTCAATTTGCAGCCCTTTGTGAAAACTGTACAATTTTATCCAAGATATGTATGCTAATAATACCACAAGAATCCATAGGGAGAGTCCAAATGTGGAGTTAGATACACTTGATTTTGATCTGCTTTAGCACAATGTCTGCTTTTCAGAATAGAATTTCTCTACCATCTCCTAGAGACACTTTTCCAACATCTTACTTCTGAGCCTTACAGAGTTGAAAATTATCTTCTTATTTGTCTTAACCTCTCATGCAATCTCCCCTTCTGTCTCTGCCTCTTGTATTAATTTTTTCTTTACACTCTCTTAACTTCCTTCTGCAATCTTTCTAGTCCTCCTCTCTGTCTAATGTTTTATAGCTTGCATATGCCTCTTTCTTAACCTTAATTACTTTTTGCACTTCCTACTCCTAGTGTATTTATTGCTTGATAGCACACATAAGCCTTGGCATATATTCATTTATCTTTGAACGTTTCTCATTTGCCTTTGGTTCATTTGGTAGCAGTTCTGTACCTCAGCTATAAGGTGAGGGTTCAAGATTCACCCCAATATTAGGAGTGTTTCTTGGGGATTCATCATGCTGGGGATTTATAAGGTTTTTGAATACCATACTGATGATTTCAGGCAGTACCTTCCATGGGCATTTCTTCTGCACAGCTCTGCTGCTTGCCAAGTTACCCAGGCAGGTGAAAGTTCAAGACTCTACTGCATTTTATAAAAAGAGTAAGAAAACTAGTTGTCTTGGTTAGTACTTGGTAAACAAAGTGTTTCCAAGACCATCACTGTATTGTGAGTTATTGTTAGCTTCTACATTTGGTGATTTTCATTATTAGAACCCTGTGGCATTTAAGTAGGACAATTAAACAGTTTGATGGTGGTTTCTTATGTAGGGGTGTTGCAAAGAAATTAGAAATTTGTTGAACCCTGTTTAAAAGGTTTCACCAACCTAGGGATAAGAGCCTCATATATTAATCTTTTGGACCAGGTACCCCTCCTGGTATTTATTAAAAATAAACCTTGATTCAAATTACAGTGTAGGTATTGTACTTACCATATTTTTATTTGCTAATATAACAGATCAATGCTCTGCCTTCTTAAAGCAACTTCAAATTCCTAAGTCTCTCTGTTAAAATTTTCAGACTTACCTGAGTTTTGAGCTACCTCAGTGGTTTTAAATCAGCGCAGTCAGAACCATGAGCAGTTTTAGTTCACACTAGTTTGTAGTAATAGACAAGATGGAGGACCTGAAATGGTCTTATTCTCTTTTTTTTATTTATAGTTGCCTCTGATCTACCAAGTTTTTTCCCCTCTCTTCTCCCAGCAAGTAATATTGCTAAGTTCTATGCTCTAATGATGAGGTTGGTTTAAAGTAATATTATTATCATCTTCCTTAAAAAAAAAATATTACTATCCTTTGGGTTATTTTCTGAAGAATTCATCTTTGTGCAATTCATTGTCACATTTGCACGCTAACCTCTACCTCTGGTTGGAAAGGGTGTTACTGGAGAAAAGCTGCATTACAGAAAATTGCACCATAAAATAGCCATCCATATCCTGGTCAGATCCATGTCTGACAAAATGGTATGTAATGTTCATGGCAGGTGGATGTTAACTAAGATTTGCTACGCAGTTTTGGATATGTCTGCTCTGGATTTTATACTGACTTCAATGGCAGAAGAAACATGGATTTAAAGTCACAAAATTAGTGGATAGCGAAGGTCAATTGCTACTCCTCGCTATGCTGCTGCTGTTCGCAGTCCTTGTAGAAAACCACAGGAAATCTGATGAATATATTTTTAATTATGTTTTGTTATAGTAAATGGCACCAAAACTGCCTCTGATGATGTTACTCATCAATTTAGTGGAAGATAACCCACAGAAACAAAAATAAAAACTGAGTTGGAAATCTACAGCGGATTTAAAAATTGTCTGCTAAAGGCAATTTGCTCTCTTTGTCTGCTGCATTTACCCAATTGCTGTTGAAACTAATTGCTCTTTTCTGGGCATTCTTTAAAGGAAAAAAAAAAAAAAAAAAGCAGTCCAGTGCCACACAGCAAAATAAACAAAAATGTGTGGCAATGCGAAACAGCAAATTGTAATCAGAGCTCCCTGCTAATTATCGGCTGCTTATCGGAGAATCGTGTCCAACACGCAAATGTAATTGCAAATGACATCAGGAACACGGCTATGACAAGCACAAGGTGGAACATTTTCAAGCACATAGAGAGCTCTGGCAGTGTCAAGGTCTTTTTCAGGTCAGATCCCCAGCAGCTGATCTAGTTCTGTGCTGAGGGTGATTCAAAGGTTAAGTCTTATAGCAAAGGGCTGTTCTGGTCAGACACATAATTGGAATAACAAAGTCAATATATGTTGCTGGTTGTGGGACACAATCTTCATTTGATCTCTCACACGGCAGATTAATTAAGTGTTATCAATTAATGGCCTGGTAAAAGTGAACACCCTGTTAGTCAGTTTTCCAAGTAGTGTCAAGCATATGCAAGCCCTGGGGGGGAAGGAGAGGGTGGGGGGAATCACCCCTGAATGGCATCACTGCTTTCTGAGAGCTGGAGAACAAAAATAACAGGAACATAGACTGCAAATAAAAAATGAAATAATTATAGATGCTTGCCATTGGTTCTCTTTCTACAGTGACCCTGAGCTTTGAGTGGAACTCTGATTCAATCAGGCTCTCACCAAATCCTTTTGTGAGAAATACATTATCCTACACCACTACATTTCAAAATGAAGCAAACAATGTGAGGGGCTGGGAGATGTGACACTTTTGAGCACTGACGGACAGTGCCTGGAGGAACGATATGATGACCTTCCTTCCCCTGTTGTGACTGCTCAGGTGAGCAAGTGCTCATTGGTGTCAATAATTGATGGTGTCAATGCATAGGTTTGCCATGTCTAGGGTGCTCACCAGAGAGAAAAATAAAATATGTTTCTAAGCTTGGTGTAAAGAATAGCTCTTTGTGTGGTGTTTCTTTGTTTTTTTTTTTTTTTTAACTATCTAATAAATTTTGCATTTCTAAGATTTTAGGAGTTGATTTGCAAAAATAGAACTAAATAACTCAAGTGCATGAGAGCATTTAATCTGAACTGCATTTATTGGAGAAGTGTTTTGGGCATAAAGCAATGAATCTTCAGCACACCCAGCAACAACTAGTAGAGCTGAAATTCAAGCAATCTTTGCTGCTCTTCCTTATCAAAACCTGTTTAATTCTGCAAGTGCACCCCCAGAACTTAGTCTGGTGTGAAAAGGCATTTGGGTTGCCTGCAAATACAAACTGGAGAGATATTTAGGGAGCGAGTTTGTCTAAAAGATATTTGTAAAATGTTATTGATGGATCTTAATGTAAATTTTCCTGATAGTAGTAATGCCTTTCAGGAATTTGGGTTTTTTAGTCCATGCAACAACAACAACAAAATAGGGTTTGTGTCCATGTATTTCAAGCACTGGTGCTGTTAGAGATGTCTTAGTGGCTGCACAAATACATGGACTTGGCTCAGAATAAAGCTCTTTCTCTTGTGAGGTGAAACACAGATACCATTTTATTTCAAGGTAGTTTCACATACTGGACAGTGATGTTCCAGTTACAGGTATCCTACATTTTGTGCAAATATTTGGGAAGAAGAAAAACCAGACATCAGTTCAGACCAGAGGGAACCAGATGTGACATGTAGCCTGCAGAGGGTTGGGCTGAAGAATGGGAAGAATTCTGGGTTTAATTTTTTTTTTTTTTTTTTTGCTTTTCAGTAATTGCAGTTGTGGTTGGAGTTTTTTTTTGACCAATGAGTGGATATAATTGTAGACCAAAAGAGGCTCTAGTTGTCAGATGATAAAAAGGATGTAGTATCAAACTGTTCTTAAGATATTTTTCAGCATGCTGTTTATATGTCCTTTTCCTTCCTCTAAATTTTATCTGTTTCACTCTCATTAAATTATGTTGTTTTCTCTGCATCCCCATGGGTTTGAATTTTTCCTGCCCTGACTCCTGATTTTGCAGATTTTCCAAGCTTTTGGGATTCTCCCCAAAGCCCCATGTTGGATGTTTTTCCAGAGTTTCTGGAGATCTGTATTTTTGATCATGGGTGCTTAGCACACTTTGTAGGACCTGGCTCTCAGGACCTGCTCAACTGAATGGGTTTCACAGAGCCTTTACTGCAAAAAACAAAAGAGAAAAAAAGTTTGCATTTTTTGCAAACATTCCTTGCACCCAAAGACCAGAGACCCAATGACCCATGGCAAGCCTGGTTCAGTTATCCATGCTCCTCCATGGGCAAAGAGAAATCTTTGGGACTACCAAGCCAGTACAGTTAGAACATTGTAAACTATCCAATTTAAGGGTCTGGGCTCTCTGATGGCCTGAAGCAGAAGGTTCTCCCACCACACAGTGGCTGCTCTAAGTGATTGATGGCCAAGCAATGGTAGGACAATGGTTTCATCACAACTTTTCTCTGTAAGACAATTCAACTCTTGCTAAATTGCTCACCTTTATAGAGTCTCTAACCATTTTGGTCACTGAGTAATGTACATGCTTCATCATAATTTTCATTATATTTCTTGATAGAATAATTTGTAATAAAATCACTTCTAAAAATGCACTTCCAAGTTGCAGCTCTATTTTTAAGGCAGAATAATCTTCCTCAGTTTTGTCTCCATGATTAAGTGTCTCAGTTTATTTCATGTATTTTTTTCATTCTTTTGCTCTAACATAAGCAAAAAACCCAGTTCCACAAACCTTCACTTTTCAAAAATATTTTGACATGTGATTTACTGAAGTTATCTGATGATAACTTCTTTCAGAAGAAATATATGTCTTCGTGCCTTCCTATAATACTATGTGTAATAGTTGTGACTGTTTGTGTTTTTCCATATTGATAAGATGAAGAATGCAGAATTTCTGCAGTCTTCATTTGTTATTTGGGACAAAAGGGATAATACCTTTTTCTGTAGCATTTGCCACTTTCCTGTGCTGCTTACAGCTTACTCCTTCTCCCTGCTGTTGGCTTGTTTCATTGGCCACATCCACAAGGCAGAATCTGTCAGTACCCAGATAAAGTTGTCACCTCTGCAAACGTTTCCTACTGACATTTCAGTATTGATAGAGAGAATGGCTGGAGCATCAGTGCACAAATTCCTGCCACATTGCTGTCAGGTTGTCCGGGTTGGAATGATAATCAGATGGGGATGATGTGGGTAGGGGTCTTCTCCTTGTTTTACAAAATGGGCTAAATTGCAGGTGGATGCATTTCCAGTACTGGCAGAGCAAAGTCAGACTTGCAAGGGTTTGCTGGTTGTTGAGGTAAGAAAATACTGAAGGTTGGTGCCAGGCACATTATTAGCAGTTGCAGAGTCCTGAAGACACTGAAGTTTGCTGCTGCTGAGCTCCTGGAAAAGGCTTTGCAGTCAGTCAGCAAAACCAGGCAGCAGTACCAAACTCCTTTTGTTGGAATGTCTTGTGGGTCTTAAGTTTGTGGTGTCATGGTGGGTTTTCTGCCAAGAACTTCCGCATATTAGGATAGGAAACTTTCTGCTAAGCTTCTCTCAACAGCCTTGTCTGAGATCCTGAGCTCCAGCTGAAAAAATGCTCCACTGTCTTATTTTCTGCACAGTTTGAGGGATGCTTTTCGAAGCATAGGAAATAGTTGGTGCCTTTGAGTGAATCCCTTGACCCTTGCTGCAAGCAACCGCTGAGTGCAGAGAATGTCATTCCCCTTCTCAAGCCTCTTCATGGGTGAGGATGTTCGCTCAGCATCTGATGTGCTTCTTTGAAAGTGCTCCTTTGAAAATGGCACTGAACCTACAAGTAAAGGAAAACTTTTCCAGCAGTGAGACAGAAACACTGTTGTCCATGGCAAAGAATATCACAAAAGAAGGATTTATATACTCCTTAAGCAGGAGATCTTTAGGATTGTTACTGTCTGTTGGACCTTCTCTGTTTTCTACTTTGCTACACATCACAGCCTTTACTGCAGATTTTTTTAGGAAAGTAAAACTCAGTCTTCTTATTTTTGCCTGAAGCGAAAGGATTGGCAATGTGAGCAACAGAGAAGTTCATCTTTATGCCAACAGCACAAAGACCTCCTCTGTCAGAGCAATGCAAATCTCTGAGTTATATACATAGAGCAAAAAGATGGACAAAAAAAATAGAGATAAGGTCTTATGATGTGAAGCAACATGTCCTATTTTCTGTTTATCTGAAATTTTTTTTGATTGCTTCAGCAAGGTCAGGTCCCACTGTCAAATTAGAAACAGGCAGTTTTTAATTAATTTTCTACCAAGAAAGCTGGATTTTTGATAGGAACTTAATTATTTTTGAAAGAAAGATTTAAACATGCCAGCCACATGTTCTAAAAGTAAATGGTGAATATTTCTTTTCCAGTACCTAAAAGAACATCTAACTATAGTCTGAAAAAACCTGCCTTTGTTCAAAGCAGCTCTGCTGCCTGCAGGCATTTATCTCAGTGGTGGTAGGTGATTGCTGCTCTGAACATGTACAACTCCATAGGAGACAGGTTCTGGAGAGTAATTATTCCCCCTAATGAAGTGACATATATTTGTGCTGCAAAAAATGATAGGATTTTAATAGAAAAACAACCCAACATCTCACATTCCTATTTATTCCTAGAAGTACCCTCTATACTAAGAGTTTCACTGATGTCACTGCTGCTCTTCTTGCAATAAGATGCTATTTTATCCATAAATACTGGGAGATCCCAGTTAACCTCTGCTAACCACTCACAGCTGTGCTTTGGCAGAGTGAGGAGGCTGCATGACCCAGCAGCCACTCTACATCATCTTATTCTTGATGTAAGGATGCAATGATGTAGAGATACCCCCAACTCCAATTTTGGGACAAAAACCTGAATTTAAGCTTAACAGCAATTTTTTTACTGGGAATGAAACTATTGTACCATTAGGAAGAAAAATTTCTCTGGTATCCTTAAAGTGGAAGTGCAGAGTTACAGTGTTTCTATGCTGTTGAAGTGCTCTAAATGTGGACAGAACCTGAAGTTACTTCCAAAGTTGATTTGCTTAAATTATTGCAAATGCCTTTGTGCAAACTCTTACACAAATGTAAACCTTGCATACACTGCTTCAGCTTAAATGGATTCCTTTCTGAATTAAGTCCAATTGAAATAAGCTGGGTTCAAATTGATTTAATATTGTCCACGTGGATTTGCAGTGGTGTGACTAAATTGATTTAAGAGCCTTCCTTCAGTTAAATGAATGCAACTTTTCTTACAGTAGGTTCTAAGTGTCTTGAGATCTGGGGCTAAAATTCAGTTTTCCACTGTGTACTCAAAGAATTCCACTTGGCCTGTCTTCTTGAGTAAAAGGAAGAGCTTGCCCTCCAATGGTCTGAAGTCTTACATCAATACAAAATATCAGTCTCCTTTTACATGATTGTGTATTTTGTGTTCTGATTGATAAAGACAAAGTATTGTACAAGTAACTAGGAAAAAAAAGAAAATTTAATCTTAGGGTTTTGACTGTGGCAACTCTTAATTAATGATCAAGTGACAATGATCAAACATAACAGAGAGGAAGCATAACTTCAAAGTAAAATAGATGTGGTCAGACTAATGATATAAATTACCTCTTTAATTCTATATTCTGAATACACACAAATCATTTAGATTTCTTATACTTTCTTGTACTGTAAGGGGAGATGCACCCAATTTAATTGTGTCCCATTGATTTTTTTTACCTTTTGTGAAATAAGCCTTGTTTGGCATAATGAAACTTTTGTTTTCTGCAGCTCTTCCACATTGTCTCTTTTAAAAAATTCACCATTTACTCCTCTGCACAGAACAAAAATCTTTCCTTAAAAATGAGGAAAGCACAATACCCTCTATTTCTGAAATCATTAGAATTGACTTTTAGACAATCAATGTGTTAAATGATGTAATTATCCAATGGTCCTTTCCCCACTTAAACCAGTTTGAAAGTTAAAGGTTTGTTTTAGATCAATTCCAACCACTTTGTGTGCAAATTGCGCAAGTGCCTTCTCCTTAACGTATCTCACAAATCCAATAGTGGCATGTCCATGTAAAATGGTTCTCTGATGAGGAATTCTGAGTGGGAATATGAACTTGTCTAATGGTGGAGAAAAGTTCTGACTCCTGAACGTATCTTTCAGCCAGACCCAGGTGGGGC
The DNA here is from genome assembly GCF_000277835.1 of Geospiza fortis. Classification (NCBI taxonomy): domain Eukaryota; kingdom Metazoa; phylum Chordata; class Aves; order Passeriformes; family Thraupidae; genus Geospiza; species Geospiza fortis. The sequence continues at coordinate 1,068,576 of NW_005054458.1, read as the reverse complement.
AGAAGTTACTGGCAATGATTCCACTGATTTAGGAGCTGTAAGTTTTCTTTTGTTAGTAAAGAACACAAAGCATTTTTGGGATGGTCCCTGACTCCAGGGCACACTTTGTAGTGTAGACACAGTGCCTGCCTTCGACACCAAGCCATGGTGTGATAAATGTGACCCTCAGAATCATCAGCCTTCTTGGCAGAAGGTCACTGGTTTCTTCAGGAAGTTCTTTGGGACACAGCCTAGCCATCCCCAAGGACTGGTGCTGTTTCAGGCATCCTCAGAGAAGTTGCTGGTGGCTTTCAGCTCTGGCACCAGATCCATGAAGGAACTGCAGCCATCTGGAACAGCATCAGGAGGGCGTGTGGGACTTATGGCTGCATTTTGACTGGAGAAAGTGAACCAGTGAACTTTTGCTGAGGGCTCTGGCTGCTCTGTTCTGCTGCAGCAGCTCAGGCGTGAGGTTCTAGGCTGCTGCTATAGGGTGAGTGCAAGAAACTATGATGAAGGCTATCAAAATGACATTTGTGGCACCAGGTGAGTCCAAAAGGATTGTGTCTAAGCCGTCTGTGTCCAAGCCAGATGAATTTCCCTGATTTAGCTCCCTGGGGAGCAACAGAGAAGCAGCCCCGGGTCAGCTTCACCACCAGGTCTCTTCTCTCCCACCTCCCCACTGACAGGTTCCTCTTTTCTGCTGTAATGTGAGCTCTTAGTGCAAAAAATGCCTTGGCTGAGTTCCAGTCCAGTCTTGGGTGCCACTCTGGTGCAAGTGACAACAGGACTGCTGAGTGGTGAAAGCCCACATTTCATGGTGGGCTCACATGCGCAGAGTTCTTAGTGCAGCACAAAGCTTGGTCTGAAAAGAGAATGTCCCCACCTTAACAGCTGAGACAATGCAGGGATCTGTGTGCTTCAAATTGCATTAGATGACAGGAAGCTGTCAGTTAATTAGACATTAAGGACTGGGTGCAAACGAGGGAAAAATAATCTTGAGTTAAAAATACATGGTGCTCATTGTGTATGTTTTTATTTATTTAGATTTTGTTATTGAAACATAAGTTGTCAATTATCTAGCATGTGTCTTTTGGCTGAGAGGAATAACCTCCACATTGTGTTTGATGCATTGTAAAGCATATGCATAGAAGTAGATAATGTGGAAACAAAGATTTTCATGGTTTCATTAGCATGACATTAGACTAACAAAGGCACAGCCCTGCATAATACTCTACTCTTGGCTTCACAGAGTTGCGTATAAAATTAGATCCCAGCTTACCAGGCCCATCTTACAGTTGTGTCTGAGCCTGAGCTTGTTGTGCACTGAAAACTCATATCCTTTGCACATGTTACCTCAAGTGAAGTATGATGAGAACCTCAATTTTTGTGTTTCTTCCTTAGTTTTAAGTGGACGCTTACTGCATAATCCTAAAATTGCAATAATATCCTGCCCCTCTTTAATAGATATATTAATTATATTTCTCCCCCTTAATGGGCTGCTCACTTTATGGTTTGGGGACACAAAAGTAAATTTTAAAATCAATTATACAATTACACATGTAGCAATAATGGAGCACAGAGCTAATCGTCTTTGGGTCAGGACTATAACCTTCTCATAATGCGGGTTTCATTAGGGTAAGGTCTATTATTGCAAAGAATTACAGAAATAATGGGAGTGGGTGTATTCAGCAAGAAATAACAAATGAGGGTCTTTCCTAGATAAGAGAAGCTGTTTGCTGGCTGCAGTGTGATAGCAGGCCCCTATAGTGTATGTAAATTGATAGGGTCAACTTCCTTTGGTGTATGCAATGCACAGTGTACAAGAATTAATTTCCGTATCGTCCTGGAGAATGGCAGGAGGAGGGCTTCCAATTATCACTCATCACTGGGTACAACTGAGCTGAACCACAGAGCCAAGAGTATGAAAGAGGCTGCAAGGAGGCATGTGAGATGGGCTAAACACTCCTAGTACAGCACTCTTGAGGCTTTATGTGCTTAATGCTGTCTGTTATCTCCAGAGCTGGTAGCAGAAGTGAGAGCTGCCTTTGCACATTGTCTTAGGTGTGCCTTTGAACAATTTGCTTTCAAATATTGTTTGAAAAAAAAAATTGCTCTTCTTGCAGATATTCACCATTCTAGCAAACACATGTGAGGTTAGTTTTACAACACCTGGTAAAATGAGCTTAAACACTTAAACTCTGCCTTTGTTTCACAGTGGGAAGGTGATTTTTATGCCAGGTAAAGAACATACTCTTCAAAAGCAGGTAAACATCAAAACCTTGAATATTTTTTGTTCTAGATATGAGAGGTTGATGTTCATATATCTTTGAGGTTCTGGAGGCATGAAGTTAATTCAGCATTAATGATCTTATAACCCATAGATGCCCTGCAGCTTTCCCAGCTCCTGACCTACCAGCCCAGGTCCTGGCAACCATCAGAGAACGCAGCTTCCCTTCAAAGTGAAGCACTTCCTTCTCCTGGTGTGTTGGGATGGCAAATCCCCTCCTTTTCTGGGTAAAACATACCATTGCAAGGGGCTGGTAGAGAATGCAAAATCTCCCCTTCAGAGTTTATGCCATACCCCAGCTCCTTATGGTATCTGTGTGGGGTTAAGGTGCCACACTGGTGGTGGTGACACGAGGGCTACTTAGCCCTATTTACAGCACAGAATCTGTGACAGTCACAAATTTCAGAAACCTCAGCACAAGGGTTACAGGCTGCTGTAAAAATACCAAGAGTGTAAACAAGGATAAGTTTAATTAAATTTTAATAGTGCTTGCTATTAAATTCCTTGCATTGCCTTTCTGTGCTGTCTTGATGGAATGTAACTGCTTAGTAATTACCTGTGGTGTTTGTTAATGCTGCCTCTGAGCAGTGTGTATGGCAAAAAATTTGATTTCATATTTAAAGAATTAGTTTTTGAACAATGTGTCTGTGGTTCCTAGACAACTCTGAGTTGCCAAAAAGCGATGATTTGAAATAATATTTCCAGGAGTGAATTCACTATCACATTGTAAGGCTATTATTATCTCTTAGTGGTTAATTAATGAGAATAAAAGAGGCCCTATGGCAGCCTTTTTGGAATTTCTGGCAAACTTTTCCTCTCTCTGAAATGAACTAATGTTTTGGCCAAAAAGCCATAGCCTTCTCTACTGCATCACAATCTATCCAGATGGATTCCATCCAGCTAAAAGTCAGGTCTCTCATTTGATATCTGGTGCATTACAGCACCTTCGTGAATCAGCTGAAAGGATCTTGATCTGACAAAACAAGGTTTCCCAATCTTGGAGACAACTGAAGTTTAAAAGATGCAATGTGAATAAATAGATTTTTGAAAAGCAAAGTGGCTTAAAGACTTAAGTTCAGCAAATAAAAATACATTTCTGTAACAGAGCTTTATGCAATAACACCTGCATGTGACACTATCTACATTAATATTCATAACATAGTTGTAATAATTTATATAATTTAGCTTCCCCACCAATATGTATGTATTTTACACAACTGTGGTTTATTGCAACAGATAAAAAAGGCAACTCAAGAAAAATTTCTTATTGAAGCCTAAATTTAACAAGACTGAACCAAGCAGCATTTACATATATACTTAATTTTGAATACATTTCACTACTCCTTCATTTTAGTGAAATCATTTCCATGCTTAAAATTAGAAATGTACTTAGATAGCCACCTGAATTTGGGCCCAAGTTGGTAATTTTCCAATCAATTGATTTCTATTTTCAGTATGAGGCCATAACAAACAGATTTTTTCTCATCGAACGTGAAAAATTAAATAAAATTTAAAGCTGTGATCCTAGTGGTTTGGAGCAGTGAGGTTAAGAGTTTTTCAAAAAGCAAAATTAAAGGCACACACAACCTTTGCAGGTCTTTTCAGTTGATAACTATCTGCAAATCACTTACTAAACCCACCTTAGCTACAAATGCAGCAAAAAATAGCTAAACACACTTGTTTGGAGAGCTTAGTATAACTTAATCCCAGCATCTTTTTATAGCTTCCCAAAATACTTTGCAACACGGAGTCAAGGTTTTCTTTTCTTAAGGTCTTATTATGGAGAAAGTTAATTTCACTTGGAAGTGGGAGGCCTTTCCTCCTCGGCTGCATTTCCAGCCCTCTGACAGCCCCATTCAGCTGGGCCCGCTGATATGTTGTAGAGATTTGAAAGTAAAGAATTGCAAGGAGTGCAATTTAATCCCAAAGTCATTACCTAAATGCTGAGATAGGATGGGGATTACCACCAATGTAAATGAGATATGAGACAGCCAATGGATTAGGGGACCCTTTCTTTAGGATGACTTCAGCAAATAGGCTAAGATAAGGAAATCTTTGTAATTACATGGAGCTACACTGGTCAATTCTGACTTTTAAATACCGAAGCACTGGAGGAAAGGAGAAAAACCCTACATATGTTATTCTGTGCAATATTAAGTAATTCCTTTCTGATTCTACAGAATCAATAGGAGAACATCATGCCAAATGAAAAGATGAGGGCTGCCTACATGTCCTTTTGTGACTGGTATCGTTCCATCATTTTTGGTAATATCATTTCCAAATTAAATTTTATGGTCCATTACATACTAGCTCAAACACTTTTCTAATGGAATCTTAAATGGAACTGACTTGCTTTGCGTGGGGTTTGTCTCTCAGTTAAGATGTTATTTAGTTCTAATTATCAGATAATGAACTCAGGAAATTTAATTTTTAATATTTATATGTCAAAAGTCCATTGTACTTTGGTTAAAGGCTTTAAATTAAAAATTAACATGGACAGAATACTAATTGAATATTTTTCCTATCTATAAGAGTGAGAAATGAGTTACACAGTTCCCAGATTAGCTTGTTACACTGCAACTGTTTACTTAAAAACTTAATTTAATCTTCAGAAATAAATCACAAATAAGGAGATCAGGGAAAATGAGCCTGAGAAGCTTTAGGTATACAAGCTTAAAGTGCATGTCTTCATAGGCATTGTCTCAATTTCATATCTGCAAGGTATCAGAGCATATGCAAATGTCTGTGCATAAACAGTTTCCAAGTCATAGTCGTTGTTTTCATGAGTGTTCTCTCCATCAACATTTTCTTTCTTTGCCCACTTCTCATTTTGCTTTTAATGAAGAATATAAACGACTTCTCCAATACTCTTTCACATTTCATAGCAAGCTGCATAAAATTACTGCAGAAATGAGAAAATTATATTTCTTTGGACTGGAAACCTTCAAGAAGTGTCTGTCCATTTTTACGTCTGTCCTCTCTGATCTCCCTGTTATAGTTACTGAGCCGTGCTGTAACTGAGGAAAACTGGGTTCAATTCTGTCTGCTGCTGTCTATTTGGGTGACCTGGGGCAAGTCCTGTAAGGTGTGGGAATAAGGGATCTGTTTCTGTATCTTACTGTTGTAACAGACCCTGGTAACTGAGATAAAACCTCTGCAAATCATATATAACATGTATAGAAAGAGACTTCAGAACAGAGCCACAGCAGAAAGCATAGAGATTGAAGGTGTGTTGATCTTGTCCACATTAGAGTTTGTCCCCTTTTATTCTCTTTTCTAAAGAAAGACTAATCTGGAATTTACTTCCCCCTAAGGACTTCAATTTCTCCCCAAAAAAGGGAGCAAACGAAATACATTTTTAAAACAGTCTTTGCTCTGTATGAGGTTTTTCAGGAAGTCTGTAGGGTATCTATCGTTGGAGACACTCAAAACTGTCCTGGACAGGGGCCTGAACAAACCACACAAACTTCAAAGCCAGTCCCACTCTGGGTAAGTGAGATCCACTTTGAATTGGACCAGGGCACTTCCAAAGGTCCCTTTCTGGTTATTCTACAATTCAGTTATCGAGGTCCTAAAAGCTGTCTGACCTTTTAATGTGTGGGATGTAGAGCTGCATCAGAAAAGATCCTTTCTTAAAACTCACGTTCAAGAAACCTGGATGTGAAGAATGTCTTCCAATGATATTTACCTAGATATGTGTATCAGGTATTATTGGTATGACATGATATATGAGTGCAGATGATGTATCACTTTGCTTTAAAGAGACTGCAATCTATGTGTCAATCATGATTAAATTCCTATCTAACTTCTCTGTAGTCTTGATTTACCAAACCAGTCTTGTGAGCTTCTGTCAAAGAAAAAACTCAAGACAAACAATTCTTCTTCACTTCCTCCTCTGGCACTAAAAGCAGGAGGAATCTGCTCAGTCAGATTTTGCTGGCAGATGCTCCAGATGTGAGTTTATGATTACGCTGGGCACTTTACGAGAGCTAGTTTTGATTCACAGCCCTGGAATTGAGACTGAAGGTTTTACCCACAAGAGCTTTGAAAATTAATTGTTATTGGAAAAAACAGTTATGCAAACAGATTTTGAGTGGTTGAATCTAGAGTTTATTTCCTAATGTGGTCTTGGATCATGCCAAACTTCAATCCTCATTCATCATGTCTGACCTTCATCCACTTTGTCCCGTTAATGTTCTTTCTCAGATCCCACAGCCTGCTTGATTCCCTCTCCCTCTTCGATCAGGAAAAGCAAGATGCTCAGGAGGAGAGCAGACAAGCTCAAGAAGAAGTGGCACCCTTGGGGTTGCATGAAGCTCCACACATACAAACATCCTGTGTCTCACAGGTGCTGGGCTGGGTTTTTTGGGAAGTACACAGTGCATTATCAGCTGACAAACAAGGACAAAACCTTTCAGTAAAGTAACCATTATATTCCTGATGGAAAACAGTGTTCAGGCTTATATACATACACTGCAATAAGCTGGGATCATGATGGGGGTCAAATAGTATGATGTGTGCTGTCAAAAATCAGGGATTCCATCATGGTTGGGAAGAAGAGCCTGATGAGTCTCTCCCATCAGTAAACAGAGTGTTCCACTGGTTCCTGGGAAATCATGTTTTGGGGAATGTTTTCCCCAAAACAATAGCTGCAGCAGGGAGGATGAAGGGATTCTCACTGATGTCTAAGCAGCAGAACATGCTCCAGTATGTCTGACCCTGTCCTCAGCATAGCCTTGGCTCCACAAGGTCATGGACCATGCCTTCCCTTCCCACCAGCCTGTGGTAATCCTCTCAGAAACTTACCCAGAATTTTTGAGGTGTGCTGAGATCAAAGGAGTTACTAATTTTAAATCAATTGTAGGTAGTTTCATACTGTATGTATGATATGGTTTTATGTATGTATTATCATGTATGTATGTATTATCAGCTGCTGAAAAAAAGTGTAACAATGGGAGGAGCCATGAGGAAATAAATGTGGCATGTGTTGATTATGTTTAGTTAACTTGTACTCACTGCTCAGCCCCGAATTCATCAGTACCAGAAGAACACAGAAGTGTGGAAAAGGCACAGCCTGTTGTATCTGCTCTTGAAGGCTGCTGTCTCATTCCCTCTCATTCCTCCAGCAAGCAAATTTGTTACATCTAATTTCTTTCTAAAGTAAATCAAGAAAGTTTCTGGAGACGTATGTTACCTATGGACAGGTAGTTAATTGTTTTTTAAATTGGCTGTATATGCATATATGGGCACGTGTATTTCTGATGTAGGTGGAATAATTTTGTTTTTTAATTGCATAGTAAATTAATTTGATTAATAAAAATCCCAGTAGCTCCTGAATTAAATGTGGACTAAGCATATAAATATAATATCTTTCAAACTGGTCATTTTGAAAATCTTCTAAATTTTCTTTTCCTTATGTTTCTGTAGGTCTGTAATGGTATGACTAGAGTGGATATATACTATTCTTAGATGTTTACTTTCCTTCTCAATGGGTAGTTGAATCATTGCCAGCAGGGATGTCTTATATTTTGTGGAATTTCTTAGTCTCTTTTAATATTATTCTGTGCTCAAAGCATGTCTAATATTACATGACTGAAATGATGAATCTGTAAGTAATGCCTGACAAATATCAGATACCTGAATTGAATAGTTTAGACATGTCTGACTTATTTTTTTTCCACCTTTAGAAAGACCTGTTCCTTTTACTTCTGTGCTATTTCCCTTTTCTTTTAATATGTGCATTCTCTTGACTCCTCAGCACCCTACTGAACCTGGGAAAAGTTTCAAGATTCCGGAGTAGGACCCTACTGGATTTTTTTGGTGACAGGTAAATAAGAGACTTTGTTCTTCTCAAAGGCTTAGTCTGGGAGGAGTAATGAGAGAACACAGCAATGAGACAGGAAACCCAAAATAAGAACAGGAAAATGAGGATTGATTGGGATATCAAGTTGAGACACATACATGGCATATGCTTAGATCTTTGTCTATGATAACACCTATGCAAAACCTTGTTTCTCTATTTGCTGTTTTAATATAAAGCATTATTGATCCTTTGCACATCAGTATTTTGATCTAGTATCTCTTAAAACTTCACCTCTCTGATTTGTGGTGCACACTGGAAAATCTGCATCTCTGTGAGAGCCCTTCTGTGCGGAGCAAACCACTCCAGCCACTACAAGGCCAGGATATATGTTTTAACAAACCAACAAATGATCTTTCCATTTTTAACTGATTTGAAAGCAATTGCCTTACTGTTGCTCCAGAGAAGGGTGGGTCTTTCACTGTCACGAGGTCACTTTGCAAGTTTTAATTGCTGGGTGCTGTTCTGTCTTTTCATGGCTTTTGGAGTGATAAATAGCTCATCAGTTCAAAAGCTAGTCTATATAAACAAGCTTATCTCTGCCCATAGTCTTTAATGAAAAATGAGTTGTGAGTATCATTGTTAATCATGGTAATTGTTAATGTTGAGAGGGCTGGTATTATGAGTTTTCCTATTAGGCTTTCAATTCGTTACATAAAATGAGCAATCTAGGAGCCATCTATAGCATTTTAATTTTAATTATCTAGTGGCTGCATTTCAGACCACCCTTTCTTTACTGAGAGTAACAAAACCCTTAGTGTAGTAACCAGTGTCTTTGGATGTAATTGGGCAAAGTTACTTGAAATGTTCCATATATAGTTGTATCACTAAAGATCAACCCATTACACTATGATGTGCTTCCTTCTGAGCATCTCTTTCTATTCATTTTGATTTAGCTTAGCCAGCTTACACTCAAATTTTTATCCACATTTTTCAGCTCTGCATTAAAAACCACCCACATTCTAGGTGTGTAAAATACAGGGCATGTAAGGAAGAGCAGCAAGGGCAGATTTCAGGGCTTGTCAAGGCTAGAGTTTGAGAAGAAGTTAATGTATGGAAAACAAAAGGACAGATGAAAAACAGGTTTAAGACCCACACTAAAATTCCTTAGATAGCCAGTGGCAGTGTTGAAAATAATTATGGACTACAGTATCCAGACAGAAACTCCAAAAAATTTACCACTCTTCAAGCATGCCTGCTTCAGTTTTGTAGAATGAGGTACACATGAATGTGTCTTCTCACCATCATTTGAGGTATGAGTACTCATTGCAGCAGCATTGTGCCCGTTTAAATAAATTGGGAGGGTGAGCTGATTTTAATAAATCTGTGTGAGTCAGGGATGCAGGCCAAAGTGGATGTCACCTCCCATTTTCTTACTTTATATTTACATTATGTACTATGGCCAAATAAAGTTCTACTTAAGGAAATGCAGAAGATGCAGAAGGTGACATTTACAGATGTTTATTTTAGAGATAGAATAATTTCTTTTATCTCTAAAATAAATACAAGATTTCTCCTGGAAAAGAGAACATAAAGGTTAAGAGGAGTACAGAAAGGAATAGGTTTAGGATTTCCCAAAGGGAACTGTTACATTTTAAAGAAATTCTTCTACACACACAAGGATCAGTTTGTCATGGGAGGAAACAAAAAGACATGTGCGAGGTGAACATCCACCAGAGGCAGTAGCACTGGGGCAACAAGATTTTATCAGCATACCCTGCTGAGACAAACTACCTGGAAGGGCTCCCAGATGTGAATATACTTAAATAGCTTTTCTAATAACATTAAATATTCCAGTACAGGTGAGCTGTTAACTGTCCTTTTCATTTATATTATTTGAATTATCATCAACTCAGTCACGAAAAGGCTGGCTTGACTTTTTATGTTTGCAAAGTGTTGATAGTTGAATGACATTCCTTCTTCTTGGGGTGGTGTAAGATGTTTAACTCAGGGCTGCAAATTCTGTTATTTCTTGGCAACATTTAGCCATAGAATATGTCTATCCTTTGTTCTCAATGTGAAGTAGTTTTTTAGGTCATAGAATAAGGAGTCTGAAACCTGACTTAAGGTCTTTTGGGGTTGCATTTATTACCATTTTGTAGTGGCAAAAATCATCCTAATGAACTATGAGTGAAATTCATGAAGTGATCCAGGGATTTACAGATGTTCTGAGTGTTCTGAGTTTTACAATCTGCAGAGTGAGCTGAGCCCTGTTTGTACCCATGAGGATATGGCTGTGCATGGTGTGAGGCCAGCAGTGATTGCAGCTGACAGTAAAGGATCTGGTTCTTCCAATGCTCTCACCTTCCGCCTGCTCTGGAGGAAGTCTGAAGAAGACAGGAAGATTAGTTCTGGCTTATTGCAGCTCAAGTAAGTTTGCTGTTGTTGATAAATGTTCAGTATATCTGTTTATTACTCCAAGCATGACATCCAGTGAGAAGCTTGTTGGCTGCAGACTGAAATAAGACCTGGCCCCAGGCAGAATGTAGGGGACTCTGCAGCTCCTGTCAGTCCCAGGGTGCTTGTCAAGGTTATGAGTTAAAGAGCAATAGTGCAGTGATGGCACAAGCATTTGTATGAGATGGGAGAAGCCACAAACAGGCTCTGGGTGTTAGATCCTCTGTTGCAAAGATAATTTTGTCTAGAATGCAATATTGTCCTTGTCCTTCCCTTTTCAAGAAGTGCTATGGAAATCTGTCTACTGTAACTTGTGTTCCCTCTTGGAACACGATTCAAACTCTTAATGAACTTACTTAACTATCTCCAGGTATAACTTCTGCTGCTCTACAGGTGCAGATGGAACTATACAAGTAGTTAATTACATGGTGACAGTTCTGTTTATTGCAGAAAGGCCATATACAGGAAGGTCATATGAAACCTAGGAGCGAGCTCATGATGTGTTCACCACATCCCAGGCATAACTACCACCCTGTTCTTCTGCCAGCCTGCACTTGCACACTTTTTGCAAACAGTCAACTGCACAAATGTGGAATGCACTACATGGTCTTAACATGCCATGAATTTGGGTGACAAAGGGAATTTTTACAAATCACCATAACTCTTCCAGAGCACTCTCTTTAAAAGGACTAATAGATCTAACTCTGGTGAGCTTATTTTATTTTAGGTGAACTGTAGCTCTTTCAAAACTACTCTGTTTCAAGCTCTCAAACAATTTTAAAAGGCAATTTAAATTTACAGATGATCAAAACTCAATATCTTCTGATCAAGGAAGTTTAACTTTGCATATTTTGTCTTATGTTGCTGTTTACCTCCAAGAAGATCAGTTGTAACACACAAATCAAAAAAATATTAGTCAGACTCCATGTGCACTATTCACACTATTCAGCTCAGTGTACTCCAGTACCAATGCTTTTTCCTCACTTGGTGATAATCGGGGGTTTCAGCTCAAATTCTCCCTGGGCATTTTGCAGAGCCATTATTTTGCCAGCATACTTACCTGGCTTTGGGTTGGGGTTTGTTTGTTTGTTTGTTTGTTTTTGGTTTTTTGGTTTTTTTAGTTTGTTTCTTTCTTTTTAATGTGGGACAAATCAGGAAAAAAGACCAGCTTTAGTAAACCAATTGCCTGTACCTTTCTCTCATTTAATTTAAAGGAGTTTTTGTAAGGTTGTATTGATGGGCTCTTTTCATAATGCTTAAGTTTCAGAAGGTCATGGTTATAGGACAGGTATTTTTGGAAACAAAGCGCTATAATTTTTTTCCAGCAGGGCAAGTGGGCATGTAAAATTGTTTCTGGGTGTTTGACAGAATGGAGACAGTAAAGGACCACTTAGTTTATTCTGTTCTGGCTCAGTTTGAGCAGAACTGTATAGAATGCTTCCATTGAAGTGGTGTGCCATCCTATGGGCAACTATAGGGACTATTGGTATTCCTGCTTCAAGCCACACAACTTGTGAGGGAGGAAGAGCATCTTTCATAGAAGGCATCAAACAAAGGGATGTGCAGAATGGCCCTCAGAAGAGCTAAAGGTCATGACTTTCAGCAGGGGAGTACGACAAGGTAACATCCACACAACTTCTTCCTGAGGATCTCTTGGGCTTAGATCATCACCATGATCACGTACTCTCATTTGGACAGGTCTGGAGCACAAGTCTTGTGAGCAGCAGCTGAGGGAGCTGGGGTGTTTAGTCTGGAAGAAAAAAAAAGGCTTAGGGACATTCTTGCTCTCATAACACCCTGAAATGGGGTTGTAGCCAGGTGGGGGTCAGGTTCTTCTCACAGGCAGAAAGTGACAGGATGAGAGGAAATGGCCTCAAGGTGCACCAGGGGAGATTTAGATTGGGTATTAGGAAAAAGTTGTGCCCCAAAGCGTTGTCAGGCACAGGCAAAGGCTGCGCAGGAAAGCTGTGGAATCACCAGCTCTGGAGGTATTTAAAAGATGTGTAATATGGAACCTGGGGATGTGGTTTAGTGGTGGACTTGGCAGTGCTGGGTTGATGGTTGGACTCAATGATCTTGGAGGTTGTTTCCAACAGTAGTGATTCTGTGCTTCTATTCTATGATTCTATGTGATTTAATGTATTTTCCAAATATTTTCTAAATTTATTTTGGGAGAAATTGTTGGCAGTCTAACTCTCCTTATCCATGCACACACCCACAAGTCTAACTCTTCCTGAATCATGCTTGAACATCTCATGCCAAGAGAGGAGAAATCTGTGTCTGAACTGAATCCCTGCTGGCTCTTTGTCTTCTCACAAACCTCTCAGTCTCTCATTCATTATAGATCTCTGGTGGAAAATAAAGTCAAAACCACATCACCTGGGACTCTGGACACAACCAAGCTTTGCAGTTCAAGCCTCTAAGTTACAGAATGTGCTGGATAGGTAATAGAATGGAAATGAAGTAATATTTCAATATTTTCATGCTGCCTGCATTACAATTATGATGTTAATTAATTATCTGCCTGGCAGTTAACACCATGCAGAGGCATGGTTTTGGTCGACTTCCTGCTGTTCTGCTAGCAATGAGTAATTAACCTCTCCTCTTCCCTGGGATTCTCTACAAGATGATCAGCGTGTTGATGATATAATTATTATTAATTCAGTTTCTGTGTTTCGTTGACATTGTTAATTACTTGTCGGTAATCAGCTAATGTTTAATCTTCCTTGCTGGATAGCTTCTTGAAAGGCTGCTTGAAATGGTTCAGAGAGGCTTCCCAGCACATTCTCACTCCTCATTGCATCAAGTGGTGGTCAGACCACAATTCAGAGTAAATTATTATCTACATACTACAAGAAGTCTACTGAAGCTGAGGAATTTAGAGATCAAATTAAATTGCTGTTTTCAGTGTTATAAGAGAGAATATGTAAAGTGGTTGTCGATAAATCAGGGAAACAAGTGGGATCCCTCTTGGCGCCAACTTTAAAAATTGATCTCGCTCTACAGAATTGTCAATATCATTTAAAGAGTAAAATTTAATTTAGTGCTGTTTTATGTTTTTTGAGGAATAAATGCAAATAACTGTTCATGGCGTTTTTATTTTCTGTAAAAGTGAGAAACCTCTTTCCTAGCATCTTCCGTAACTCTGGAAGCATATGGGTATTTCATGCTATGTAAAAATTCTCTAAGCAAAAGTAGTTTTAGCACAGATTTTAAAGGTAATGCCAAAAGCTGGGGTTTTTAATTTTTTTTTTTATTTTCTGAAAATGTTACTTAAATCCATATGTCTTTAAATCAGATTAGACTGATCCTGTTTCTCACTTTCATAAACAGAGTGAAAAGTTGAAAAAATATTTTCATAAAATAACAGAGTCAGTGTTATATTTTTTCCACATGGTGTTACACCCACCAACATTATCAGTTAATTTTGCTTTAAATTCCTAAATCAACACTTATCAGAATATCAAAAAAAAATCAGATTTTGGGGGTGGAACAGTAAAAAATTGATTGTATTCAGGGTGCTCTTATTTTGAGACTGGAAATACCATTGTGTTTCAAGGGAAAATGTATAGCTTACAACTACAATTACCTCAAGAGACCAGGAACTCTGATCTCTGGCACAACTGGGCTTCAAGTGACTTAGGGGATAGAAAGACTTGGAGGAAAAACAGACAAAGAAAGATCTTGAATTGAAAGAAGAAGGTGCTTGATTAGAGGGAAATCAGGTTTTTCTCTGCCTGGTACTGATAAAGTCTTGGTGGAGAATGTTATTCAAAGTGCAGTATTTTATTTCAAGAAATGGACTGAAATTTCAGAGAACAAGAATGATGTGAGAGTAGTTGGTCCATATAGAAGGAGTGAATTAATTAGGATTTTCAGTCTGAAGCAGAGAAGGCTGGAGTTCTGCTCACAGTAAGAGTCTCATATTTGCCAGGCTTCTGCACAGATAGAGCTCTTCCATAGCTGTGTCTTTGAAGGCTAAAATAAAAAGAAATAGGATAACACTGTAGCCAGACATTAGGATTGGATGTTAGGAAAGTTTCCAGAGTAAGAACAGGCAGAGAAGCACAGCCAGGAGATGTCAAGAAGAAACTGGTTCAAGGAAATGGAAGCAGAGGAGCTGAGGAACAGGAATAAGGAAAGATTAAATTAATGAAATGAAATTAAATTAATTAAAAAGAAGGAAGAAACACCAAACTGGGCAGAATTACCACAAGTAAAGGGAGATGTATCTGAGATGATGAGGGGATACTTAAGCAGAAGTGGTGATGCAGTGAAGAGAAGTAGTAAAGAGAGTCCTGTAAGAGCAGCAGGAGATGGGGAGAGCAATAGCACAGGCAAGCAGGTTGAGAATAAAAAGAAATTTGGGAAATGTTAAAGAAATAGGAGTTTGAGGAGAAGGACAAATGCAATCTAGTATAAAGGAAATTGGTTGTATTTCAGCTGGAATCTTATATAAGATGCTGTAAGCAGTTCAATGGAGATCCTTCCAATACCATTTACCATTTTAATTCTGAGTCCTAATCGCTTTGCTCTGCAAGAATTTAATGCCAAAATTCTGCTTTTGCCTGAGATTATGCTCAATTTTTGCTTTGAACCTTCAGTTTGGGAAAATTGGAGTAAAACACAGCTGAGTCCCCTACTTTATACTTTACCTTGAAGCCCTGCAAAAAAGCTTATACATTATGCTGAAGGTTCATTTAGAACCGCAGTCTCTCCTGTGTCAACTAGAAAATTTTATATGTGCACCAATCCCAAACCATCTTAAACTCATATCAAATCTGGGACCAAGAAGTGTCATAAATTTCAGAAAATGTAGTCGCTTCTCTTACTGGAAGTTTCAGTTTCACTTTTAAACTCAAAGGGTAAATGCCCACTTTTCCTTTGCAAAGCTCATGTCAAAGCATCGCCAAGATAACTTGGCTGCCTTGTGTTACACAGAGTGCTACTCTTGAAGGGGAAACAGAACATTTTTTATTTTCTAAGTTTTGCATATAGGTAATATAAATGAGCATGCAGATTGTGGAATGGTTCATATTTTACGTGTTCAAGCTCTGGTAATAGGTGGGAACAATATGAATTGCGCTCATGTACTGAGCAAAGCCTAGTTACAAAGCCTGTCTTTGATAACACTCCTCATTTCGTAAGCTGTATGACATGTCAATTTACTGGTTTTGTTTTGTAGACTGAGAATGTTGGATTGAAGCTTCAAGATCAAAAGAAAGGTTAAACCAGAAGAACTGTTGATTTCTTTCTTCCCCAGGTGTAAATATCCTCATGTAGCAGAGGATGACACCCTGTATTATCTGGAAATAGAGATTCCTGTTGTACATTCCATTTACAGAGAGTGGCTCAGTTGTTATGGTATTTGTCTACAATGTGGACAGCATGGCTTTAAACATTGCTACACTACTACAAACATTGGGAATGACCTTGGGAAAATTGTTCAGACCAAGATCAACGTTACTTTGATGCCTTGTTTTTGACATGATCTGGCAAAGTCTAAATTTGAAATGTTTTCTGTTTAATGAACTGATTGCAAACACCTTCATGCAGGCAAAGCACAAGCTATTAGGTCTTCCACTATCTCTGGTTTTGGTTTTCAACTACATTTTTGGATACTTATTCAGTGCTTGCTATGGTTGGTGTCTAACAAGTCACTTCCACAGTATGAAATGATCTGGGTAACGTGCAAAAGAATAAGGTTTGACATTACATTTATACCTGTGTAGTGAATTCAAGGTCAGTATGAGCTATTGTCTGTTACTACCTGAGTATATTATTTAAATAATGGTATTCAAAGTCCAATAAAATAGATTTCCTACAAACAAGCTCTAGAAATAGTTTGGACAAAATTCAGCTCCTTCTAATCAAAGAACTCTCCATGAATTTAAAACCATATTAACTCATTTACACAATACAATGGCCGATGGTAATAAAAAACCCTGTCAATAAAATAGGTATTGAAGGTTCAGCTGAGAAGACTTTGGTTTTTTTAAATCTAGCTGTGATATAATCTTTGTTTTGGTTGCACAAGAAGAATCTCCTACCAGTAGGAACTGGCAGTTTTCAAAAGTTTAAAAATGTCTCTTGTTCTGAGTTCTAACCTTAGGAATGAGGCTCTGAGAGTCAGTTTCTGTATTTGACATTTCTGCAGCCAGAGCCTCATCACCCAGTTTTTCTCAGACAGGGTCTCTATCACTCTGTGCTCTGCACTGTCTACACTACAAGAAGCTTTCTCATCTCTTTATGTGGCTTTTACCAGCACAGCTCATGGTGCACCCCAGGGGATATAAAGTCCTTTATCAGTGTAAGTGCATCTACACTGGGGTTTTGGGTACATAAGAAGGGACTTCCTTCAGATCCTCAGAGGAATTATTGCGCATCATTTCATTATTTAATATTTTCTGCTACCAACTCCCCTAATAAAACACACCTACCAGAGGGGTATTCCTGAACTTTGTCATTTCACTGATTAGAAACCTTCCTAAAATTTCTAGATAAAAATTATGATTGATCATCTCATATCCATGTATTTTGAGCCAGGGTAGTTTCTGAGCCCAAGTTGTTCTGTTTGCTTTGTGGTGTGACCCTAATGAAATTTGCACTGTGCTGTTCTTATAGCATTGGTCTTTCCTTTTTTCAGAGCAATAGAAATTAGAGACTTCAGATTTTAATTTGTGGGGTTTTTTGGATGGTAAATATTCTGACTGTGATGGCTTTTAGAACAATGAATGTAATGTGAGTATTGCAAATACAAAAAAGGAGATAGACGTTAAAATTTACAAACAAAATTAAGTGGTTGAAGAGAAAATCTAGCTCAGCCTTGCTAGTTCTGGATACAAAATGTGGAAAAGCAAAAAAAAAAAACCCGGAAAATTTCAGCTGACAAGGGAATAGTTCAAATAGTTCACACTTGCTGCCTGTTTCTGTAGTGGTCTGGATTTAAAGGTGTGACAGCAGAATTCCTTTTGAATGAAGATTTGATGGAAAATCTTCATCTTTTTCTTCAGTCTCTCACCTCACAGTATCAAGAGTGAGGGAAAAGTGACATGTTTTTGGAGGAGAAGCTTATAATGGCTTAGAGTGCCACTGAGAAAAACCAAAGGATTTTATTGCAGTAGGGCACTGGAAATGCTTGACAGAGATGCTCCAGTCCCTTCATCATCTTTGTCACTCTCTGCTGGACCCACTCTGGGAGTTCTGTCTCTCTTTTGTCCTCAGGAGCCCAGAACTGGTCCAACATTCCAGATGTGGCCTCACCAGGGCTGTAATTATTCATCCTGACAGTTTAAGTTTAACATGTAGAAATCAGCCTTGAAATATCAAGGTAGAAAAGGCACATCTGTATGTTCAGATGTATGGTCAGGCCATTTCTTCCTGGTGGAACCATTCACACAATTCACATTATCCCACTAAGCTGAAGACACAGTGGAGTGAAAAATAGCTTTTTCTGTGACTGTTCAAATGAATTAATAACTCAGTAAATGCTGTTCTTGATAGTGATTTTAAAAATATAAAATTATGTACACACCTAGTATTATCTGCAGTAGTAAACACTAATTAAACAATAAAGCCATTAGGAATAAATTAATTTTGTTCATGCATCAGGTCCTCCTAATAGATGATGGCCAAAATGAAGGGAAAAAGAACATGGAATAGTCCAGTGAAGAGACAATAATGTTTGCATGAGAGTTTTAGCTGGATGGAAAGTCTAAAACATGTTGTTATGTACATGGGGAAAATAGCAAATGTTCAGATACTGCCTGAGCACCTGTCTGCAAGCACATGGGCTGAATCTATGGCCTGACCTTGCTTTGGTGGCTGAAAGGGTGACTGAATTGGGTCCACTTCTGCTCTTTCATCTACAGATGCAATGGGCTAGATATGGGTTGTGGTCAGGGCAGGGAAAAAATTTTACAAAAGTTTAAAGCTTATATAATTCCCTTACAAAATAAGAAAAACAATGACGTGTAAGCTGCATTAATTATTGGCTGCAGGTCTCTCATCTAAAGAGAGCACTCAGAGATTTCATCTGATCAGCTGCAAAATTGGTTAAGTTTATTAACCCCATCTCACAGGAGGGGTCTGAACCTCAAGGTCACACAGTATGTCAGTATCAGAGTCAAATAAAAAACATCCAGCGAGTTCTTGCTCTGACCACAACCCAGTACTGCCATGCTCATTCCAGTATATAGATAGCATACTGTAAATTCCTGTGAAAAGAAACTGTGGCTTCATTACTTCAATAATCTCAAAATCTAATTCTGATTTTGCTGGTATGGTGTCAGTGCTATGAACCTATCTCATCCAAGTTGGTTTCTCTTCAATTTTTCAATCTGACTTGTCTAGGGAGACGGGGTGACATTTTTCCTTGTTTTCTTTTTTTTCTTTTAATTTTTTTGTTTCTTTTTCCTCTGTCACAACCCTCTAAAACAATACTTTAGAAAATGACAGAGAAGCAACGTTTGTGAAATGTCATGATCACAAACAATCAGAGTGATTGCATGCTACATTTATCCTACATCAATGTCTCCTGCCATCAGCTGCCTTTTGAAACTACACAAGTCCACAAAGTGAAGCAGGACTTGCTCTTAAATTGAGTTGTCTTAACAACTTTTTGCAGTCCCTTGTTTTTGCAGTAGAGCTGGAGCTGAGCTAATTATTTAAATCTTGCACTAGGAACTCTCACCTTTTTTTCCAGTGAGTTGTCTGCAGTTATTTGCATTTATTTGCCAAGCATTTTTGTCTGGTCTTAATCCTTCTTTGGCAATTCATTACTGAGGTTGTCTGAGCCCTGTGATGTGATTTTCTTTCTGCTTCTAGACTGGATGTACTGGCTTTTTTAAAAAGGGAAGAGTAATGAATTGCCAAATTTGAAGCCAAAACATCAGCTAACTTGCTATTAGTTTCACAAATTAGCTATGTCAGTCTGAATCTGTGGCTATAACAAACAACAAATCTCCCAAATCAAAGTAAATCACACTGCTTGCTTTCACAAAAATACAAACAAATCCATCAAAAAAAAGTCATCTGTTCAAGCATTTTAGCATAGCTCGTGTCTGTGATCCATGACTTTTTTTTTACATTATCTAAAACACTCATGAGTCAGAACAGCCATAAGTCTTCCCTAAGATTTCCAGTTCATTTTTAAGGTAAAGAATCAAGGAATAAAGAAATTGGCATCTTAAATACATGGTGATGCTTCTCCTTGTGGCATCTTGAAGATGTGGTGCTGCTCCTTGTGGCACCTTGAGCACACAGTAAGAGTTCTCCTTGGGGCATAATTTACTTGTAGTTTTTATATTACCCCTCAGGCACATGGTATTTCAGAAGTAAATGAGAAGAGTGGTTGGGATCCAGACAGTTCACTGCAATTTTAGCTCTCTTGGAGTTGAGTTCCACTCCCTGTGGGCTCAGCACCCCAGAGCAATGGGGACACTGCTGATAGAATTGTTGGGCTGATCTTTGGCATCAGAGGATTTCCAGTGGTGGTTTCTTCCTGTAGTAATACCCTTCTGCTTCTGGAAGGATCCATCCAGGAAATTTTTGCACAAAAATCCAGAACTGTGTCTCACACTTGTGTTACAAAAATCCCAGTAGTTGCATTTCTATAATTATTTTCCAGGAAAAACTAACATGGTAATGCTAACTTCACTAACTAACTTCAACTTGAAATTTGCATCTGTCCTGTGATAAATACCTTGAGAAAAGCCTTATCTTTGTATTCATATTTGTGCCCTTAATTGCAATCAATATGGTGTGAAACAATTTGATTCCTGCATATACTGCATTATCTACTATAAGAATAAACTACAGTGCAGATTATGCAAATGCTGTTATATAAGGGCAGCAGTTACTGCAGTGTCTTCCCTGGTATATATCAGTGTACTGTAGCAATTAAACAGCATAGTGAAGCCATAGCAATTACCATTCTAAATTATAATAAGCAATTCAATATACACTATAGGATAAATCATTTCCTTATAGCAAGCACTGTATATGTGCTTCAGTTTTTATTCTAAAGCCCTTATTACTTGTCATCTGAACACTGTGCCACATGATTTATACTGCATGCTTGTACTTTCAATACATATTTATTATATGACTTCTTTAAAAAATACCTATAATGATTGTAACTGTGTTAACTTATTATCAGTTTGCAGTGATATCCTAAAAAAACAAATCCATGGTGTAGTGGGAAGGAGAGGTACCCTGTGAATTATTTTTTGTATTTAAACCCACCCAGAACTAGACATAACCTTCATATAATCTGAAGCTTAATAAAGCTTCCCCATAATTTTAGGGGATTTAATTCAAAATCAAACACATGAACTACTAAGCTAAATTCTATTCCATTTTAGAATCAGCTTTCTTTCTAGCTAGTAAACAGATTCCCACTAAAACTTGTGCATGATTTTAATTACAGATAAGTTTCTCTTTAAAGGCCACAGCATTCATGCTCAGGTTGCTAAGCTGAATTCAATACATCTATGTGTTAAAGGTAGCAAGCTAATGTGTAAACAGGGAAAATATTGGAACCAATTGCTGTTAATTTGGTTTTGATCAATTCACATTGACTGTACTTTACATGCAAATGAGAAGTGTGTTGGATTATTCCATCTGAAAATAGCTGAGATAATGAACTCTTTCTAAAAATAAAAAAAAAAAGAAAAAAAAGAAAAAAAAAAGAAACTGCAGAAAGAGAAGGTGGAAAGGCCTGTGTTCAAAGAGAAGCAAAGAATCACTGAACAATTATAACTTAGTACAGCTTAGTGTAGTACAGATCTATGGACCTGTTGTGTAGGGGCTCAAGATGGCAAATTCTAGATCTTATTTGGAGTATAAGGATTTCTTATATGTTAGGACAACTAAAAATTGATTGTCAAGTTTAAAATAACTTTGAAAACTTTGTGTAAACCAGGTAAATGTGGAAAAGCAAGTATAAAGCATGTATAATGTAAAACAGACAAAAAGAAAAAAGAATAAATGTGGAAGCTGCCATTTGGTAACATCAAATCTCCACAAAAAATTTTGTGGCTGGATATCAGGCCAAAAATTATATCCTTTTCTTTAACTTTACATGTCTGTAGTCCCACCAAAGTAGATAAAATATTTTGCACTCATGGCAGTTGAGCTTTTAGGAGAACAAGGGAGCTTTTAACATCCTAGTGACTTGAACAGCACTGCAAAACATGTGAAGACACTTTTTTGAACATTAATTCTTTTCTCAGTACTAATAATACCTTAAATGACCCAGAAAGGGAAGTAACCAAAATTGTGAGGAGTTGCGAAAACAAGAAGGACGCAGGTATACTTAGCTGGTTAAGTTAGAGACATGACAAGAAATTAGCAAATGAGATGAAGTCTTGAAAAATGCGGAATTGGGCACTAATCCAGAAGGAAAATATCCAAAGCAGATCTTATATCAGGAGAAAAAAAAGCTGGAAAGCAGTATTTACCCTGGAGTATATTACACATGAAATAATGCTCTAAGAAGTACATTTCAGCAGATATTTCATGAATATGAAATGAGGGAGTTCCACTTAAATACCTGTAAGAAGGAAACAGCCACTGGGGGTATGAGAAAGATGGCAGGTTGTATGGCTCAGTCTGCAGCTTCAGCATCATCTCATTTGGAGCAGGAACTTTGCTTGGGAGCAGGACTGATATGGCAGTTGTAATCAATAAACAACAGATTCAGCTGGGTTGTGTACCAAATTAATATATTCGCTGTGTTTCAGTTATTATTGCTAGCTTCCAAAATGCCAACCACCCCCTATAAAGATCAGAGATGTATAAAAAGGGTGTGGTCTCTTATCATCATACCCTTCTCTTCAACAGCTTGTGAGAGAAGGTTCAGTTATGAGAACAATACTGGATTATTTTGTCAAAAAATGTCCAAGTCAATTCAAATATTCTTGAAACATATTCTTGAAACAGTTTAGAGAACTGGCCTTATAAGTTACTTTTGGTCCTTACTGTATTTTTCACTTAAAAATCTGATTGGAGTTTTGTTTTCTTCATGCTGACAGTCTGCAGGCTCATAAGCTTCTCACTGATTTCTCTGGGTGTGGATTCAGGTGGCACACAGCAGTGAAAACTGTGTGGATAGCCCTGAGCACTAAATTTCATTTAGCTAGAAAATAGGCATGGTTTAAACAAAACAAACTGAAGGATTGGATCATGCCTGTGTGTGTCAACTCTGATACACAGTTTCTATCTCCTTGCATGAGAGGAAGAATTCATCTCTGTCATCTTGAGCGCTCTGCTAAGGCTGCTGGCAAGGCATCTGTGGAGTTTGTGGTACGCTGCAGGTTTTTGTCAGCTGCCCTAGACCATAACCCTCAAAATGCACAGGCAGGTCTATTAAGGCTTCTCCTGGGACGCGTGTGACAGAGCAGTAACTCTGTTTTATGAAAGCAACACTGAATGCTTTCAGAATGGCTTTCAAGTTTGAGGCAAAAGGACCAATATCTAGGACATAGGAGAGTTTGCATAACTTCTAAAGAATATTTCCATGGAACACCTACTTGGTGGGTCTATGTGATGTTGCATGAGGCTCTAGAGACTTCCTTGACTCCTTTTCAGATGCATCATGTTTACACTGAATTTCTTGGGTGTAAATGCTCTCTCCTGAGGTTTTGTAGGTTTCCATAGGGCCACAAAGCAGAGGATAAAAACAGAAGCAAAAGTCTGGTTGGATGCCTATTTATTCCATTGCTTCAGAGGAAGGGTCCTTGTGGTGGCTGTCCATGAAGGTTCTGAGGAGTTATTATTGTGGTCACGCTGCCAGGGAGGGATCTGTTTCTGTAGTGTTATTCCTAACTAAATTCTGTTTTGTAATATGAACCTCCTTACAACATAAAAAAAGATGTCCTGGTCATTCTGGAACTTTCTTAAGATATAAGTCATAATATCTTCTTCTACAAGAAGGATATTATGGTAGTAACACTGAAAAAATCATTGCTGATATACCCCAGAATTTACAATCTTTATAAAGATTAGATTTCTGGAATAATCTCAGGAATATCCTGCATGTGGACCCTTTAGTGCAATACTACAGACCTCCAGACTCCTTTGGCAGTGTCCTGTTTGTGACATTTGTGCCGTGTCATGGATATCAGTTCTCCAAGCTTGGTGAGCTTGTTCTGGACAACTTCTTTGGTCCAGTAGGTGCCTGACCTGCTCAGTGAGTTCTGGGGAAACTGTTAGCTAATCCATCCTCAACTGGATTTAAGTGGAATGATAATTTGTGGGCTGCCCTATAAACCCCCTCTGTCTCTTTGGATGGCATTTCTTTCCATCAAAGGTGATCTCAATTGCTTGTTTTTTGGGACAATGACTTTTGAAATATCAAATCATTATGTGGCCTTTTCCTTGCTGTATTTTTTTATTTTCCATCTGCAAGTTCTTAGCCTCAATGGCAGATTTTAACACAACCAACAGTCTTGTTTCCTTTTCACATTTTCTAATTGTCAAAAGCTTTTCTCTGCGTATGTTATCCTTTCTTATCACATGCTAGCTTGTGGACTTGCATCTGTATTAAAAAAAAGTTCCATTTGTTTTTGAGGTGATAGCCTGCCTCATCTGCTGCTGCTGCAGTGATTAATTGATCTGAGCTACTGGTCAGTCACCCCTTATGCAGTGTTCACACCACTGGTACTTGGTAAATATATGCAAGAAATGTGTGATGCATTTGTGGGGTTTGCTGTGGCGTGTCACATTCCAGATGCTGCTTTTTTTGTGGATTTTGGCCTTCAGACCTCAGTGTTTCCCCTGGCTGAGGTCCCTTGATCTTTTGGATTCCTTGTTTGTGTGCTTGGTCCCAAAACACTTCTCAACTAGGTGATATCCTTTGGTGGAGAAAGTCTCATTTCTTTTGTTTAAGAGCAATTTTAGTTTTATGCTATAATTGGTTTTAGTGTCTTGTGTCCTTTTGCCATGAAGTCACAACCCACCTTGATTTTCTTGTCTGGGAATGGCCTTGCATGATTTGCCTTAAATCAATTAGATATGTTTCTCTTTCCTGTTTTTGATTTTTTTTCCCCCTCTTTTTTTTTTTTTTAGATTCTCTCACAAATCTTACAAAGATTCCATTTGCATTCACTGTACAACTATTAAAAATAGAGCCAGGAGCTGAATCAGCAACTGATAACTCCCTCTCTTTTCCTAGTACTTTCTGCTTACAGGAAGTACTTCTGCTAGCCTACACCTTTTCCCTCACAAAGGCTCATCTTTAACCAGTATTTTCCAGTCATTGTCCCAGTATTACTGCTTGGTTTGGTTTTTTTTTAGTTGACTTGGCTATTTTTGGATGCAGTTTTCCTTCACACAAAGACCTTCTTCCAATGGCTGCAATTTATATGGGGATTTATTTATAATTATTTTATTTCTAGGTGGACTGGGGGAGTAGATTGTCTTATATTGCCAGTGTCATTTAAAATAGCAATAGTATAAAGCAAAATAAGGTCTTCTAATTTTCAGTGACATTTATTGTATTTTTGAATGCATGATGTCTTTGGTGAAAGTCTTGTTCCGTTAATAGAATGTTTTCTTATTTCTTCCCCCCTCTCATAAAAGTTTACTTATAATACTTTTGTAAACCCAGCAGCAAAATATAGATGCCAGGCCTTGAAAGTCTTTTACAGTGGATTTTTAACAATGTACATATTGTAGGTATGTGATTTTTCACTGGTAAATGAAAATGCCAGGAACTTACTATAGGTTACTACAACTTTGCCTGTAATAACTTTAAATCCCATTATGATCATCTCATTTTGCAGCATGCTTTGTTTCTAAGAGCAATATATCAAGGGAATAGCATGCCAGTTACTACCCTGGGGAGTAAAGATTTCAGAGCAAATACAGCAGTTTTACACAGAAGGGAAAAGGCAGCAGAGGATGATTGTTTAAGCCCTGGGTCATCTACTGGGAGTCCCTGGCTTTCCCTATATTGTGTAATATATAATTTAAATTTATTTACATTGAATCCTTTTGTAATGTTGTACCTGTGGTTGGGTTGTACAAGAAGAAGAAGAAGAAGAAGAAGAAGAAGAAGAAGAAGAAGAAGAAGAAGAAGAAGAAGAAGGAGAAGAAGGACAAGGACAAGGAGGAGAAGGAGAAGAAGGAGGAGAAGGAGAAGAGGAAGAAGAAAAAGAAGAAGAAGAAAAAGGAGGAGAAGAAGGAGAAGAAGGAGAAGGAAAAGGACAAGGACAAGAAGGAGGAGGAAGAGGACAAGGACAAGAAGGAGGAGAAGGAAGAAGAAGGGGAAGGAGGAGGAGGAAGAAGGGGAGGAGGAGGAGGAGGAGCTGCATGAGGCTTCTCTAGGGAGAGATGTGTTATCCAGGGCCTGGATAGGCTTCAGCATGTTCTATATTTTATACAAAATAGTAGCCCCTCCATGGGAGTTCGGAGCAGTGCATGGGGTTCTCTCCAGCATTAAAGGTGGTATAAAATGCAGATAAAGAGAACAACAAGCAATAGAGCTATGGAAGGTCAATTATCTTATTCTCCATAAGCATGGTTTTTTACATGTCTTATGGCCTTGACTCTCTCTCCATCTTTTATGTTTTTGAGCTGATAAAGGAGTGAATTCCAGAAAAATGCAAAATTCTGCTTGAATTTCAGTCTCTCTAACATGCAAACCCCTAGATACCTATCTGCTGTTGTTCCAAAATGAAATATATTCCAACCACTCTGGGCTCTTCAATACATAAGGATTTATCTGCATTGGGAACTGACTGTGACTTACTTTCCTCATGCTGAACATGTTGCACACCAGGATTTTTTGGTCACTTTAATGGGCACAAAACATCATGAAGGGCTGCTCTGAAGTACCAGGATAGTTTTCAGTATAGAATTAACATTGCCAAAAGTAGGAAAAAATGATTACTAGAAGGAACTTGAACCTGCAGTGCCTTCTTGAGGGTTATCAGTGTGGTAGGTTTGTTTGCTTGTGTTTCAGTGTTGGTTCCAAACCTCCTGTTGGTTCAAGAGATTGAGGTGAATAAATTATTCATAAGGTTTTCTTAATTTAACTTTTTGATTCCATCCCAAGAGGGCATAACTGTGCAGCTGGTGAAAATATATCTGCATTAAAAATTTGGAACATTATAAAAAGAAAAGAGAATACAGTGTTTAAGATATATCTAGACAAAGCAGCTTCATTCCTTGAACTTCAAACTGTTGTCTTTCAGTTTTGATGAGAAATCAAGGTTTTATCTGGATTTCCAAGTTCAGAATTTTTTTAAATAAGCACTTTAGTCCTTGAAGCATATCAAAATATTTTGGGATTTAGGAGTTTTTCTTGCTCATTTTACAATGGCAGCAGATATTTTTACATTTTAAAAACTCTTCTGTAGTAACAGCAGCTCAAAAATTCCAGCACTGTATGAAATATTTGAAAGTGAAATAATCAGCAGAACTAAAGCTGACATTATGGATGCCTTTTCTTTGCCAAAACTGAGGGACTTGCATGAAGCAATAGGGAGATTTGAGAGAGTGCAATGCTATACACAGGCTTTTCATAATTTAGAATAAATTAGTCAAATAAATTTTCTTATATCTCTTTAAGTAAAAGTAAGAGCATAGAGAGTTTATCACCAGTTATGGGGAATAGCTTACAGGCTGTGTTTGAGAATAAAGGAATCCAGCTCCCCTTTCTTAGGGGAAAGTTGCTGCAAGTTTGTGACCAGCTTTGTTTCTGGCTTCTGAGATGAATTATTCCTTCCACACTGCAGGCAAGCTTCTGGTACAGGTCTGCTATTTCCTCAAAGACTGGCTCAAAGTTCACAACTTTTTGGATTGGCTTTGTTACCCCATCACGGACTTACTGATATTAAAATCCCAATTAATAATATAGGGAGTATTGCTGAGAAAGCTGTATGAAATATCCAAAGTTAAAAGCAAAATCAGCACTTTGGTGAGACTTAGGTAAGACCTTTGATTGCAAATTGCTGTTGATGGAAGAACAGCCGCTGCAAAAATCCAGATCTGTTACCTTTTCTCTGTATCTCATATTTGAAGCTGATACTTCAGCCTGTAGTCCCTGGGGATGATGTTTACAAAATGGTCCCAAGCTCACCCTATCTGTCCCATCTCATTGCTCATCTGCTGAGGAACAGGAGCTGAATCAGGACAGCAAAATGACCCACAATTTATGCCCTGTTTCTTTTGGCTTCCCAGAGGAACTAGCTTTAACATCTGACAAAATCAGTGTAGCAGCTTATTGTACGAAGCAGAAACACCAAGATCAATTTTAGACTATAATGATGAGGTTTAAATGTCCTCAAAATACCATTAAATGTTTATTTTTCCCTAATATACTATAAAAAAATATAGACTTGAACATTGTTGTTAGTTGATATGGTGAAACTGATAACAATAATCCTTTGAAGGATGTGTCCATGCTAAATCCTTTTGTAGAGAATTTTCTTTTTTTTTTTCCAATTACACATTTTCATTCTTCTAATATATTAAGAAAAGCTTGGATTCCTTAATAGGTGTCTGCACAGCATGTGGTCTTGACAGAGCTAGGAACAACAATTTCTATGTTTTAAAATGAAATGCTTTGTAAATTGTTAGATTAACCACCATTTTAATATAATTTTTTTGCAAGTATTGGTTTGATAGTTCACAATAACGTGTAAATGTTAAATTAAGCTAACCTATTTGTTTTTGTCCTGGCACAATTTCACAAAATATAAAACCATTTTTATAACAGCATGGGGCTAATACACTGATTATCTTTCCATGTAGAGCCAGAAAAAGGCAAATTGGGAAAGAAGTCTGTGAAGATTTTTGTAATGGAATAAGCTTAAAAGTAAAATTTCATGCCAAGCAATTTGCACTGTATTTTTCAGCCTCATGCCATAGTTGCAAATGAAACTTATTTTCAAGTCTTTTCATAGAATATTAGAATCATAGGACAGTTTGTGTTGGAAAGGGCCTTAAGGATCACCTCATTCCAACCCCTGCCATGGGCAGGGACCCCTTTCACTGGACCAGGTTGCTCAGAGCCCCATCCAGGCTGGCCTTGGATGCTTCCAGGAGAGGGAACAATCCACACACAGTTGGTCTGTTCTCACACATCCCCACAGACACAGATGGACATGGACCACTGTGTCACTTCGTGTATATTTTATTTTCTGCATCAAGATGAAATTTTTAAAGAAGAATTTTATCCAGAAGAAACTGTGATGTGGAGGAACTTCAGAACTTCAGGAACTTCTAGTCTTCTCGCTCTGGGCAAATCTTGTAGCTTTTGTCTTCATTTTAGAATTACTTCACGGTGTTCACAGAGGACTGAGTACCCTCTGAAGGCAACTTTGGCTGGTGGCATCCCTCAGATTTCTTTTTGTTTCTTAAATATTAAGTTAAGACTCCCATTTCAGGCAAACCTTACAAGTAATCCTCAAGTGCTGGTTTTATGTAACCAGGGCCAGGTTGTATCCCATGAATGTGGCAGAATTAGTTTTTCAGCTGAGTAGTGCATCAGTGAATTTCACCTTCATCTACCTTCATTTTCAGACAGATTCTATCATAGACCTATAGCTAGCCATGGTACTGTTGAGCTTCAGAAAATACTTTATTTTTATTGTCACTGCACACCTGCAGGGTCATTTCAAGTCAGCTGTAGGTGAAAGAGTAATAAAAGGATACAATAGAGGGAGTGCCTGAGGGCATAGACGCTCTGATTTTGCCAGAGGAGGCTTAGGGAGATCTGATGTTGTCCCAAACATCATAGGAAGGTTTCTTTACAGGTTTCAGTGGATTCATCCCATAAGAGAGAAGTGCACAGGCAGACAGTGACAATTATTCTGTTTGTAACTGACCTCTTCTTTAAGCATGATAGACTTTGTGTTTATCCTTCCCAGAAGAGCACTGCTGATATCAGGGATTCCTCAGCCTTGCTGGCCAGGGCTTGGTGAAGTCCAGGGACTGGGAACTGAGGTTAGAGAAATTTGGTATGCAATGCCAAGATGTGCAAGCATAAATGCAGGGGAAGCCAGTATGGCATCAGCATAGCTGCTGCACCTTGAGGTTAAACAGCTGCTTACATCTGCTCTTTAATACTTCGGCCTCTGGGCATACAGAAGCAGCAAATCAGGTCATGCAGTTACAGTTGTCCCTTCTGGTCCTTGTCCTGAGGGACTCTGGTCTCAGTCATAACTCTTGCAATTCTCCAGAGAGATCTTGCCAGTTGACATTCACACTGTGGCCTCACTGATGAATTTACTCAATGCACAAATAAACCTCTGTGCTGATGTTGTTGTATTGTTCCTCTATCACCCAAAACACCAGAGACTGGTTGTTGGGGAGTCTTGACACCAAGCAGGTGGACCCACACTCAGGTGGCACAGATGATTCTGTCAAGTGTTTAGCTGAAGTCATTTTGGCTGAACAATTTCCTTGCAGACTTAATTGGAAGGAATACCTGAAGATCTGTGACCTTTCTTTGCAGCAGGGAGGATGGTTTCGCTGCTGGACGCATCAAATAATCCCTGCATCATTTTTGGACTCTTGGCTGGGTTCCTGCTTCTTGCATGCATTCCTGTTTCAGAAGAATAGAGGCAAAAGAAGCTAACATTGTTCTGGGCTAGTAACAGGATGTCTGAATCACATTTATTTGCCAGACAAATACTGGGGAGATTAGAAGAACTAGAATCACTTCCCTCCTAAACTTCTGTGAAGCTCATTAGAAAAATTGCTTATTTTCCACAGCATGATTTAGTGAAGGATGGAGTGGTGTGATCTGCATTTTGACTAGAACTCTTTGTTTTATTAAAACAGTAATGAACTTTACATCAGCATTTCTTAGTACTAGTGGCAGATCATGAAACACTGTATTTTCCTCGTGTTCATGGAATGGTTTTGGATTACTTACTTAGCTTCAGGAAGCATGATGGAAGCTGTTGCACTAAATGCTAGAGGAAACTTTGATCCGTCAGACGCTATGATGTAGTTTGTTCTGAAAGATCTGTGTCCTATTATCATGAAGAGCCCAGCCTTGTGCCAGTTAAAGAAAACATGATGGTTTTGACTTATCACAGGAAACCAGGAACTGAAAGCATTGGATACTTTCTTGGACTTGGTGCTTTTCTGGTCTTCTGTTTCTCTTTACAGGGGCAGTAGCTGAGGACAGATTGATGAGGAAACCACATTTATTGTATCATTTGCAAACTTTAATGCCAGCAGCAAATTCTGGGGCACACTGTGGGCAAGGAATGAGGTTAGAAAACAATCTGGGGTGGTTTATGGGGAACATAATGTTTTTTTTTCTTTTCCATGCTACAGCTCATGGGTTTGCTCATCAGTAAATTGATTAATTGGACACATTTGAGTGTGTTTTCACAAAAATGTTTGAGCTATATGATGCCCCCCCCCACACTTTTTTTCCCCTGCAAACTGCCATCATCAGTGATTTGGAAGTGTAGAAAATAGTATTATAAGGGAACAGATGCGAACAAAAGGGGTGAAATTGAATGTATTAGTATTCAGCAGTCTGCTTTTGATTACCTCTGACTGGAAAATATTTGGGAGCCACCAGGGTCCCC
Organism: Geospiza fortis; assembly: GCF_000277835.1. Taxonomy (NCBI): domain Eukaryota; kingdom Metazoa; phylum Chordata; class Aves; order Passeriformes; family Thraupidae; genus Geospiza; species Geospiza fortis. Next base: position 1,037,492 of record NW_005054458.1, on the reverse strand, counting down.
TCAAGTGTTATGATTTCGTAAATTCAACCCTCGTGTGTTGGGATTCAGGCTCCCTTATTGAAATTGAATTGATATTTTGTAAACTTCATTTGTGAATAATGTGATCTGACAGGGACAAATGCGAGGGAGAATTGTTTTCAAACCTTCTCCAAATGAAACTTATTATTGGGTAAATACAGATTTCTTTGTCTCTTTTCCTCTCTTTCTATCCTGAGCGTCTTCATGGCCTGAATATGTATCAACTTTTCCAAGGTAATTGAATTGATTCAGTCATGTGTGGGCAACAGAAATGGGCAATAGAATATATTCCTGATGGGGAAAAATTGAAAAGTAGAAGGATTTCTACTCAGGTGCAGGGCTGGGAGGGTCACAGTGCTATCAGAGGAGAGAGACACACAGGAGCTTCTTTCTGATTATCTCAGCTTTGGCCATTCTCTCCCTCAATAATCGCCCTCTGATATAACGCCGGCTTTCCAATTTTGCTGGCCAGCACCATGCCTCAGATGTGTTACATATTAATTTCCCTTTGCAGAAAATTTGCCAAGCTTTAGCTCAAATTCAGTTAGTCGGATTGATGAAAGTGGCAAAAGGATACGACATTTACTGATTCTCCCTTTTCACCTTTGATTAACTCAACCTGTGAATTATTCTTGCCCTGTCAGTGTGCCATTAAACGAGCTGGGGCCAAGGTTGCAAGTTCATACTTTCTGATGTAACTGAGAGAAAATGCGTTGAGCCATGATTTGTCTGACAGAGACCTAGGATCATTTCAATGCTGTGTTGCCATTATTTTAACAGGTCAACTCTTGGTGAAAGAAAGAAACAAAAAGAAATGTTCTATCTTCCTCCCCATAATCCTAATTTCTAGTTCATATCTCTGGCACCTGCTGGTTCCCAGTGGTTCTCTTGTGGAAGGTGTCATTGTTCTTGTTCCAGATAGACTGGAAAAGTCCATCCTTCCCTGTATTGCTTGATATTTTCAAATTAAATCTTGTTAGTCTGTAGTGTTTGTATCCCATAGGGATTGCTGCCACAGGCTGCAATACTTTTCTTTCCCCCCCGCTTTTTTTTTTTTTTTTTCTTTTTTCTCTGCCACCACATTTCAGGTTTGATCTCTTCTGGAAACACCAATCCCTGGTGCTTCATAGTGCTATAGCATTTCACTCTATCAATGAAACCAAAGGAAGAGATCTTCCTTTCCATGCCTTCCTCTGTTACTGCACTGCTTTGACAAATCATGTCCAGGTTTTGGCTGCTTTTTTCACTTGATGAAAGTCTTAATTTATTTCTTGTAAAGTTCGGGGGTTTTTAGATGGTGCAATAGCAACTTTGATGTTGCCATTACAGCTTGTTTATCAGGAAGATTGTCAGTTTTGATTGTCAAGTTAGGCAATATGTTTAAAAGACATTTTCCATAATGATTTTGGGCATGTATAGAGACTTTTCAAGATTCCAGATGTGTTTCATTCTGTGCAGCATTGGTGACTGTGGCCTTGAACAAAGGGTAAAGATTTGGGTTAAAGTGGCAGGAGGCAATGAATTAATAACTTTTGCCCCTATGTTTTCCTCTGAAAAGTTTGCCATGAATAATTTACCCTCTGGGCCTTGCAGTAAGGATACCTGGCTGGCAAACCCACACAGATTTGTCTATGTCACAGTGTCCTCATGATGTCAGGAACTCGTGGAAAACACCTCCATACAGCTCTCATGGTTTTTGAGCAGTCACAGGATCTGAAACAGCAGGGAAACACAGTGACAGTATTGGCTGTCATTAGGTGACCTTTCCATGCTACTTCTGGTAAGTCATTACCAAACTCGGGAGAGATCTGGATTTGGTTCCTTCTGTGCATGACTCAATAAAACTTTTACCAGAAATGCTTTCTAAGAAATTTATCACAAAAATATCCCTGTTTCCTTTTTTTTCCCTCCCATAAACTACATTTCTGGTTATACAAAGGCACAATTTGGAGAATGTCTAATGGGAATTCTCCTATCCTTGCTTAGGTGCATATCTGCCATTTGCAAATTATGCACTTCAAGATATCCATCTAGCCCTGAACTATCTAGTTTTAAAGTATCTCCTTTCTAGGAGAGCTGGAGTTGTGTTCAGAGCTGCAGTCTTGTCTGCCTCAGTCTTTCCTGTATAATATATATTATAGCTGTTGAGTAGAAAGAATTGTTGAAAGTAGAAAGCAGTGAGGAGAGGAATTGGTGTGCTGAACTCTCCAGGAAGGGTTTCCAGCTGACATGCAGGAAATATTGCTTGTGGCTCTTCCATCACTCAGTGAACACAATTGGCTTTCTGTAATTTTCCACAACCAAACTGGGCTTCCCCAGGTCAGCAGCCCGGATGTTGAGAATCGTTGAGACAAAGCATAAAACGCCCTCGCAATAACCCGAGTGACTGAAAGTGTAATGTAGACACACTCCTAACAGCCATTCCTAGTAGAAAGTCACCTTTGGAAAGTACTAAAATCACTGACCATTAATAATGAGGCCTACACTGCAAATTAGGTTATTTTAAATACATCAAACAACTTTCTCAAATAGAAAAGAAAAAAAAAAGAAATTATATATGTCATGGTAATGTTTTCTATCTTTATATAAGTTATTAATTTGTATACTTAAAAAAAATTGAGTCTGTTCATAGGAACACTTTATATTCTCTCAGGCTTAAAAGAGCTCTAGCTATGGCCTGCTAACTCTTATGGCCATGAAGAATGCATGTCTTGGTTATAAATGGTATCCACTTTAGCTTCATAGCTTAGAGCTGAATAAACACAGAATCACTGAATTGTACTCAATGGCTCTGTTTATACTGTATTTTGTTAGCATCTGACATAAATCAAGTGTGATTTGATTGACTATACCCAAAGTAGAGCTGGAATAAAGTAATGAGGGTGTTTGTTAGCAGAGCTGCCAGTCTTTAGTAGTAATGACATTTAACGTAATAGGTAGCTGGTAGGTTAAAATGTGCTTTTTATTTGTTGTACATACATTTTATAAAAGAAAGATGTAGTAAGGCCCAGGGTGCAATTTTTCACACCACCCCTCCAGATAGGAAGCTAATTAAAAACAAGGCAAAAAACTGATCATGAATGAATGCATTGGCCATTGTTTAGTGTTATACAGAACTGTACAAAAAAGATCATTAAATTCCATTCATCACTTTGGCTTTAAATTGATGCAAAAGACTTGTGCTTCTGTGCATAAGGTGGAGGCTAAGTAGGAAGGGTGTTAAATCAGTTTGAGAGTCTTGGGGAAGAAAATATTTACCAAGAGAAATAATAAAGGACAGAATATGATCATATTGCTGTAAGGAGTGTTAGCTCGTTTGTTTTGAATGCAATTCTGAAAGGTCAAGATGGAGGTAATATAAATGTTAATACTAAAATCCAGAGGGTTTGAATTTTTCAGTTCAGGTACTTGGTGTCATTACAATAGCCAAATAAATTTTTATTATCTTGAGGTTTAAAAGTCTGTTTTTAAAAAGTCTATTGCTATAAATTTTAGAATTAATGACTTAAGAAATTGTAAAACACTGTTTTAAAGTGGAATTTAGACTAGAAGTTTATAATTTAGATTTTGACTGGTTACTAATTTTTTTATTTACTGTATTAAACCTCTTTTGAATGTTTCTCCAAGTATTGGCTGGAACAGCTGAACAGACTGTGAACAAGTGCACTTGGATGCTAATTAACTGATTTGCGTAAAGCTATTTTCTACAGGCATTGAGAGCATACAATCATTATGGCCATAAAAATTGACTTCTGTTTGTTACACACATTTCTACTGGAGTCATAAAAATTATTCTTGGCTCTCACGTGTGCATGTAGCTACAAACTGCTATTAACACTGCCACTTGCACTTTGTCATAAAATACTAATTGCTTATTGACCAGGTCACAGAATTTGGGCAAAAAGTAGATCTAGTACAAATAATGAAGTATGGAAACCATCCTGCATCCTCTAACAACACAGAGTGTGGTTCAAATCCTGAAAAGAGATCCTGTGACCTGGACACATATTCCACAAAAGGGTGTGGGTCACAGAGGGGACTGTTTGCACAGTTTCATACCTGAAACTACTTCTCTTTGCAGCATCAGTGCAATGCTTGGGGAAACATGGATTTCCCCAGCCTCAATACAGCCCTATAGAAGGAACAGCCCTATAGAGAACAGGGCTGGCAAGGCATTTGC
>NW_005054458.1:1015419-1033253 GCF_000277835.1 Geospiza fortis | reverse complement strand
ATTAAGTATTGCTTGTGTTCCTGACTCAGGCCTCCGTGCAAAGGTGCTGAAAACCACAGAGATTTCAAGGGCATGAGAAAGTGTTAGGAGCTGGACTGACAGTGAATTAATGCGCAGGAGTTCACTTTCTGCTGCATCCTGATCCTGCACAAAACCAAGCTGGCCCCAAAAGAGAGAAGTGCTTCCCCAGTAATGTAAGTGAAAGTGAAAGGGAAGATGATGAAGAGTAGGAAGGATAAGAGAGAGTGAAACTTTCCAAGCACCATCTTTGCAACACGTTTGTCTGTGCCGCCATGTACCCACATGTGCTTTGTTCACTGTTGTGCTCATGTGAGCTGGCAGATGTGTGGTGACATGGGTGCAAGTGGGTCTGCTCAAGTCCCTGCACAGACAGGAGGGCTGGGGAGAAAGATGCAGCCAGAAATCCCTGTTAAAAGGAACAAAATCCACTCAATTTTGCTCATTTGAGAATTCTAGTGAAAACTTACTCCGTCCTGAAGTTGGTGTAAAGTCTTACTCCCATGTTGGTCCACACTGGAGATGTTCAATATCATAATGTTTGTCATGATAAGCATTAACCTCAGTGCATCACGTGGGGTAATCAGACTGTCTCAGTATTTGGAGGGGAATAAGGCCAGGGTTCTGTTCTATCCCTGGTGCCCTTTGGTTGTTGGTGCTCCAGGAGACATCCAACAGATGAGAACGCACAAGAGAGCCAGGGACAGCCCTGGGGCTGTGGGCTGCAAGGTGTTTTAATGAAAATATCAGCCACTTGGCACAGCTTGGTCCATTTCAGGAAGTAAATAAATGAGCTTTGAGGCGATTTAATGAGTCAGCTGAGGAAAACTTTAGCTATGTCCAAAGATAACTCTGACTCTCTCAGAGGCAGCGATCTCCCCCAGCTTCAGGGAGGTGATGGAAGGAGAGGAGCTTTGGTCTCTTTCATTCTGTTGCTTCTAAAGCACTCCACATTTTGTACAGTTCTTTACTATGGCTGGGGAGGAGGTTATATTATTTCTGAGTGTCTAATAAGCAATTTTTGTCACATTCATCAATGGGTGATGCAGCAGTACCTGACCACTGAAAACAAGGAAAAGCCACTGTCGCTGTGCAGTTCATAACTCTGGTTATGAGCAGCTTCTCAAAGCAATTTGAAAGACTTTGGCAGTAGAAGTATCAAGTGGAAAACAAACAACTCTGGATTGAATCCCTTCATAAAGATGCTATTTATTCATTATAACAATCTCATTTCTCACACCCAGGCACTGTAGGGGCTACTTTATTGTCCCTAAGAGGTTAAAAATAAGAGTGATGCAAAAATACTCGCTGTTAAAGATCAAGGCATCAAGTGACATATTTAGTGCTGGGGTTTTTTTTTGGGTAATAAGGTTATCAGTTCAGAAGTTTATAGCTTAAACTCATCCTTTGGTGTCGCCATTTAGCTGCTAGGTCAAGAGAGTGTTTCAGATCTGTCTATAGCCCAGACAATGCCACGTCATCTGTACAATGATCCTAAAAATCCATGATTTCAAAAATGTGTTCTAAAGGTAATATCTATTTCAAGCCATGATTGGCATAAGCTGACTTCCATGGGCTGAACATCCTCCTTTTTTCCCTGAAGTTAACAGAGTTGCATTAGGATATGATGAGCACCAGGAAAATCTGATCACTGGAAACAATGGAAGAGACCATGAACACAACTTGATGGAGTAAGTCCAGATATGTGACCAATTGTCTTAGTGATTATGGTGGAGCAGTTTGGAAAGATGAGCTAAATGGTTTGTACTGCACATCTTGCTATCCTGCCCAAGGTACAGGAAGATGCAATTCCAGGTCACTCTTCATAGTGTCACAAATAAAAACACAGAGGAGCAGATCTTTCCAAGACATCTCATCATCAGAAATCCCGAGAAGTTGGTTTTGCTTCCAGAAAAAAAAAAAAAAAGGAAGAAATAAACAGAAATTCATTCCTTTGAATGGAAAGGGCTTATGCCAGTAACTCAGAGTTCAGGTGAGATCTTGGCCTCAGGAGGATTTGCTACATGGTTCTTACAATTTTATTGTTGCGTTTCCCTGTCCTGTTTGTTTTCCCAAAGTCTAAGTTTTCAGATCAGAATTGTGATTTGAGGGTGGTGTTCTCTTTTCTCCTGGCTAATTTTCTCCAGCATTTAGAAAGCCTATTTTTTCAGGCCACTGTTCCATGACAATACAACCTCTATTAACATATCTATGTTTATTGAGCCTTTTTTAACTTCAGGTGGGCACCTAAAGTGCCTTTGAAATTCAGTGTGCCATAGGTTGAGCATGATCATAATGACCTGGCAGCTGCTGTTCAAAAAAACTGATTCATTTTCATTTAAGACAGAATTTGCATAGCCTTGTAGAGTTCTGTGTATTCAACACACACACATTTTATTGAAAATTGAGTATTTTACTCTTTTAGGTAGTCCTGAAAATTTCAGCCTAAATTTTGTTTAGAATGATATATTTCCTTCAAGGAAATCTACCCACCACTCTTTTATGGGGAAAATACTTCTCTCAGAGCTGTGTGGTAGAATTCATCATTGATATTATGTTCTCCCCACCTGCATGCAAAGCAGAGCTCTTTTTCCTTGCTTTATTTTCCCTGTTCTCTATTTCTCTTTGCGGTGCATTTACCTCAGTCACTATTACCATGGTGCTCCAATCAATACAATGTCCAGTGCCCTGTATAATATAGTCCTAATTTTTTTCACCCACAGGCTTTGATTTTGTTGTGGACACTTCCACCATAAGCCTACACCTAATAATTAAAATCCTTGTATGTTTTTTGCACAAGTTCCCTATTTTCCTTTCTGATGCATTCAGGCACTGTGAATTGTTCCCTGAAGCCAAATCTATACTTTTTATTGTTATGTGAATATTCTGCTCATACTAGATATTACACTTTTACTTCCTATTCAATAAATATCTATGACATTCAGCTCAGCAATGTGTATTAGTCTGTCAGAACACTAATTTATGGTGGGAATAGTGTAATATCAAAAGGTTTATGGATCAGAAATGTGTAAATATGAAGTTCAATCAGTGGCTCTTCTGTGAATTAAATTCTAAACAAACATTCCATTCCAAAATTTGTGCATGCGTTTTTTTTATCTGTTGTTTGAAACGGATCTGAAATGTCAGGTGATTTATGAGCTTAGGAGATTCTTATTTGACATTTTTCCTTCTGCATTTTGTGACAATATATAAGCCATCAGGTTGTTTGGGATGAGAATACATTTCAGTTACTTCATTGGGATATAGCTCAATATTAACTTTCTGGTCTGCTGTCTTACTGAACAATGCCTGTTCCTCTGACAGTTCATTTAGATATTGTCATGGTGTTGGAAGCTTTAAAGGGGTTAATGAGGTATTTATTCCATTATTGTTATTGGAAATTACAGTGTCTAGAACACTTACACAAGAAGATTAAAGATAGATGCTTTAGACCACTTTCTATAGTCTGATAGGCCATTATTTTCTGGTTCATAACACAAAATAGTACTTTTCATCAACGAACTCATATTCTCTAGATGATTCAAAAATTCACAGACCAAAACCAATGTAAAATATTAAGTTCCTAATACTTTTTTAACCCCAAACAAGTTAGAATGCAAATGTTTTAATCAAACAAGGTGAAAGTGTCACACACATTTCTCTTTTGTGAAGACTAACAGTGGAAGGGGTGCCTTGACACATTGGAGTAAACCTCCCCTAGCCTGGCTTCTGCTTCTGGCTTAGCAAACATGGCAAACTCTGCTGCTGCTGGTAGTTTGAGTTGTTTTGCACAGGATTTAAAACTTTGTTGTTTTCCTGATTTCCAACAGGAAGACATTGAGTCAAGTCTTGCCATTTTAATGTGGTTCCTTGGGGTGATGAGCAACAATTTCACACTGGAAGGACAACACTCACTGTGTGAGTTGCATGGTATGTTCGAGATATTTAGGATCCTGTCCCTGTGTGCCTTTTTATTAGCATGAAAGTTCCTGCTGTACTTTTTCAATCATGAGGGCCAGGAAACCATCTCCTAGCCCTCCAGTCTGTTCTGATTGTGCAACATGGTGATGAAGCTATCAGAGTTCTGTAGGGGTTTTCTTCATGGTTTAGAATTAAGAGAGCCAATCTCTGCAATCTTTCATGCTCACACTATATAAGAAATTATGCAACCAGTTGTTATATTAGATGATAGATACCTCCTGGTAACTAGATCTGGAACATATCTAACAGCAGATGAAGAGAGAGACAGCTGGGGAGAAACAGATCTCCATCCATTCAGAAAATCAAAAACCATATGGAATGGTCTTGGGAAACTGGTTCTGGCTGATCCAGCTTGAACTGATTACCTTTCTTCAGCTGCTTGGCCATGCTTGGACAGGGGTGTTGGACAGGATTTCCAGAAGTCCCTTCCAAACTCAACCTGTAAATCTGGGAGGCGCCCTTAGAGGCTCCCCTGCTCCTTTGCACCCCTGGGTGCAGAGGATGGGCAAGAGGCACAACAGGACTTGCTCTGGGAATCTCTGCTTCTTACGGCTCCTTCCACAGGGCAGCAGCTGTGTGTCTGCCCAGGTCTGTTGAGTATTGTAAATTCAGGCAACCCTGACCAGGGGAGAGATTATGAGGAGGACTCCATCTTATCACAAGGCTAATTTATTACTTTATTACACTCTATTATAGTAAAGAATACTATACTATACTAGAGAATACAGAAAAGATATTTACTGAATGCTAAAAAGATAATAATGAAAACTCCTGACTCTCTCCAGAGTCCCGACACAGCTTGGCCCCAATTGGCCAAAGAGTCAAAACAACTCACAGCAGAATCCAATGAAACAATCACCTGTGGGTAAACAATCTCCAAACACATTCCGCATGAGCACAACACAGGAGAAGCAAATGAGATAAGAATTGTTTTCCTTTTCTCTGAGGCCTCTTACTGCCTTTCAGCTTCCCAGGAGAAAAACCCTGGGCGAAGGAATCCTGTTCAGGGAATGTGAATGCCACAGCTGAGAAATACGTGGCCCTTCTGCTGACAGTAGGATTTATTTCTCACACTTATTTGCTGTGAAGGGGTAAGTGTGGTGCTGTTTAATTCCTTACTCTCTCATTGCCTGGATAGGTTTAAGGGCTGTAGAGTCCAAGGTGGAGGCCATCTGTACTGTCCTGCCCAAGGTGCAGCCCTTCAGTGTCACCTCAGATGTCTCTGACAGGGTCCAAGACTCTTCACACTTAGTTTGGTGTCTTCTCCTTTAAAGCATCCTTCCCTCTTTTCTTCCTCATTTTCCTCCTCGGCACTAACCTGCATTGTCCTCTAGTCAATTACAAGAATCAACCTGTTAGAAAGAAACTTTGGTTCATCAGCATTTAGAAAATGGACTTTTTTCTAGAGGAGGGATTTAGTCAGCATTTAGTTTACGTGGCAAGCCTTACAGTAATCCTTGAGGAAGACAACAAGATAACAGTCTGCAAAACAATATGGTCTAGAGCTGAGATGTGTTGGGAGATATTCATGTAGCAGAAAACAACTTCATTGTAACAGAAATGAGCTTTATTTTCACAGAGCGATACAATGCATAATCTGATAAATTCTCAAAATAATTTTATCATCCTGGATATCATTTTGGAAAAAGTAAACAACAACTGAGAAAGTTTCCGCTTATAAACAGAAAAGCCCAAACCATTTCTGGATTAGGGTATTTGTTGGGCGAGTGGGTTTTTTTGTGTTTTTGTTTGTTTTGTTTTTGTTTTTGTGTTTTTTTGGTTTTGGTTTTTTTTTTTTTGGTTTTGTTTGTTTTTTACATTTATGAAGTGGAGATAGGTTATAAAGAAAAAAAAAAGTATTTGTAGATGATACACAGCTAGCAATGCCCATTTCTACTGGCCAGCATGCCCATGTGATTATTTCATCTTCCATGGTAACTTAAGCACAAGAAAAAAGCCTTTACAGTTCAGGGCACTGCTGCCTGGCCAGAGGTTTGTAATAATTCATAGACCTTTCACTTTCATTTTTCTAGAGCTGAGGAATTACATTCTGCTATTAAAATGGCTTTGTGAGTTGCCTGGTAGAGTATATATATATTCTCTCTGCTCAAAGAGATAAATAGAGCATTGTGGGGAGCAGGGACTTCTTAAAAGCAGGTGCTCTAAAGAATCCATATGCCTTGAAAGAGAATATAATTCTCTTCCCTTCACTCATCAGTTGTTTTTCACATAGGAACCTTTAAAAGATGTGGGCTAGCAAGAAGTTTTTATCCTCCTTGGGAAGCAGCCACATGTGCTTGTCTTTTTGTGCAAATTAAGAGCAAGAATTGTGAGTGGGTGGTTGCAAGGTGGGGCACGGTGTGGGGTACCAGCTGCCAGATCTGTGTGTGAAAGGCTTGAGGAGGTCCCAGGCAGCAGCATGTGGGCACTTTGTGGGCAGCTCGGATGAGGCTGGGATCTACTCAGAGATTCATTGGGATTGGTTTTAACAGCTCGGTCACAGTGGCAGGATCTGAAGTACAACCCTGATGTGGAGAGCTGGGTAGAGCTCATGGGATTTTATAGTGCTCCTTCCTTTCCAGAGTCAGAACCCTACCTAGTGTTTTTCTTTTTTATTTTCAGGGTTTATTGATTTCCCTGCTTGACTGACAAAGGCCTGGAGGAGAAAATGAGAGTTTCTGCTGGGAATTTCTTTCTTAATGGTAGACAACGCTTGTCTAAGTCTTCCAGCTATAATAGAAAATGCTTCCATTAATGCTAACTGGGAGAACTCAGTCTGGGGAGGTTCTTGGGAGGAGGTGATGTGTGTCTATTGGTTTCTCTGCAATATATGAGCTTTGAATGGTTTGCATGTATTTGATTGCAGCTAATTATAGACTAGACCCAACTCATGGGTCTCAAAAGAAAAGGGAATGTTGTAGACTCAACAACCATAGTAGTCAGGATCAGGTCATGACAAAATTTAGCTTTTTGATTTAATTTCCAGGCTGCTTCCAAAAAAATGTCATGGCTCCCATTCCCCAGTTTAAACTGCTGTTCTCAAGGTAAAAGAAACAGCCAAAAGGCAGTAGCATGTCTCTAAGCTGTTTTATTCCTCAAGTGAGACATGGGACCAGGTGAAAAAAGATATCAAAAATAATTTCCTTGGTCTTTGTGTCTTCAGACTCCAGTTTCCCCATCAGTGAGCACAGCCTTATATTCTCAGTGCTTCATAGGGGGTTATATTATGTTGACTTGGACTTTCATACAAATCACAACAGCAAAGCTTTTTGCAGAATGGAGACTGTAATTCACCAATGTCCACAGCATAAGCTGAGATTTGTGCATGCCAATAGCCATGTGTGTTCCCAATAACAGTGTCATGCTCTTCTTGGCATCCTTATAAACCTTCAGACAAGTCTGCAAAAATATCTTTTCATTCAGTATTCTACTTTTCTCTGTTCCTTTTTTTTAATAAGCCTTAAATCTTGCCCTTGCATTTTACAAATTGATAAGTGTCCTGACATTGCAGAACCTGGGGTAGATTGTATCAACCTTCATTCCTCCCCTTGCAGGTGTAGCCTTGCCAAATGTGACATGCCATTCATAACACAAACAGGATTTTACAATACAGAATACCAGGGTTTTGTTACTGTATAGAAAAGGAAGCTCAATTTTTTAAAGTGATTTTGGGAGTGGGAGGAAAGAGAAGAAGTGGGTATTTATTAATTTTTGCTCCTAGTAAAAAACCTTTAGTTTCAATTTATAGAAGGGCCTACCTTGGGCACTTAGGCTCAGTGTCTGTCTCAAGGCAGTGGATCTGCACTGGTTCCACAAGGCAGTGGATCTGCACTGGCCTCAGCCCTCCAAGTGACTTTGTAATTATAAATTCTTGCAAAGAGAATATAGAATAAATATTGCTCTGTCGGTTGGAAGCTTATGTGTAATGCCTGTTTCTCTGTTCATGTTATCTCATGTCCATAAGAAGCAACTCTGATGAAGTCAACATAGTTAGACCAAGTTTAAAATATTTTGAAAGGACGTCTTGGGTTGATTCTGATGTATTAAATTTGTGCAGATGAAATTATCCCACCCCATGTCTTTGCAGTTGTTATAATGTGTACAGACACCACTAGTATTTTAACAAATACTCTTATGCTGATTAATAAATCTTACATATTTGATAACCATAAATCAAGAGTTACACCATTGAAATCAGTGGTGACTAACAAGTCTCAGGATGCAGTAAATGAAGAAAAGCCCATGAGCAGTTCAGCCTAACAGAAAAATGAATGGTGCTGGTTCCAAAGTTACTTCAATAACATTTGGGTTTGGCATTATCTAGGAGAGATCTTCAGTTACACTACACTGCTCTAGTTTGACTGGTGTTCCTGGGGGAAGGACAAGTTCTACAATTTGTCCATATTTTTGGTTTTCTGACTGCATACATATGATTTTAAGTCACCCTTATCTCTGGATTATCTACTGATTTTTGCATGTTTAGCCACTTTGCATATGTAACTGCTACGTTTGCAGTTGCTAATCAAATTTTGCCAATTAGGATTACTGGAAGAAATCCTCTTGGCTGAAGTAGTTCTGCATCCAAAGATGTGATGGTCAATGCTGAAATCCTGTGACTGGGAATGCTGCAGTCTGGGAGAGCTGGAAAATAGTTTTATTTTCATAACATGCAGAAAAAATAAGCCACAAAAATATTAATAATTAATAAAACAATTTAAGCAATGGTTTTGCTAGGATGTAGTGCTCCAAAAAGGATGTAGTGGTGTAGAAAAAAATCAGCTCATGATTTTTTCTTTCAGATGAAATAGTACTATTTCTATATTTACCTCTATTTTTCGGACAATACAAGCTCTAAATTATTTTTAATTTGTTTTTATTTTTCAGATATTTGGATATGGAACCTTTTGTAATAGGGCTCTATACTTGAAACAGTTGCATTTTACCAGTGATTGCTTTTAATTACTTTGCTCACTTTTTAAGGCATTTTTATTGACTAATAAATATCTGAAAAGGAAAAGGAAGTCTCTGCAGGAGCTGTGTGCAGAAAAGCATTCTTCAAGGCAAGAGTGGGATCAGGCTGAATTTTGTGGTCCCTGTGAAACTATTTGCAGTTTTTACAAAACCTTCACAATTTACACTTGAAGGCATTGTGGCTATTGTGACTGATGGGTCATGGCCAGTTTTCCATGGCTGGCAAGTCAGGTGTCTCCAGAATTCAGTATTGAGCATTTTTCTTTGAAAGGATCAGCTTAAGAGCAGCCAAGGATGGTTACTGCTCTGCTCACTGTGCGTGTCATGGTCATTTGATTGTGAATCTGGAAAGAAATTTACTAATTTCAATACAATTCCCTGTTCTGTTGTTTACATCACATATTTCACCCCAAACAACCTCTGTGACTTTCACAGAAGAAACAAAACTCTGAAATACTCTGTGATTTCCTTAGACTTGAGGCCATGGCTGAAGCATGAGAGTGTGATGATGGGAATTTCATGACTGATAACTGTATCATTAAAAGCTCAAAATTAATCACTGGGTATCACTATACTTGAAGTAGTCTTGCTTGTTTAAAAAATTGATTAAACCCATCTTTAGGCAGAATATCTATTGCAAAGGAAAAATGTGGAAGAAAATTGATTTTGATTCCTTGTAACATAAAAAAGTGATGATCATTTCTTTCCCTCCTACCAGTATGTAATCAAACATGAGCTGTAAGATCAGTAACAAAATTATTCTGCTTTGAGCTGCTAACATTCTTCACCCAAACCATAGCTTATAAGGCAAGCACTCTTGACCTGTTTTCTGTGGTTTGCTAGGTTTTCAAGAAAGAAAGACAAGTCAGAGTGGCTGCACCAAAAGCCCATGGAAAACAATAAGTGATCTTGATCTGCTCTGTGCAGCACAGAGTCAGCTGTGAACAACTTCAAGGCACCCTTGACTCCAAGCTATGCATGATTTATGGAGGTATCTAACCCTAAGAGCAATGTGGGCAGGCCACTGCAGTGATTAAATCCTATTTGAATGTTTTGTTAGGATAGTTCCTGACAGGACAAAGGGCTCCTTATTCCCTTGTGACAACATCTCACACACAGCCTTCCTTCCTTGGATTTCTCTGTACTAATCACCCCTAAAAACTAAATAACAGGTTTCTGAAAGAGCCTGAAGGAGGAGTCCTAAGGCAAATGGTTAATGCCTGATCTCCCAGACACAGGGCTAATTAACTGAATCTTTAAAACATCATGATGGGGATTTTCTGCATGCAGGTATTATCAATTATCCCACGAATTCAAGAGCTGCAATTCACAGTAATTAGCACCACGTGTTCTTTGCATAGGACAGGACTGTACAAGGAGAAATAGCTGGTGAAATGTGAAATCCCTGAGTTAAATTGTACCTGTGAGTGAATCCATAGACTGAGGATCAAAAACAAAGAAGTAAAACACACTCTGTGCCTGATACACAGAGATAGCAGGACTACACCAGCAGATAAATCACACTACCAGTACTTGGGTATTTGCACACTTGTGCACACATTTGCATGTGCAGTTTTCTCTCTTGGAGCATGTGGATAATTACCAGTGTTACAAGCTGCCAGCTTCACAGGTGATGGGGGAAAGCTGGTATGCTTTTAGCACCCTAAATTTTAGTTTAATCAGTCAGAATGAGTCCAGGTACTGCTGAAGGCTGTCAGAGCTGGAAATGACAGGTGAGCTGTGCTTGAGTGGTGCTGACAGCTAACACACATCCTCAGCCATGGGGCACTGGGCAGCCAAACTGGCTCAATCTTCAGACCTAGGGAGCTTAAAGTGAAATATTTGAGTGTGTGGGTAAGGCACATTAACACTATCTTGTTGTGAGTCTGGTTATCAAATTAGCACTGGGCTGCACAAAATCAGTGTTTTGGTGACTATGGATTTAGATGGTTATAGGCAGTCAGTGGTAAAGATTAAACTCTGGGCTCAAACATGAAGACAAGTTATTCAGCATGGGGTTTGCTGATTGTCCAAAAGTGTACCAAGCTTTCTCTTCTCCACATCTCCTATTCAATTGTTAGATATAGTGGTGGTTTGGAATGGGAGGAAATCTAAGGAAGTGATGCAAAAAAAAGAGAAAAATTTTAAAAATTAAAAAAAAAATTATTTTTTTTTTTAACTGAAAACCACAACAGATACACTGAAAATGAGGCCAGGGTATTGATTTTCCAATATTGATGACCAAAGGGATAATTTCTGTGCATCCCCTGTACAACAGGGGTAAGAAGCAAATTAGTACTTCTTCTAACTGTTATGATGCAAAAATAAGAAAGATGGACCATTTTTAAAGATATGCAAAGCCTGCACACTCAGCAATAAAATTACATAGAAGTTTCCATGAGAAATTTAATGTCTGAGTTTATGTGGGAGGATCATGGGCAGAGTAATTCTGGTTCTGGGAGTGACTTATTTATCTCAGATCTCTGTTCTGGCCCTTTTCCTTCTTACTCTGTGTGAAGGCACTTGTTCTAATACAGATGGGATGGTAATTTTAGCTCATCTTAAAAGGTTTCTGAAGCTGTGTGTTATAAATTATTTGTGATGTGACTGTAGATAGGGTTTGGTTTGGGGGAAAATCCTTATCACCTGCTGTGGTGGTGTTGCTCTTGCAAGCTAGAAGCGTTGGTTCTAAATTATTCACCCAGTAGAATATTAAGTAAGGAGTCCACACACACACACAAAAAAAGGAAAAAGAAAAAAAAGCAAAACCCACTACATGATATTAAGGAACTGACAGCACAAAGTGGTCAATCTGCATGGACAACTGCCCTGCAGAAGTTTGGATGATCACATGGTTGTCAGTTTTGCTATCCAGAAGCATCTATCTCAGGCAGGCTTAGCACAGCCTCAAGCTGCACCATGCAGCCCTTTTGAATGATGTCTTCTTGTTGACCTGAACTGATTATTCAGAGATTCTTGCTATGCTTAAACTCCAAGACCTAGCATCACTGGGCAGGCAGTGTTTTAAATCTTAACAGGTGGAGCAGTTTAGACCAGACAAAAAAACCCAATTTTTGAAATCTGTTCTCTAGAAACCTCCACAAATTTATAATTGAAAGAATCTGTTTTCCCATCTGACCCTGTTCCTTATCTTAGCATCCATGACATTTGAATTGCACCCTGGTGCAAATGTTACCCAGAACCTGTAACTTGGGAAGGATTTTGCTAGAAGTGAAGTCAGCAAATTGTTCTTACATTTGAGTTAGTATGTTAGCTTTCAGAGATTGGCTTGTGCCAGTTCTGGAAATGATTAAAGTAAGAAATCTTTCCCTTGTGGCAGATCCTAAAGACACTATCCATTACCTGGGATTAGATCCCTGTTTCTCTATGGACCATAAAAATAGAGAGAAGACCCAAGTACTGAAAATCAGAAATGTGTTTAACTAGTGTTTTGAATTGGGCACCTAGAGATTTTTCTTTCATTTTCTCTTACTCTTTCCTTCTGTGCTTTGTTTTGTTGTTTCTTTTAAACAGGCAGAAACATGCACTGAGATATACACAAGTTTGTTCACATTAAATCACAGGTGAACAGCACAATGCTGACAGAAATCTGTCTCTTGAGACAGATATATTAAAGATTTTGCTGGTATTTTCCTTCAATGTGTTTTTCTTTGTTGTTTTGCTCTGCAAAGTAAGGGGGAGGGAGGGAAGTGGTTTTTTTTTGTATTTGTTTTTTTCCCTTAAATCTGCTTGGCCTATTTCTGGTGTTTATTTCTGTGAATATGGATATGATCAGCATATCCCTAATAAACCCGTTAGCTCTCCTTATGTGCAATTTTAGCTCCTTGCACCCTGTTAACATAGGCTCTTAGTGCAGCTGCTGAGTTTTAAAATCATCTCGGAGTGCTTCACTGGACTGAAGAAATAATTAATTGAAGGCTCTCAGCACGTGCTAAGTAGCTCGGTTGAGTCTGAAGATCTGAACAATTGCTTTGTTTTTTCCTTTCCTTATCACCATTAGCCATTTTCAGTGGATAGAGATACAAAATAACTAGCCTTTACAGTGAGCCATTAAACTGTCATTTGGGCAACTGTGCATGAAGAGGCATCAGATAACGGTCAGTGCTGGAGTAGAACAGGGTTTGTGAATCATAGCTGTCTCCACTGTACTTAAATCACATTCACCACTGGAGCAGTCAAGGGTTTCATTAAAGGGAGAAGCATTCATCTAGAGAAATATATCCAAAAAATGAGAGTAAATAAAAGCCTTACATTTTTTTTTCTCTATTTCTCTTCATGTTTTATTTACCACAGTGGGGGCTTAACAAGGTAGCAAATGTAAAGAGCAGGGAGATAACCATGCAGAAGAAAATTCTGAAAATAAACATGGTGACATTTTAAAAGAGATGTTCCACACTGGGGCAGATTTAGTTTTGATTTTTTTTAATTTTCACAGCACTTAGGGGGATAGTAGAGGGGAAGCTGTGAGTATATTTCAGCAGGGAAAGTGTAAAAAGGACTTACAAGAAAAAAAATCTTCCTCTGCATAGATGTACATCTGGAAAGAGAAAATAATATCTGTTGAGAAGTAAGATTCCTTCTTTGCCTCTTATAAAGTGGGCAGAATAAAAAAGAGACACTTTCGTATTATTGGTGTTGATTAATTACATGCCAATTACTGCATGCACAAGGATTGCAGTCTTTGCTCCCTAAAAGCTTGCAGTTCAAATAATGAAGGTCTCTGGAAGTGAACAAGACCCAGAAGGCACTGTGGGGGCTTGGGGAGAGGGGAAGGGGCAAAGGGCCAGGAGGCTACAACAGCATGAGCATGTGGCTCCTCCATCGTCTCTCTGATACTGACAGTCTGAACGCTTTAATAATGTACAAAAAAGGGGGAGGAAGGGGTTGAAATGGGTTTCACATGCAGAGGATGAGGGGCAAAGAGCCTGGGTCTGCTTTATATGATGGTGAAAGTGCAAAGAGCCTGGGGTAAGGAGTAAAGCAGAAATGGCTGTGCAGAGTGCAGGATCCAGTCCTGCCTGCAACCTGCCTGCAGAATGCAAGTGTGTGTTCACTCCTCTGCCTCCTTCCTTCTGCATTTCCTTGGGAAGGTTGTTTTGGTTGTCCCCAGCAAACAGCACCTTCCAGCCCTGGGAACAGGCACAGACTCCCCAGAGGGAAATCCATGAGCCAGGTTTCCTTTGGTGAAAAAATGCAGCTCCTGCTAAGAAATGCCAGGCTGAAACTTCCCTTGTTGCTGGTAGAAGAGAGGAGGGAATTAATCCATCCAGTGCCTCCTCCTCAGAGCTGTTGGCGCAGCAGATTGGCCAAATTTTGCTCTTTTCTAGCTTAGACCAACATCAACTGCCCCTTGCGTGCTTGACAGGGTAAGGGATCTCCTCTTGCCTCTGCAGCAGCCTGGCATTTCAGCTCCTCAGGGAACCTAGGCCAGCCACCACTGCGCTGCCAGGGCAGGGAAGATGCTCTGCAGCTCCTCCCTCCTTGTGCAAGCACAACAGGCAGCAAGATTTATTCTTCAGGCCTCACATTCAGCCCTCTCTAATCTAATTACCAGATGCTGGGCTTTCTACAGCCGTTTCTTAAGTACCTATAAAATGAAGGCCAGAAATCATCTCCTCCAAGCCACTTGCACCACAGACTCTTTGTTGCTGTGCGCTGTGCACCTCCAGTGGTGTGAGACAGCTGCAAAATTATGCTGACTTCAAGGTGGCAGGGCTTCACTTGGCTTTGCATGCCTTTGAATGAGACAAACTCACAGGAAAAGCCTGACCCTGTGGTTTACTGGCATCTCAGTCACTTTGGGGCCTGGCTCTCCAAGCTCCATGGGCCTACAAGTTTGGGGTCTTATTTATCACTGTAAAACAACTATAAATACTGAACCCTTGGGATATGCAAAAATAATTTGTTTCAAATCTGAGTGTTACATTTATTACATAGTTCTGTTTCTGCATGCCAGCCTTGGTGTTCAACATATAAACTACATGCTCATCTTTAAAGGCTTCTGCAGTGTCACCATGATATTTTCTGAAAAATCCCTTCGCCAGGATTTCTTCTCCTGGGAAGCTGGGAAGCTTCAGTTTCTCCATGTTTTGCTGCTCTGGAATGTGGCCTGGAGGTTGTTTATCCAAACATGTGAATTGTTTTTAATTAATGACCAATTAATGTCCAGCTGTGTCAGACTCGGAGGAGTCACTCATGGGTTTTTGTTATTCATTCTTGTGAAGCCTTCCGATGTATGCTTGCCCTATTTCTTTAGTATAGTTTTAGTATAGCATAATATGATATGATATGATATGATATGATATGATATGATATAATATAATATAATATAATATAATATAATATAATATAATATAATATAATATAATACAATATAATATCAGCCTTCTGAGAACTTAGAGTCAGATTCTCATCTCTCACCTCGTCCTGGGCACCTCACAAACACCACACTGCACTGTGAGCACAGCCACGTGCCTGGCTTCCCCTCCCTGTGGGCAGTGGGACACTCCTCTTATTGCATCCTCTCCTGAGCACGTCTCTGCTCGTGCTGTGTTTATCATCAGCTTGGGGGATCATCAGGGTGCTCAGGAGGAAGCTGCAGACATGCTCAGGTTGGAGGAAATCCTGGTGAAGGTTCTGGTCCTGCTGCAGACCTGTTGCGCAGGGGTTTGTCAAAAAGCCTGGTTGAAAAGTGGACAATGGTGCAAATGTGCTCACAGACCCACTGACAGAATCTGGGTCTGATATTGGTAAGGGCAGATGCCATAATCATGGCATTCTCTGAGATGGAAAACATGTCCATGTCTAGGGTGGTAAAAGAATAGGGCAGAATCAAACTCAGGAGGAAAACTAGGGATGCTTCCACTGAGGTGTAATTTTTCTTTGAAACAAAAAAGAAAAACTCTCTGAGGTCTATTTCTACTTAAGAAGTAAGGGCACTCAAGGATATGGTTTCTTAAAATTTAATGATGGGGGCAATGTAAGCAGTGGTCTGATCAGGAAAAATTTGTGTTGCACTTGGAGCTGAAACTCCCTGGAACTGAGGACAAAACCCCAGTGGCTGTGTGCTGAGCCAGAAATTTTGCCCTGGAACAAGGATTTCTTGTTGCCTCATCTTCTTGCATCAAATGTTTTCAGGTAGTGTGTTTCTTTCTGTTCCACAGCACAGCCCTAATTCTACTCTGCAGCATTTCAGGACTCTAACATTGTAAAATGTGGGTTCAAACACGATCTTTTTCCATAGGAATGTGTTAAACAGGCCATGAAAAGCCAGCATGATCAAAAGATGTTCTACAAACTATTGATATTTCACTGCTTCTTACCTTGAGCTTCTCCAGTAATTCACCATATCAGAAATACAATATTTGTAAGTTCTTTTTCATAAAGGTCTTTATGGGTTTGGAAATTTAAACACCGCGAAGCTGAAGTTGAATTGGAAACCAAAAGTCTCTAAGCTTGTACATCTTAGGAAAAAAAATTCAATTAAGTGGGATTTTAGCCGTTTCAATAAAATTGGACTCTCCCTTTTCAAGATAAGGGTCCTATAGAGCTGCAGCAACCTTTATGTGGCAGGAATATCCACTTCTACTAAATGTATAATCCTAGCTCAGGATACAATACACACAACAGGAAATCAATGTATAGTAGAATCAATTTGAAAATATAAAATAAACTAATATATGAGTGGAAAATTGACTTCCTATGGATTAAAAGCAGCACAAATGGTAGAAAAATCTGGCTTTTTAACAGGAGGAGGTGGGTGGTAATAATAATGCAACTGATTAACTAGCTGGACTCAAGCTGCTGTGTGTGCACATAGATTTTTTTTTTCCTTTAGTAAAAGGATTCAAAGAGGAAATAATTTATTGCTGCACTTTGCTCAGTGTTTGTCATTGAAAGGATGCCAAGTGTGTACAGCACCATGAGAAAAGGGGAAAAGTAAAAGATACAGAATGCATTATTTAAAATATCAGCACCATAAACAGTGTAGGATTACTGCAGGAATCCCATTATAGCTGTAGGGGCATAGAAATGTTTCCATTATGATTATCATGGAGGAGTTTATAACTCAGCCACTGAGATTTTTATTTTTTAAGGGAATTTAATGTTTGCATAATGTGCTGTACTGACAGTTTGGAAACTGGATGTCTCTTATTTGCTGTCAGAACAGATCCAAGCAGACATATGGGGGAATCTGCCCCCAGATTACCCAGTGCCATCCTCAGTACTGCCACCAGCAGGTCCTTCAATATCTGTTTTTTCAGGCCATTTTCAGTCATTGATACCTCCCTGGTGGTTGCTCTCAGGGAGAATGAAGTAGGGACAAAATAGATTGAGAGTAAAATGTTGGGGTTTTTTTTTTATTTCTCATCACTCAAAAAGGATTTGTGAGAAACATAAGGCAGAGGTGGAGGAGAGAGGGAAACAGATTATTATCACAGGACCAACCCATTGGGATGTAACTTCATGAGTTAAACTCAATAATGTATGCACATGGAACTATGCACTGATTTCAGGATCTGAACTCAGTCAAAGAGTGTGTTTGTGCAGATGAAGTCACAGACCCAGCAGACTACTGAGCTCTTGTGGACTAAATGCAGTTGTGTTGTGAGTAGATTTTTTTCTTTAATCTTTGTGTGTGTAAAATCTGCTGTGCATGGAGTGGAGGGCTGTTATTTTAGATTATTATCTGATATAGTTTAACTAGAATTCATTCCTCTCCAGAGTTTGTCACTTTTGACCTAAATTCAGTGCGCTGAGATCCACAGAAAATGATAGAGAGTGCATGAGTCTTGCCATCCAGAAGGGGTGTTATTGGGTGAGAGCACTTTAGGATGTTAGAA
>NW_005054458.1:981431-1015346 GCF_000277835.1 Geospiza fortis | reverse complement strand
AACGGGTCCTGGCATAAAGAAGAAAGTTGTTTTGTTTGTAGGGCTGTAACATAAACATCTGCAGCTGTCAATGATCAGGGAAGTGCCTGGCAATCTGTATTTGCTGCAACTGGCACATCATTCTGTACTCAGTAATTCCCCTGCACTTTTCACTTTGCTTTATAAGGGTGGAGGAATCTCTGAAAAAAATGCATACCTACGGAATATATATGTTTTTAACAAAACCTAAATCTGCTAAACCTTCCAATTCGGAAGTGATGAAAACCCAGCTTGGTATCTTAAACAAGTCAGATAACCAAAAAAACTGTAGGGACTTTTAACACCTTATTAGCTGCATTAAGAATTGTTACTGCAATTGATGTTACCAGGATCTGTGATGTATTCATGTAATGAACTGCTTTTCAGCCATCCTGAGATGTCTCATATGTCAGTCTGGAGGCTGTGATCCTCCAAACAGATAGGAGTAATGAAGGTGTGTCTAGCACTAACTGAGCATGGAGTGCATTTAAAAAATGAAAACAATAATCATGCTAAATAGGACTGTTGCTGGAAGCCATTAGTATCTATCAGATGAGCTGTGGAGGCATTGACAGAAATAGTTTAATATATTGTCAGGGTTGGTTTTTAAAGTGTTTCAACCCTCTGGTGTCTGAGACACTGGGAAGCTGGCTGAGCATTTTATCATTCTCAGGAGGTCCAGTCCTTTCTCAGGGACAGCAAAGTTTAGGATATGGAAATGCCACCCAAGTAACTCTGAATGGGCTGAGGACTTTGTTGTTCCAGCTCTCAGGAGCTGAGCAGATCTTCCACAGCCTCTGTGCACACCCTGCACTGGCCCTGCTGTCCTGTGCCACCTGCAGCCTGTGTGCTTGGGGTGACAGCTCTGCTTGAGTGCCTCAGATAAAGCGGGAGAAGAGCAGGGAAAACATGGGAACAGCGCTGCAGGGAAATCTGGGAGATGCTCTACAGTGCTGAGGACAGCTCCAGCAGCACTGAGACCTTCCTGCTCCCTTCTGAGCAGTGACAATTTATGCCTAAGCTCTCCCTGGTTTTTCATAAGAGATGGCTAATTAAATTTATTATCAACAACAAGCTACGTTAAAGAACATACACTTCATTGTTGCAAGGAAGTTTGTGGTGGGAATTTATTTTATAGGCACACTGCTAAAATTCACCATTTCAAGTGTTGATACTGAGCTGGAATGAATGTTTTGAAGAGGCACATACATCCAAGGAAGCCTTCCAACCACGAATATTAATAAAGTCTGAGCTGGGATCCTGTCTGACAGATGACCAGCTCCATGCCATCCATTGCACTGCAGCATGTTCTTGAGCCTCAATTTGTCAGCAATAAAAGTCAGCTTGCCCAAACCTTCTGTTAGGATAAGCTGCAGCATTGTATGCATGAGGCGTATGATAGTGCAGCCCCAGAAAATCACAGAGCTACACTGTGGATGAGTTTTGGTGTTTGGCAGCCCAGCTGCTTCCCACTCATCAAATGACTCTCCAAAAGCACCTGGTGCAGTGTGTATGGGCCCTGCACTGTGTCAGATGGTGAAAATGTTGTTGCAGGCCATGCTGCTTCTGCCTGAAAGGAGGCTGTAAGGAGGTGGAGGTTGCTCTCTTCTCCCAGGTAACAAGGGATAGAACAAAAGGAAATGGCCTTAAGTTGCACCAGAGAAGGTTTAAATTATCTATCAGGAAAAATTTCTTCATGGAAAGGGTGGTCAAGCAGTGAAACTGGGGAAGTGGTGGAATTGCTATCCCTGGAAGAGTTAAGAAACCATGTAGATGTGGTGCCTGGGAGCATGGCTCAGTGGTGGGCCTGGCAGTGCTGCGTTAACTGTTGGACTCAACGACCTTAGAGGTCTTTTCCAACCTAAACAATTCTCTGATTCCTATATTCCAGACATTGTGATGGTGGTAGAGACAAGACCTTGCCAAGGAGATGGATATTTGACAGAAGAGTGTCCTTCAGTGTTTAATCATCACAGCCCAAGTGGTGCAGTAACTGCTTTAAAGACAAATAGATCAACAACTTTCTGGCCTTAAATACTACAGGGGGATGTTCCCTGGTCACTGGTGTGAATGCCAGGGCTCCTGTCTCAGATCAACAACTTCCAGAGAGGGTTAATGGAAGGATTTTTGGAGGAAGGATAGCTAGAATAAAAAACCATCACATACATTTTAAGTGTTAGCCCATTACACCTGCATTATATTTAAATGGTTAAAGACACAGGGATTATAGGGTGTTGTGCCAGGGAATTAAATATGAATGTAAATAAAATATTGTTTGGCTCATAGGAGTCTCTGAACAGTGTCTTTTGGGACCAGCTGACCAGAAGCCCTTAAAGAGCATTTTAAAACTCAGTCCAATCCAGAAGCTGGGTTAAATACATTGTGGAAGTGTTTCTGAAGGAAAAGCATTATGCAGATTGGTTCTCAAATGTGTGGGAACAGAAGAATGTTACTACTATATTTATTCCTGCCTTTATACGATTGTACACTAATGTATACACATTATTAGTATTTATTTCTATTGTAGTAGCCAATAGCTACTTCTGCACTACATTTCTATTTTGCCAGCCACTGTATAAACCTATAATTAAAAAAAAATCCTGCTTTATAGAGTTTATATGGTCTCAGCAGATGATTTGTAAATATATTGTTGCTATCAGTTCTTTCTAGTTCTGCAATATGGCTATAAGCACTTATGGAAATGTCTGTGAAGTAAAGAAATAAGTCTTAGTACAAGTTGGCATTCATCCATGAAGATTTAGATACCTAATTTATAAACATTTAGTAAATATGAATTAATCTTGACATGCTGGATTTTGTGCTGAATTAAATAATCATACTTACAGTCTATAATGCACTTGGACAATAGGTAAATTAGTCCTTCATTAAAAAATCATGAAGGAAAATGCATAATCTGCAGCAATACCCAGAGGAAAAATTACAGTTATTTGAAATAAAAACACTATTGTTAGCAAATTTGTGGAGGTTGATTTTTAGTTTGGCTTCTGGGTTTTTGTTCTTGTTGGGTTTTTTTTAATGGTGTTATAGATCTTCCTGTGTATTGCCTCTATCATGAGACTTCCAGTTGAGAGTATTAACTAAATACCCAAGGTTTAATTGGAAATCTGAGGTAGAAAAACTGTAAATCTCCTTTCAGTCATTTGTCTCTGCAGTGCCTGCTTCTCAGCGGCAGACAAAACAGTATGTGCTTTTACATCTGATTAATGCAAACCAAAGCTGTGATTAAAACATCCTTGAATTCTTCTGTCATACAGCACAATTTAAAATTGTGAATTATCCTTCAAAACAGCACAAGTGGTGCAATTGCACATTAGCATAACAGCAAACCTTATTTACACAAGCACAAATGTTGTGTAAATTGGCCTTTAAGTGGGTTTTAAATGGCAATCACTTGGTAGGTGTTTTCAGAACTGCTAAATAAAAAAAATAGCTATAGTGCAATATTTTACAAATGAATACTTTTAATGGGCCTATTTTCAATTGAATTGACTATGAGAACAATGAAGGCAGAAAATGACAACAGTTATTTAATCTGGGATGCAATATAAATACTGGAACATTTTTAAATTGTTCAGCATCTTGTAGCAGAAAGTATTTGTGAAAGTCAAGTGGTTATTAAGCTTATGAACTCCCTGCTTTGCCTTTCTATCATGTGCAGCCATAAGCTTGGGGACATACACAGATAAGGGGCAAGAGAAATTCAGACCAAGGGTGTCTGTTTTTGGGAATTTCACAAGGCACAGACAGAACTGATTATTGCTCCTCATGGTGAGAAATTGCTCTCAATAGCTTCAGGGGGAAAGGGCTCCAAATCAGAAATAATCCCCAAAATCCCAAGGGAAATGGTCAGCAACCAGGGCACGGGTCTGTGGATGGGACCCACCCAAGGCCACTGGTGGAAGTGCTGGCAGAGCCTCTCTCCATCATTTACCAGCAGCCCAGGCTCACTGAGGAGGTTCTGGGTGACTGGAAGTCAGGAAATGTGATGCCATCTACCAGAAGGGCCAGAAGAAGGATCGGGGCAGTGATTGTCCCTCTGTACTCAGCACTGGTGAGGCCACACCTCAAAAACCTCATTCAGTGTTGGGTCCCTCGCAAAAAGAAGGACATTGAGGGCTGGAGTGAGTCCAGAGAAGGGCACAGAGCTGGAGAAGTGTCTGGAGCACAAGTCTGATGAGGAGCATCTGAGGGAGCTGAGGGGGGCTCAGTATGGATAAAAGGAGGCTCAAGGGGGATCTTGTTCTCTACAACCGCCTGACAGGAGGAGCCAAGGGTTGGTCTCTTCTTCCAAGTAACAAGTGATAGGATGATGGGAGCATCCTCAAGTTGTACCAGGGGACGTTTAGATTGGATATTAGGAAAAAAATCTCCACTGAAGGAATGTGAAGTGAAAAGCATTGGAACTGACTGCCCAAGGATGTGGGGGAGTCAGCATTCCTGGAAGGGCTTAAAAGACGTATAGAAATTGCACTTGGTATGTTTGTGTCTCTTGGATTTGCCTCTTGGATGTTTCTCTTGGGTCAGAATGGGACTTAGCTGACTCAAAACTGACGTTTGGCTTTTTCCTCTGATTTTGAACCAAATTCTCTAAGTAACTGGTGATTAGCTATGTCTGTGTTGAAGTGTGCTCCTTCATGGGCTGAAGAAGTCCACAGAAAAGAGCATGGGCAAGCAGCTCAGGATGGAGAGCTCTGTGTATGGGACTCATCCAGGGCTCAGCACTGGATGCAGTCCTGTCTTTCCTGAAACAGGAAATTGAAATTGGATCCATTTGAATTCAGCTGGTTAAGGAAATCTTCCAAAGCTGCTGTCAAATACCTGGTATCAAACACAAGGTGTAAGATGATGAAACAAGAACATTTTAACAGAGGACATGTAATTTACTTTTCTTTTTCAAACAGCAATTATTCTGCCTGTGTGCTCTGGATCAGCCACTGGAATTACACAAGCCTAAAACTTGTGTGAAATCAGAAACACGATTGACTAAGGCTTCATTCTCTGCACCATATGAGCAGACAGCTTGCAATCAGCCCTGGTATAAAAAGCCTGTTTACCAGAGTGATGTTTAGAGGTTTTATGCTGTGTATTCAAGCTAATATTTCAACTGATTCTAATCTGCTTGGATTCATATCCCCAGTGGTTTCTCACAGATGAAGGATTTGAATGAATTAGGCACTAAGCAGTTCCTGATAAGATTTGGTTATTTTTGTCCTATGTTTGGCATTATGCCTCCTTTATTTTTATAACATGTGCTTTTATACTCACTAGTCTCTATTTTTAAGTTTTATTTCCAGTTTGCTTTCTCTTCTGTTTCTCCCTTAGTGACATCAAGACTTGCACTAATAGTTATTTAGTTAAATTTACTCCTGGGATATAGGCACGTGCAAATTTCTGATGCAGTGGTTTCAGGCTTCCTGTCCTCCCGCTGATCAGTTCTCCCTCTGCTCCACAAAGTTTTCACCTGGGATGCCAGTGCCCCTGAAGTATTTCAGTGCAAAGTGAACCATCACAGACCACCTTTATTCTACTTGTGTTCTTGTGGCTGTAATACTCATTTGCCCTTCATTATTCCCCCCATAATGTGCTGT
Organism: Geospiza fortis; assembly: GCF_000277835.1. NCBI lineage: Eukaryota > Metazoa > Chordata > Aves > Passeriformes > Thraupidae > Geospiza > Geospiza fortis. Next base: position 1,009,719 of record NW_005054458.1, on the reverse strand, counting down.
TTGACGGTCATTTTGTACCTAGGAAAGCAACTGGGACTCTGGGGAGTCACCCAAACCCGCAGAAAGAGAAATGAGGACACAAAAGCACCAACACATAGAAGACAATATTACCCTAAACTACCAAGGAAATGCAGGAGAAAGGAAGAACCCAAAGTATTTTCTTGTACTACATGGAACTTTGTTTTGAAATGTAGGTGGCTTGAGCTCTTAGCTGCCCTCCCTGACTTCCAGGCCAAACAGAGCAGATCTCTTTGGCTTAGGGTTTTCAGTGCTTTCACACTGGCAAACCCTACCCAGATGCCAAGTGCAGCAAGCTTAGCCTCCAGGCAAGGAAAGGGGATCCTCTCTGAGGCATATCAAAGTCAAGCAGATCCTACTGTCTTTATAACCTGTCATAAATAACTGTGCATTATGAAATCCTTTAGATTCCTTTCTCTTGCTTTTCCCACTTGAGGGCTTTTCCCAAATCTCAGAGCTCTGATGGTAAATTTCTTCTCATTTTCAGTCTAAATTTATAGCCTATTTGAATTTTATCATTTGAATATTATTTATTCATGTGCATTTGCTGTTGTGCCAACTTCACCCTTTTGCCTAAATAGATTTTGTACCTGCTGGAGATGCTCCTTTGATATATTTATAGGGAGAAGTATATCACATAGCTGCCTTCATTTTGCTGGGCTAAGCAAAGCTCTCTTAAAAAGAAAGGCTTCCATTTCTCAAGACACCTTCATAACTTTTCTTTGCCTCAGTTCAGTGTGAACTTGTCTTTCCTGGATATGATTTCAGGAATAAAATTCCTTGCTTTAATGTTAAGTCTGGTGCTGGGTTGATACGTACAATATTTTCTTAATTCAGCTTAAAAATATATTGTCTGATCAGTCTAGTGCAGTGAAAAGACAGATTGCAATGTTGGACACTCCAAGCTGTCTTCTCAGTCTTTTTTCAGCCCCCTTTTGGAGCTGTCTTGAAAAGAATAAAAAAAATGGGCTTCCAAAGCCAAAGCAAAAATTTTATGTCGCTCCCTTTATCAAGAGTGAACTTCAGTCTGATCTTCTGCTGTCCAAAACATCACCCAGAGACCTGCCAAGAATCCTCAGCACAGCAGCAGCAAGCTGACCAAGCCCCATGGTTTTTTAAAAGGAGGGTTAATACTGTTGCTAATAACAATCATGATAATAATAGCAGTAATAGATCCTTGAAAGAAGAAATACAATCAAATTTTTTCCATTTTTTAACTGTCTCTCCTCAGTGAAATCTCTTCCTCCAAGCTCACCCCAGTGGAAAGATCATGAGTTCAGTCTTCCAGCAAAGCAGCTCATCCACAGTTAAGCTCACGTAGACAGCAATCTCACTTTACAACTGAGGTTAATCGGTCATGGCTGATGAGCTTTGTTTAATGAAAGACCATTTATATAGTGCCCTTTGGATAAAGGCTCTACATTTTAGCATTCAAGAGAAGGTAAATGGAGGAAATAAAGAGACATGAGAGGGGTTAATACCAAGGGGGTTTTCTGCTGCTCTTTTCCCAAATAAATACTGCAAAATAAAGATTTGCTTCTGGAGGATTTATTATTACTATATTCCATTCATGTGTTTACTTCCTCAGACCCCAAGTGTGAAAAGGGACATCCATGCACTGCCCAGAAACTTGCAGCTGTTTGCATTTAATCTGAGCAGCAGTGGCTGCTTGAGATGTACATATTAAAAATTAACGGTCTGGGTTGTACATCTTCAATCTGAACCCATCTCTAAAATTTCCAGTGTTGTTCCATTGTTTTATCCTCTGAAATAATGTAAGGTCAGAGTGTTAATCACTCATTTTTACAATGTTGCTAATGCAGCTTTTAAATTTCAGCCCTGTTTGTTTTTTTTTTTCCTGTTATGCTGAAAGCAATATAAAAATAATTAAAAAGAAACTTTGCTTCCACTGTTCTGCACCGGTACCCAGCGCTACCTGGCAGACCTTTAAAGTGTCGATTCTGCATGACTAATTGATTGCTTCATCTGGGGTTAATTAATTAATTAGTAGCAGAGCTGCATTAAAGATTGGAGGCATTCAGAACTCCCATAATGGACGGGAGCTTTATTAGTACATAAAATGAGTGTTTAAAATCCACACAGCAACTAATATGCTCTTGAGGTTTTCATTAAACAAACCTATAAAATTACTTGCTTCATTATGTATTTTAGTTACTTTCTTCACATTGTACGGTATCTCTTCACCTTTTTCTTTTGCCAGCCAGTTTTAAGTGCCTATTTGAAATCAATTTCTCTAATAATGGGCTTAATGAGCTCATCAATTAAGGCTGCCATAATGGAATGTAACTGTGTGGTTTCAGTTATCACTTAAACTCTGGAACTAATTTCCATGCTTCATCTATCAAAAATGATTGGCTAATATTGTTTAGCTTCTGCTTTAGGATGATAGGGAGACCTCGGGCCCTTCTTCACTAATGTCCGAAGGGCTGAATTTCTTCTTGGAGAAGCAGAAAGGGAGGGAGGTGAGCAGGGATGGAAGGAACAATGAATGGAGAGATTTGGGCCTCTATCTGGATCTGGAGTAAGTGTGATCCTGTATTTCAATGCCAGCATGGTAATTAGTAGTAATGGATTACATTTTCAGACGTATTAGATAAAATGATCGTTCCACATGAAAAATCCCATTATGAGTTTCTTACCTCTCGCTCCCTCTGTCTCTCTCCTGCTTTTACTTGCTCTCTCCATTTTAATAACCACTGCCCTTTTCTGTGACCCCTTTAAATAAAGGCATAAATGGTCAATAGACCTAAACATATAAATATTTCCTTAAAACAATGCCCTTACATTTATAGCAGACAAACCTGAATGCTGGGAAGTGCTTTCTCTGTACAGGAAAGAATAAATACCTCACCAAACATGAACATCTATCAAGCCAAGAAAATCCCCACAATAAATGGAGTGTGAAAAAGATCTTTTTAGGAAATATTGTTAAAAAGCAGAAAAACCCAGAAAATCACAGTTTTTAATTCCTGTCTGTTTAATTTATGAATACTATGAATATTCATCTGTTCTTGCTGTTGAGATGTGTCCAGGTAAGCATGTTATATGGTTTCTAGCTGCTGGTGGGATTTTACTGATTTTATTATCTAATAAAAACTTTCCACGTTAACAGTAACAAAATTTGGCTCACAACCCAGATGTTGACTGAAATCTTAAAAACTCCTTAGCTGTCAGAAAGGTTGTGTGAACTCTGTTGAAGCTGTATTTGTTTCTCTTACAACAGAGACTGTGCTCTTCTAGGCATTGTCCATGTGCTTGTAAGGGATGAAGGAAGAAGATACTTTAGAGGGAGAATGGCAGGCTGGAGGGGAACAGTAAGGATATTTTTAATACAAGCCCTTTAGATTCAGTGTAATGGGTTACTTTTCAAGTAAGTGACCTGAAACCAATGCCACTGTGTGAGGGAGAAGATTGCATTTAGGTGTCTGAACCTGGCTGCTACTTTTCTTTTTGAGACATGAAAATTCTGTGTTAGTGGATTATTACCCAGTAAAACTCAAAAGTGGAAAAGTGTATAAGTATCAAAAATGCCACCCTAGAAGCAGTCCAGCTGAGAATTATTCCTCAGACTTTGTTTTAGAGAGCCCAGGAGGAAAGACAACTTTCAGCAGGTTATCAGCTGGAGCAAACCAAAGGAGGTGTTTGAAGGTACAGGAGGATTTTGTGAAGATTTCCTTCTCTAAGGGAGTGATTAGTATCTGGCTGTTGCTCTGAGAGTAATTTTGTAATTGATTGTGCATCAATTTTCTGGCTGTGATCTTGCACCAGCGCTTACAGTTGACTTATGTGAACTGTGTTATTTTTATCAAGTGAACTTTCCTTGCATGAATAAAATTAATGCTGCAAAGAATCTTCTTGTGGAGCAGCAAAAATTGTGGTAAAGCAAAAAAAAAAAGTAGTTTTCAAACACCTTTATAGTAATCATAATTTTAAATACTCAAGCTCTTCAGTATGAGAGTGAGCTCTGTCATACAGGTAGGAAGCATTTTATTTTCAAATAAACAAGATTACCAAATACTTTAAAGATAGTTTTTGGTACAAAAATTTCATATGCTTTTTATGTTTTTCTTCAAGATAGATTTTATAGACAAACAGGGTATTTGACAAAGGAAATTTCAAATAAAAAACTACAAACAGGTCCTATAATTTTCTTGTGTGTTACTAGCTATTTTCATGATTCATAATTTTTCCAAGAAAAATGTAAAGAAGTATTAGTGAAAGTTGTACCTAACTGAAGATTTAATGCCTCCTCACTTTCATTTTGGGATGACAAAGCTTAGGAAGCCCAAAATTTCTCAAAATGCTTAAAAACTATAGAAAGAATCCTTCAGTTACATGTTTTATATCACAGAGAAACTAAGAGTCTTAAGCTCAATTTTCTTTTCCAACTGAGATGATTTTAATGTCTCTGATGTAATGTAGCTGTAACACTTGTAAAGCCAATGTTATTCTAGTGCTGCAATTTATAAAATCACAGACAAAGAGAAATGCCAGTGATAGACATAAGGTCCTACAGTTAAATCCCATACTCTGAACTCTGATTCAGCTCCCAATTCTTTCGTAGATTCCTCTGATCATTCAGTTTTTAAAATCCCTCACTGCCTGACTAGTTAGTGAGGATGGGGAGAGCCTGTGCCCCCACTTTGTCTGCCTTTGATCTTTAATTCTGCTCTTGTAAGCATTTTTCCATCTCTTTCATTTTACATTTACAAGCAGGCTGAAAACTCAGTTGTGCAAGGATTGCCTCCATCACAACCTCCATGGTGTCCTTGCCTTCCCCATAACCACTGCAAGGAGCTTCTGGGGGCTGTGGTTTGCCCCTTTTCCATCTTGCAGGACACCAGGTCATGAACAAGGTGGGAAGGATCTGACCGTGGGACCAGCCCTTCTTACAAGTCAAGAATCATAGGCAGTAGCATATCCTCAAAAGCAGAGATCTGCTTTGGCAAATCCTAGAGTAGGAGAGGGCTGGGTGAACTCCAGTTTTTTGCTGCTGATTTGTACCTTAAGAGCAGAAAAGCATCATTTTCACATCTTGTCTTAGGACCTGCATTGGCCTTCATTCTGCTTTGTCCATCCCATACTCTTCAGCTTTCATTATTGTAAAGACAAGGTGACTTGTAACCAATTCCAAAGAAGATAACAGGCTTATTCTGAATCCTTGATGGCTTCTCCTCCCTACATTCTTCCCTTTAAAATAATATTGCTATTATTAGAAGGCTTTCAAAACAGGAAGACAGTGTCACTGTCCACCAAGGCTTCATTCTCTGTGCTTAGATATGTGCTATACCTTTGTCACAGGATAAGAGAAAGGAAACATGGCAGGCCTCAAAGCTGTGCATGAAAGAGCTCTAAATAATAGTAATAATAGGTATTTTTAAAAGTCTGTCTTTTAGGGTTGAGTGGGCTCTGTGTGCCCCATTTATGCCTTTTTAATTCTTGAACAATAGCTGTGGGGTTTCTTTCCCTGCAGCACAGGAGCGAGGTTAAACATTATTTCTGTAACAGCCTTTTGTTTCCAGCTCCCATGGAGAGAGGGGGGAAAAATTGAGATAAAGAAGTGTTATTAAAATTGTGACACACGGCTCTGGGAGTACGTTAAAGATAGAAGGAGCCAGGACGTCAGGAAAGAAATAATGAAATGCAAAAATCACCCAGACTGACAATTGGGAGCCTATGTAGCAGCTTAGCCTGTTGGTCCAAGGCTATTTGTCATAATCAGCAGCACTTTTCTCATTAGCAAAAAGCCATTACCAGTGGACTTTATCAGCAGCTGTGAGTTATCAAGGGGCACACAGCAATCCTAGCGTGCAGTCGTGGGGTTCAGCCGGGGTCCAGCTGCTTTAATAGGCCGCCATCTCTTTCCCCAAGTTCCCAGTCAGGTGTCACTGCCACTCCTGGTGAGGCAGCCGAGTGCAGTCTATTAACCACCTCACTCCAGCACCTCCCCACTCCCCAGTATGGGGGCAAAGCCTCTGTCCCTCCTCCCTGCTTTCCCTTCCCTCCCAGCCAGCTCAGGGCTCCCAACCAACTGGGCTATGTCTTCCCCACTTGCCTGGACCAACCCTTCTCTTCTCCTCCCCTGCTCTTTTCCGGGCTCTGCCCACTGCTCAGTCTCCTTGCAGCCACCAAACTATTCTTCTCTTTCTTGCTCCTTCCTTTCCATTTTCTTTCCATATAAAGCACTACCTACTCCTTCCTCTTTGGCCTCCAATGGAGGTGCCATACCATTCCTGCACATGAGCGGAACAGGTTGGATTTTGGAGGAATGCCTCCAAACCTGCCCCAACTGTTGTCAGTCATCTAAAGTAACAGGGTGGCTTGGCTGTGTCTGAGCTCAGAGGGAGATTTTCCTTCTCTGCTCTGTGTTCTGTGTATCCTGTGAGATGGATAGTCTCATCATACTCTCTTAGGACATATTTAGATTTTCTTTTCTGTAAGTATTTTTAGTAATCTTTTTCAGAGATCACGTCTTGTCTCCAACAGGCAACTAGAGCAAAAAATTGCCTTTTTTTCTGTCCAGGCTGTGCTGTCTCCATGACAGGTGGCATTGAGCAGAGATGACCCATGGCAGGTCCTGGGCCTAGAACAGTGGTGGGGCACAGGGGGGTGGCAGGGCCTGGGGTGGTGGGAGCAGCCCTCAGCTCACCAAACCTGGCAGCTCCCAGGAGAAGAAGGGTGAAGGAGGAATCCAAAGAGGGACCACAAGTATATTGAGGAGATTTTTCCATCCCTCTTTTCTGATATCTTTAGCATACATCTACAATGAAAAAGCAACTGCTGTAGTTCCATACATATGATCTATACCACAGGGAATATCCACTCCTTTGCAAGCATTGCTGCTTGGAAACATCTGCCAAGAGCTTGTTCTCCCAGGAAATCCACACCAAACCACTGGCTAGGTGACCACTGGGTTAGTAAGAAAGGGGGCTCAGGGACCAGACTTTTGTGGATATTATTTTGCTTAAATTAGCTGTACATGCAAAAAGTCTTCACTCTTGTTTTGCCTCTCAACCGCCCGCAACACACTTTTGGAATTTCTTTTTGTTTTTAACAAGTAAGATGCTGATAACAGGCAGCTGAATTTAATGATCATTGTAGGGTACTTCAAACTGAAGTATTCTATCCTGTAATATGTATATTTCACATACATATATTCTATTATCTGAGATTACAGGGGGAAAGCAGGTTGCTCATAGTTTGGAAAAGTTGTCAATTTATTTGCACTGTGAAGAGCTGAGATCTGAGCATCTGAAACAGAAGCAAATCAATTCTGCCTCAGCAAGGAACACCGAGCACCCATTGACTCCTCCAGCAGGGGTGAGTGGTTCAGGCAGGAGGGAGGGAATGGGCCCCCGAGTGTATAATGCAAATTCCAGCAGATTGTCTCCATTCAAGGGAAAATCAAGGACGAAACAAAGATTTTGTTCTGCTTCCCATTGTGTTTTTCCTCAGTGGTTTTTGGTAAAAACACGGTGGAGTTGACCTTGGAATTTTTTTACCTCTAGTAAATTTCAGGATTCACTGCAGGAGGGTGAATGCAATGTAGTGCTTTTAATATAAGATGTTTTACACCTCATTGGGGGTGTTTTGTCTAATGGTATCTGTCTTTTGGATCTGTGCAGCTCTATACCTCAGGATATTGTTTAATGCAGATTTTCATATCCTAGAAAATATAAGAATGCAGGGAAAATGCTGCAATTTCAATGAAATAATAAGCATCTTACTTCTGAGATGTTTATAAGAAAGAATCTGATCATTAAGTGGCATTTATGTAAACCTGAGCTTTTTTTGTAATTGAGCACAGAAAATAAATAATCTTATTATTTATCTTGCACATTGGTCCACTTTAAGACAGACAGATGCATCTTGTAAATGGGACTGTAATCTCAGCCATGAGAATCAGCAAAGGAATTGTTCTCAAGAGACAGAAGCAGAGGGAAAGAACTGGAGGGGGAAATCACTCACTTTCCTTGATCAGTACTAGTCCAAAAGAAAAAAAAAAGAGAGAATGATCGTATCACATCTATTCTTTTGGACAGAACTATAACCAAAGAGTTGTGGTACTAGGGTTATTAAATATTTCAGATAATACACATTGATCCTACAACCCATTTGATTCTCTCTTCATGTCTGTTCCTCCATTTTTTCCCCTAAAGATTACTAAAATTCTCCATAGAGTAGAAAAATAGCTCACCTTTTGTTCAGACTTGAGTACAGCAATCACTAATATCTTTATTATTATTATTATTATTTTGCATAGACAGCTTGTGCAAAACAACATTTAACTTGGATAAATGTAAGCAATGTATGATAATCCTAGATATTGCTTTAGAATGAGATGAAAGGGTCTGAGCAATGCTAAGAAAAGTATAGATGTATTAATGGAATTCCAACAGAAGGGAATAAGTTATATAATACTGCTGAAAATATAAAAGTCTACTTCTTATATTAGAAAAATACCTCATAGCACTTGGCTCTGCTAGCAAGTCAGTAATTAACTTTGTGATGTAAACTTGTGTTTCAGTGTTTGGCTGGGCAGAAGTGAATATTCACAGCTGCCCATTGAGTCTGAGGGCAGAACCACATCTGAGATTCCGCAGCACAGTGCCAGGTGTGCTGCAGCCACTGCTCTGCCCATGCTGGACATAAATAACAGCCTCCATGTGAGGTAAGGGATATCAATTAAAGAGACCTGTGTTAATTAAGTGTGTAGCTATAGACAGCTCAGCCTCAGCTGTGGGAAGAATAGAGTTAGCATAGCAACTTCTGCATTAAAGAATGCGACAGGTTGAATGAATTCTCCTGGTGTCAAAACCATAATCCTAAAAAAGCACAGTGTAAATTAAGATAGAATTTAAATTTGATAACTTAGCCTGTGTCCAGAGGCACTGGTTTATAGGCCTTTATGCCAACCCCAGACCAGCCTAGAGAACCCTACAGCTCTCCTTATGCAATACAAACACTCATGTAGCAATTCCCCCAAGCTTTTATGGAAAAATGCAGGTGTTTTTCTGGATGTGCTGAAGCTTCTGAAGGCTCTGTGTGTGTGTGACTGTGTCTGTGTGTCTGCTCACATGCTACCAGCATCTCCAAGCAGCAATGTTCGTCCCAAAAGAGAAGTGTTTGTGGACAAACATGGTCTTTGTAATTTATTCTGCATGTCTTGAATATTGAGAAATTTTGAGTGGCTTGGATTTCGTGGCAGAGCTGTTGTCATATGAGATCCCCTTTTATAAGAATGACTGAGTGATGCAGAGAGTTTAAGTGACAGTTCATTCTCTTCTAAGCTTCCCCTCAGCCAGTCTCAATTTGCAGAAGGAGATGGAAAGGGAAACAGGGAGTGAGATATTTTATAAGGACAAAAATCACAGATGTGAGGTGGAGAAGACCCATTAAACCATCTAGTCCACACACTTCCAGGAAGAGGATTTACTTTATGCAATCTGCCAGGGGATTCTCAGCAGTAAAGATGACAGTGGGATCAAGAATCACTAATGGAGAAGAAAGTGGTGATCAAGAGGAAAGAGTCCAGATGTAATGGGAGTCTGCCCCTCCTTAGCACTATTCTCACCTTGCTCTACCTCCCTGCACCACATCAGAAAGCTGGGAGTACCTGGAAGAAGAGGTGATCCCAGACAGTTCACAGGGAAGTGTTCCCAGTAACTTCTGCTAATGCTTCTGCAATCACTGTGCCTATTTTTATTAGAAATATTAATGAACACTGTCCCTTTGGCAATCTCCATGGATATCCGTTCTTGGAACCTGGTTGGATTCTCTTCCAAGTTGCTTTGATTGGAATCCTAGATTACTGCCCTTGACTTCAGAAAGTATCTCTTTTTAGACTGGATATTGAAATATCAACTATGAAATGAGAGTGTTAAGGGGGGAAACAACCAGTAACACCCGCACTGATATGATCTAGAGTTAAGCCTATGTAAAATTTTTTGGTGCAATGACATAAAATTTGTCTCCAATGCCCCCTTTTCAGCTTCTTCTTATCAGCTGAATCCCTTTATTTTCCACCTTCAGCTTTGTCTCCATCAAGTCCTTTCCTATATGCCACTGCTTCTCTGTTTTGTCATGTTTTTTGGACAATCTTCACTGAACTGATAAGATCAGAGAAATTTCTGAGTAGTTTTGTGAAAACAGGCAGGAAGGAAGGGAGTAACCCTTTGTGGGAAGGGGTTACCCCTTCTGGAAAGCCTCTGAGTCCCATGGAAATCAGAGTTGAATTTTATGTCTAAACTCATCTTTGAGCATCATGTAAGAGTCTATGCTGCTGTGTGACACCTTCAAGCCTTAAATATCCTGCATTTTACCATACTTTCTTTCCTAAGGTCTCTTAAAATTTCAGGTTATTTTGAAACCCATATTCTTGTTCAGAAAATAGAAAAGAATCTCTAAATAAGCATGAAATATCTAATATTTCAAAGCTTTCTGCTGTATCCCAAAGCAGCTGACCCAACCTTTAGTTTCACAAGTGGCATAGTTTCCCCTCCTGCCCCCAGAGGTATGCCAATGAGAAAAGGCTGCAGCCTCAGTCTTAATTATTGCACCTTATTATGCTCAGGTTTTCCGATTTATTCCCCCCAGGATTTAAAATTCTTGAGGACAAAGTCATGGAACTGCTTAATCAGTGGTGAGTGAACAAGTGCAGCCTCCTGAAAGGAAGAGAAGTGCTTGGGGTGCAGCAAGTTCATTATGACAAATTTCTCTTGCCAGAAAAAAACAAGGAACTTGAATTTCAGCAACTTGAAGTTCAGGATCACAAGGAATAAATAAACTTTGCACCATTCCCAGAAGGTTAATGGGCTTTGGCACCCACAGCCCAGTGAGGAACATCAAAATAAAACCTGGTTTCTCTGAAAACCCCCAGGGCTGCTCTGCAGGCAGGCAGACAGAGGATGTGGCAGCTTTCATGTGTGCTCCCATCTCCCACCGTCACAACAGCACACACAGACTTGTCTCTCAGGTATGGAAGTCTTAAAATATTATTAAAGACACCTTACCTAGGCCAAGTATCTTGGGCAGGGGTTTTGCCAGGCACAACTGGCCTGGGGGAGATGATTGTCACAGAATCACAGGATGGTTTGGGATGGAAGGGACCTTAAAGACCATCTCCCTCCAACCCTCCTGCCATGGGCAGGGACACTTTCCACCATCCCAGGCTGCTCCAAGCCCTGTCCAACCTGGTCTTGAACATTTGCAGGGATCCATCTGCAGCTCCTCTGGGCAACCTGTGCCAGTGCCTGACCACCCTCACAGTACAGAATTTCTTCCAAAGATCTGTTCTGTACCTATTCTCAGTTTAAAGCCATTCTCCCTTGTCCTGTCACTACATGCCCTTGTAAAAAGTCCCTGTATAGATGTGGCACATGCTGCAGCCAGGACAATGTCAGGCTGCCCTTGTGTTATACTTGCACTTGCAAGTTTGAATTTCTTGCAAGAAAAGAGATTCCATCCCTTGAAGAACTTTGCCTGAGAACGGTACAGTCTGTTGGAGTAAAGGAGTGACCACCCTGGGCCAAATGAATGCCTGAACCCAGTTCCTGCTCATGGCCAAGACCGCCTACAAGGACAGCTGAGAGCCCTGCAGGAGCCCAGTCTTTGTTAGGATAATGTGGGAAAGGATAAGCCTCATTCTAACCTTTAGCAATTAGAATAGTTTTCAAATCTGAAACAGTCCAACACACCTTTCTGGTTTCGTGTCTGTAATTCCAGCTGTACTCTGAATGCGTTTTATTAGCAATATAAAGCCAATACTGCATAAAGATGATTTAAAAGAAATTTGTGTGGATGTAAGTGCTGTTGTCTTCACTGCAGGGAAAGAAAAAGGACACCCCCCCCCCTTCTTCCTAGGCAGTGAGCTAGCAATCAGGGACATACACCTTATGGTAAATTAAGAAGTACAGGGACAAAAATAGTAAAGAAACTTCCTCAAAATGGCTGCAGGAGCCTCACCCCACTGAAGCTGACAGGAATCTGTCTATGTATGTCCAGATATCCATACATTTCAGACAGCCTCTATGAGATTAGTCAAATATTTCACTAATTTTCCAGTGTGAAATTGTTTAATTATTTTGCTTCTTTCCATGTTAAATTTGAGAGTCTAACAGAAATGAAGCAAACCAATAAAAAGGCTGGATTCTTACTGGTTATTTCCCTTTCCCAATGGAGTTATCATTTCAAATAGAAAACAGAGGAATAAAGCCTGTGGCTGTGACAGGGTTAATAGTAAAGACTTTTTTTTTCAGTTTGAAATGGCTCCATGGTTCGAGAATGACTCTTTGCTTCCCCTCTTAATCTGTATTTTACGAGTGAGAAGCTTTGCATTATGCAAATCGTTAGATAGGAACAGGTGACATTTCAGCAAAGAACATGATCAGCGGCCCGGGCCTGGATTGGGCTGCTGATTTATACATTAGTATTTGTCACAAGGATCCCAGTACTTCACACCACACTCTGCAATTTGCTTTTCTATTTTTTCCTCCCCACAATCCTTAAGGTGGAAACTTCATCAAAGTATTTAAAACATGCTGCTTGGAGCAAAGGGAGCTGGTTTTGTTTTGGAATGAGGGCTGAAACAGCACAGTGTTGTTTTGATGGCTGTTTGCTGGTGTTAATTGGCACTCTGTGGTTTAGGCTTGCTGGAGCTCCTGCACATCTGCACAGCTCCAGATCCAGATGCTCTGCAGCAGGGAAAACCCTCTGGTAGTCCACTGGCCCTACTGCAATATGGGGAAATCTGAAGGACAACCTGGACTTTTATTTAAACTTTATGAACAACATAAACAACAATCTTCAAAATGAAGAATGTGTCAGAATGCAACTATTTGTTGTTCATTTTTATTTTCTTCCTTCTGGACCTTCTCTAATGGCAGGCAGGCTCAATAGAGATTGATTTGTATGCCATGAGATACGTTTTGGACTGTAAATTATTTCTGAAAAAAAAAAAGCCTACTGGAAAAAAAGAAGGGGATTTACTGCCATTGAATTTAAAAACAGGAACAGTTGTTTTTCTTCCTTTCATCTTCTAGTTCTCTGCAGCATTTTGGTTTTTACTTTTACAGTGGTTTTGCTCCTGCCCTGCTAAAATTTTGAATTATAACAGTAGCTTAAATCAGGGGACAGGAGAGGTTGTTAGGTGGTCAGGATGTCATTCAACAGCAAGTGAAAACAATGCTGTTCCCAGAAGTGTGTCTGTGTGTCTGTGCTCCTCAGCAGGGACAGGAGAAGTGTGTTTGGTGTGCAGGACATGATGGCTGTGTGCTGCGAGCAGCACAGCAATTACACACCAAAGGCATCATGGCAACACCTTTACCCAAATGCAGACTGCTCACTCGATTTCACAGCAGTCTTTAGTGCAAATATAAACTGCTGGTCTTCTTTTAAGCTGCCTGGCTGCCCAAAGGCACTGGGACAGGGCTGTACCTGCTCTGTGGCACAGCCCTCACTCCAAAGCTGCAGGGCATGGGCTCAAGGGAATGTCACCTGCAGCATTGACTGCAAATCAGGGGAGACAGGAAGGCAGAGGCATCTCTTTCCTCATTTGGTGATTCTGGCAGTGTCTGTTTCTCCCTGTCACTGCCTGTGCCCATCCCAGGCATGGCCCCTCCTGGACTGTGAACCCCTTAATGTGACTATTTTTGTTCTCAGAGCTCAGCAGAGGCTCTGTGAATGGCTCCTCTAAAGGCAGTAAACAAATAACTGGGCTGTGGGAGCATCTGCTCCACTCTATGTACTAAGGCAGCGCTGTCTTGGGTCCCTGATCTGCCAGGAGCCAGGCAATGAGAGCTGCTGTAGCTTCTCATCATTCTAAATCAAAAATAAATCTTGGGCAAACCCAACCTCTCAGTTTTCTTAAGGCTTTTCCTAAGGGCTGTGCTACTTCAGAAGGGGAAGTTCTTCCCCTCCTCTTTCTTAGTCTACTCCTTTGGCTCTTTAATGCATGCAAACACAAAACCAATTATTCTCCTCAATCCTGTAGGCCCTGGACTTCTTACACCTGTTATAAAGGAAGCATATTAGGAAACACGAACAATTTTGGTTTATTCCTTGCCATATGCTTGTGACATTAATGATTCTTAGGGGTGGAACTTGAATGAGAAGCTACCTTCTTAGCTGTATTTTCTAATTTCTCCTGCTTTCATTTCTATGGATTGTAAAATGACATAGAAATAACTCATTCCAGATGGTCCTCTTTTCCCTAAGCTTCTTGGGTATGTTGACAATTCACTGTCCTTGAAAGCCATGTTTCTCTGGCCTTTGAAAACACTTCTACTTACAAATGTCTCATTTTAGGACAAGTGTGGAAAAGCCTCTGTTAGGTATAGCTTCATCATATGGCACATACCTACCTGCAGTCATGTCCACAAATCCTACAGTGGGATCATATTTTACCTTGAGTTCCTTGGTTTTTACCTGGGATAATGGCTTAGGTTCCTTCTTAATGTGTTTCCTTATCTCCTTAAGGTAACTTTAGCAAAGATAAGAATGTTCTGCTGAGAATGGCACCAGCCCATAATTCACTCAGGTCAGAAATCATTACTATTTCTTAATATCATCCCAATTAAAATTTAGTTCAATCCAGATGTTCCCAGCTGTGGTCACAGCGATGCCTTTGGCACAAACCTGTGCTGTGGGTAATTCTCCCAGTGCTGGGGCCAGCTGTGTGAAGGCTGCTGATGCTGGGAGCAGGAGGAGCTGCCCTGGCCTTCCCAAACATGCTCCTGGTCCATGGCAGTGCTGTCTGGAAGGATGGAAAGATGGGGAGCACAGCCTCTAAGCCATGATGGAACACTCAGGTGGGCTTTGCTGTGGGCATTGGTTTGGAAGTTTGGGAGTTTATACCCAGTCACTCCATACCAAAGCTATAAAATGACTTACTGATGGAATTAACACGGTGAGCAGTCCAGGCACAGATGAAATCAATCCCATAATGCTGGCACAAATCACACTGTGGTCATATTTAATGACATCTACGATGAATGACTATGACTGTTTTTATAGCCATGCTTTATCTCAGATACATTTTTGATTGCCATATCAAATACTCGCTGAATTTCCACAGGCTTCACATTCCACTGTGTTTTGAGGATGGGGTTTTGAGGATTGCTCCTATCTCACTAACTTCCTCTGCTTCATTATTTGTGTATCATCACTCTGTTCATATTTTCTGTTACTGTAACACAAACCCTTCAAAGCTCTTATGGCATTTCTTGAAGGCTGGGTAATTTCTCTCCATGTCAATGAGATTATTATGATTATCCTCATTTTACAGGATGGGAAGCTGAAAAAGAGATGTGACAAAATGCTTTGTCTGGAAGAAAGATGCTTGTGTGTATGCAAAGTTATCACTCACAGTTTTGTATTTCCTCTTTTATTTATACACCCAACAGTTTGCTGAGGACAGAAGGTGAGAGAATGTGTCTGGGTGGAATCCTTTCCTAAAGCAGGTGTGAGCAGCAGGTCTCCACATGTGTCCTCACAGAAAAGGCAGCATTATGAGCTACAACATTTGTTATTTCATTGTTAATAAGACCCAACTACCAAAACCTCTGTATATAGAGGCAATACTTGTTTTATTGGTGTTTAAGCACAGTTATTTCTCTGTTGAGGTTAAAATGGAGAGAATAAATGATGCATTATTAGACTGGAGGACCTGAGGTATCTTACCCAACAGAACCAAAACTTTACCCCCGTTCTTAAGCATCTTTCTGTAACCACAGCAGGGAATCCTTTTTGGAATCTCGTGAAGAGGGACTGGAAGTTAAAGAATTTATGCCATCTGTGGATTTTTTTAAGTAACAGGTAAACACCTATCTTGGACCTATTTGTGTTCTTTCAGATGAGTAAAAGTAAGACCAAATTAGTAAGAACTTTTTCATTGATATAAATTGAACTCCTGTAGATGTTCACAATACCAGATTCTTTTAAAGAGCTCTTTTAATTCACTCTTTAATTGCCTAAGAAAAGATGCTAAGGAACATTAAGATGTGCACAGCAAGGTGCAGAGACCTACTTGACAGTTGTTTTTTTTCTTGACAGGGTCTTCTACACTGCCGTATACTTGTAGTGCAGGTGGCACATGTCTGTGAGGACAAGCACCTTGCCATAGCCCTGCCTCTGGTCAGCCCTGCTGACTGTGCTGGAGGCAAGAGTCATCCATCCCCAGTTGTTTAAGACCACAGGGGAACTGTCTTTTCATGGGTGAATGCAAAAAAATTGTTTGTGACTGTTACCTACAGGATACTGGTAAACAAGGCAGAATGAGAAGTTGTCATTTGTCAATATTAATCTGGAGTGTTATACATGGTGGAAGGCACTGTCTGTTTGGGGTTGTATTGTCTGTGTAAAGGAATTATGTTGACTTAATTGAAATAATCAATTTCTATCTTAAAACCTTAGATTTCTTGTTGTCTTACAGCAAAATGTCACATCAAGCCTGTTTTTATGTTCAGAAAACCTATGAATTGTGAAAAATAGGTAATAAATTTCGTTCAAATACCAAATTTTTGACAGAGCTTGAAATATGCAAGAAACATGGAAGAAATAAGGAAGAAATATGAGATTAGTAATGACAAGGATCTGTTGGTCTCCTTGAATTCATCCAGTGATGAGAGTTCTCAGCACTCCTGGCTGAGGCTGCCTGTGAACTTCATGTGGCTGTTGTGCTATTGTTGGCTCTCCATTCACCTGTCTGTTAATACGTATTTAAAGTCAATCATTGCTTCTGCATGCTTCATTTATCTAGGTTTGACTTCTATTATGTTTTTTTCAACCTTGCCATTCTTGAGTTGTCCATAAAAGTTTTGGTTCACTATATATTGACTACCATGATCTCTACTGAGTTGGTTGGACTTATACTGTGAAATAAAATGTTGGCTAATACATTAATCATAACTGCATATATAATTTATAATTACAGGTGCAAGAAATTACATATATGGCCAAGTCATCACAAAGAGCTGTTACTATCTCTTTACTTACCTACAGAAGTATGTATTAACCAACTTCTTCCTCAGCATGCTGCAAAACATACAAAAAAATTATGTTTTTCCAAGCAGTTGAGCTAGTTCATCATAATAAAAGCAGAGGAAGCACAAAAAAGAGTTGCTGTTGGCTGTGTTGTGTGTGCTGGTTTAACAGGTGTGGAATGTGCTCCTGATGTGGACTGAAGTGAATAACCACACAGGATCAGCTCTGAGTAGCCTTGTGTAGGGCTGGAGGATTTGTAGAGGCCTCATGGCATGTGGGTAGGGTCCTGGGCATGGCTTAGAGAAAACTTGTCAGAATGAGATTTCAGAATGAATTGGAACAAGATCAAATTCAGTGAGACTTTGGTTGATGCTTTTGGGCCCACTCATAATCCAGAGGAACAGTAAATTACATAAATATTCTAAGTAAAAAAAAAAAAAGCTTTTGTTTTGAAACAGGACAGAATTGATTTGGCATCTGGAAGTGCCTGAACCCCTTCAGCCCTTTATGATTAATATCAGAATCATGGCACACTCTGATCTCCGAAAAAATTTTTACCTCAGAAGACTTTTTTGCGAGTCAAAAATATAGAGATAACGTGACTATAATGTATTTATATATCATTTATACGATTTGCAACTCTGGATGCTGATCCTAATCTCCAGATCACAGTTTATCTGTGACAACTCTTTCCTTTAACCATGGCAGAAAAGAGGAGAAAATGTGCTTGGACCTTCAGCTGAGGAATTGGGCTGGGTCCCAGGTGCCTCAAACTGCAGAATTAAAATCCACATCTCCTGTCCTCCCATTTTCAGGCAATCCCAGCACCCACAGTGGTGATGGATAGCAGGGTTCAGGTGCTGCTCCCTCCATAACTTCGTTGTAATCTGTTGCTGGAATCAAAACCAGCAAGACTTGTGCTTCCAGAAAGACATGTGACCTACAACCCCACTCTGAGATATTTGGAAATGAAGCAGGAAAATGTTTTTTTTTTACCAAAGTCTCAGCTTCTCTGTGGAAGCTGTTAGAATTTCAAATTCATGTAATACACTTTACTGGCCATTACCTGATAGTATTTCTAGGGGACCTTTCATGGCAAAGGACTTGCAAGCCATGGACATGTAACACTGCTCTTTCTGCAGGCTGGAGAAGAGGTGAGAGAAACCCTGTAAGGGAAATAGGACTGTGAGGCAGGTGGAAAGCCTGTAGCCAAAATGGAGAAACTTTGCCAGACGACCTCTAAAACTTGGGTGGATCAGGTACAGCCTGGACTTTACAAGTTTGCCCAAACAGACCTTAGAACAATGGCAAGCTAAGGGGTGATTTGAGCATAAGGATTTAAACCTGTGGTTCGAGGATCTAGGTTGATAAATCACATAATTATATAGTAATGATTAATTGAGTATTGCCACAGAAAGTAGGGAGTTATAATGGTTAAAATTACTTATTTTGCCTTTGCTGAGGTTGCTGAAGATGCATCTTATAGGAGAAGTTCTTGTAACTCGTGAATTGTTATACAGATTCCACCTTAAATGGATTTTATCAGCCTGTGCAGCCGCAAGCCCATGCTAATATTGGCTCCAATAAAGAACAAATCAGTGCCCAACTCGACTCGTCTTATCGCACAGTCAAAACTGATGGCTGCAGAAGTCATAAAGATCCCATTTAATCTCTCGCCTATCTATCACTGTGAATGTCTTTATCCTCTTTGTGCAGTGGTAATATCTGCTCATTATGAAAGCAAAATAGATCTGGCATGAATAAAAGCGGAATGAAGTGCTCACTTTGATTTTGACAGCATGATCAGTGGAAGCAGTAATCTGTGAGAATCAAAAGGGCTAAATTATTCCATAACAGTAATTTGAGGGAACAGCTCAGAGCATACACATCTGCTTTCATATATTGTGACGTGCACTGATAAAACATCCTTCCCAATTTTCTCTCTCTGTGCTTGACTAATCTGCAACAGCTCTCACAATGTCTAATCACGCCATCAAAAGGGAGAAGAAGTTCAATGGAGACTCAAATGAAAGAAGATTGGAAAACTATCCTCAATTGAAATTACATTTGTAAATGAGCCATAGTTTTTCTGTTCAGAGTGCATTATGGCAAATCTGCCTGAAGAAGTAGTTATGCTGAAGAACAGCAACATGTATCTAGATTGTATTTATTCCATTACTGCTCAAGTAAAATTATGGGAGCTTGGAAGCCCTGGGGCATCTTTTCAAAACTGATATGCCAAATTCATAGTCAGATTCCTGTGGTATAATTATAACATCTCTGGCCAGCTGAAAGATTCCCAATACATATAAATTACACAGCCAGGTTACAGTTACACTGTGAAAGGTTTTTTCTTTTAAACATTCCTGTTATGGAAGATTTCTTCCTGTATTTGCAGGCTGGGCCATGGCCACACTTTTTTTACTTTCTTCCTCTGCTCATGGCATTTTTGGAGCTAATTAACCAGGCCTATAATATACCTGAATCACTAGAACTAAGGTCACTTTGAAGGTGAATTGAGGATGTATCCAGCGGATCCCCATGGACAAAACTATAACTTGAAGGATGCGTGGACTGGTGTGAAATATGTGCCACACAGATTAAAAATTAAATATTCACATTAAAGCTCCTCTACTGAATATTCATGTTGTGGTTGTTGACATGCTTTTTAACACATGGTGTAAACCTCTTTTTCCTAAAACTTATGGGCCTCATTTCTGATCTTTGCTAATTGAAGTCTGTCCTCTGGCACTCCAGCCTCTGAAGACACTTTGTCACCTCTGCAGGGTCCTCACTTTGAGAAGTGTTATCCTTCCCTTCAAGCATCTGCTCCTGAAGCTGCATGATTTGTCAGCCAAGGTATTGTACCTCTCTGTCATTTTGATTGCACTCACACACTACTGAACTCCCTAAAGCTGGCAGCACTGGGTAAACCCCCACTGGAAACACCAGTAATGAACCTCTCCCTTGTGCCTTTTTTTTTCCTGGTATAGCCAAAAAAATTTGTGAGTGCCTCCTTTGTCAACCTGTCCTTGGATTCAGTGATGCAGCTCCCAGTGCTGTGTATTTCTGTGATGAGGATGAACCTACAGATCTGGAAGGGCACAGGTAAGGAAATGGTTCTGCTGCCAGCTGATGGCATTGCTTGCTGTTCTGTTAGATGCTTGGGAAAATTTGAAAATATGAACCAAGAGGAAAATATGTCTGAACAGCACTCTGCAAATGTTTATGGTGAAGCCTATGTAGGTCTTACTTGCCTAAGAGAAATATGAGTGAGCAGCTGCTCCTGCTCTTGATATTGTTGCTAGAGCAATATTAACTACAATATTCAATATTCAGTTCTGGTTTTAGTAATATTTTTTTTTTTACTAATTTTTAGCTCATTTTCTGCAAACATGAGTTCTTATCTTGTGATCACTTTTGCCTGGTCAGGATTTTTTCAATCTGCCCGACAGAAACTTAAGTCTCTGCAAAACAGAAGTAGTAATTTTTGAGATTACTAGGATCTGTTTTCTATCAAGAAAAAATCAAATCAAAATGGTTTTATTTTACAATATTTATAATAATGTAAAATATAATGAGGTGTATGAAATAGAATTCTTATAATACAAATGCACACGTCAAATTTGCATAATTTTATTAGACTGAGCTGAATTTAAGCATTTTCTTAGGACTCGTCTTTGTACAGATGATGTCCTAATGGTCTCTGGAGATTATATTTCAGCTCTTTCTTGTTCCCATTATTACTGTTAACTTTAATTCTTATCCCATAATGAAAGGTAATGTCTTTTCACCTTAAACCTCTGCGATGCATCATTGTGGCCATGGCAAATGTTGGAGAATGTGGCTGAGTGAAAGCGTATGTGAGATACCCAAAGAACTTTTCCAATGGCTTGGAAACTCCAGTCACTCGTTGCTTCTCACATGTTTGCTACACCTACTATTAGACTTACAACCCCTGGACATGGATCTGAATGTTTTGTTGGCCAAATTATTCAGTGAAATTTTCATGCTGGCTAAGTAATACAGCCTGCAATTTTTAGTGCAAGATAAACATCAGATAAAATTGATTTTCAAGCATGCAAATTTGACCAGTTGTGTTGAGAATATGCACTTATTAAATCAGTGAACAGATACAATTTCCTGTGACAAAAAGAAAGCCCACACAGCACACACCATCTCTCCAATCATCACTTAGCAATAAGGTTCGATGAATAAAGAAATAAAGGCTACTCTAGAATTCTGCATAAATTATGGAATTCTACAATTTTTTAAATATTAGAAACAATTGGCTGAGTATTAGTTTACTTTTGAGTGTTCTGGGTTTAGTCATTGTACTGGTGGGAGGATTATTTTTTAATAATCTGTCTATGTGAAATATACAATAGGACATGAATAAGATTACAGGTATTTAGATTCATTGAAATCTTCATTTTATAAAGTCAAGGAAATGAGATAAATACAAGTTTTTTTCTACCTTCATCTGCAGTAAAAGGCTGTTTTTGAGGTTCCGTTGTCAAGACAGGTGTGTAAATGAACTATTTAAGGGTACAGTTGTTCATGCAGCAGCCAATACTCAGTAGAGCTTCAGCAATTTGCCTCACAGGTGAGTGTGTTTTGTGACAAAATTTATGGATAATTAATCTTGATTCCTCAAGCACTTCACCCCACACCCAACTTTGACTCTATGATTAGCCACATTAGGTTCAATAGAAGCAATTACACCCTAATTTAGGTTTGTGCCTAAGCATTTGCAGGATCAGAACCTAAAATGTGAAGATCTCTTAGGAAATGTTGTCTCTTTTTGCTTGTTCCTCTTTCAGCCCTAACACATTTTGAGATACATAAAAAAATATAACAAGGGGTGATTTGAATCTGTATGCACAAATTCTGCAGGTTGTCAACATCTCTGTTTCTGGACTGGTTCACTGTGTAATTTTCTATGGCCTGTTTGCTTCCAAGCCATTCCAAAACAACATATATATCAAGAATTAGCTTAGCACATTGTTTTTCTCTGCCAAAGACCCACAAAGAGGCAGGAGGGATAAATGAGCCTCTTATGGTGATTAACGGTACAGTGATGCATGGCAGACAACTGCCTACAGACTGCCTTCCTTACAGTACTCGTGTTCATTCCTAATTTTCTCCGTGGAGAGTCAGACTCAGGGTCAGATTCAGTGGACTGAACAGGTTTATGGCTATTGCCTTGGAAAAGAGGAAAGAAAACCAAATATATGCTGATAAAACCCTGGCTAACTCTTCTGTCAGTGTTACCATTCAACTTCAAAATTTTAGACCCCCAGTCTCAGGTTCTTTTGCTGGCTAATGATGGCTCCTGATCTCATGGCTAAAAATTGCCTTTTTCTGCTCATATGACTAACACCCTTCCACAGCAGCCTCCTGAAGTGGTTTCAACATTGCTGTGGCATCAGCTGGGGAGCGCAGGCTTTATAAAAATCACCATAAATGCTGTTGTGCTCTTTTCCTGCCTTGCACATTGCTACTCACAGAGACAAAACACGACTGTGATGAGCAGTGCAATGTATTTATCTGCATGACAGCACCTAGCCTTGAATTGTCTCAGTGCTGTGCACAACTGCAGGCAGAGGGCACACTGGGCTAGTCAGTGGCAGCAGGGGCACAATTAAATGTATGAAGAAACCTACATGTTTGTGCTCTGTAGTTTCCTGAAATGCCTCCCACTGTTTCTGTAAACTTGCTTGTGCCACATGGTTACTATAACCGAGATTCTTCTAATTTGCCCTTTGCACATTTTTGGTTTTGCACATAGTACATAATTATTACTTGAAGAGATAAAGATTCTGACAAGTCACAATGGCAATGAACATGCCTGAGAAGATATTTTGCACCAAAATAATTTGTAGTTTTCCTTCAACAAGCCAGAGGAGCATGAGATTGCCCATGTCAGTACTGTTTTTCCAGTTTTTAGGGGAAACCTTCCCTCCTCAAACATAATGATATTTCACAACATGATGTTTTTGTGTGAGCTGCATCTGAGTTTGGGCCATTTCTACATCCAATAACGCAACTGTTCTCCAGCCACGGAGGATCTGCAGGCTGAGGATGAAAATCCACAGAACCACAGTGAGAGTTCCCAGAAGTTTGCTTTGGTGGGTTCACAGAGTGGTTTTGGCACTGGGTTTTTGGAACACTGACTGTCTAGGACATGTCAGTATGTCTGAGCATACTGACATGTCTGAGTAGAGCCTTTGCTCCAAGTCCTAGACCTTTACTAAAGGTGATTACAAACATCCACTACACAGAGGTAAAGGATGCTGTGCTATCTCTCTGCTGGTTTAATGGCAAATACTGGCATATATGTTAGTTTAGTGGTTAGAGACCTTAAGCAGTCCATGGGGGGTTTGGGATTTGGCCACTCCTTGGCCTGAAAAAATTCAGACTAATGTTTTATCTCTGGTCTGTGCTGAGTAGAGGGGAGAGGAAGGACACTGTGCCTGAGCCTGGCAATTCACTGCCAGAGGGAGAGCAGAGGGAAAGAGAAGGTATAGCTCTGCAGGCAGCACAAGAAAAACCATCATCCTCCAGGTGCAAATGGAACCCTGGGCTCCAGCTCACTCTCAGGGCTTTTTCTAGGGATTTGCCTTGGCCACCCTGGGCAAGACCCCAGCAGAAAGGTCCAGCCCGGCTGCAGGTGCTCTCCCTGTGCTGGTGGAGCCTCTGGTGGAGAGTCCAGATGTGGTAATGAGAGAGATTTCCTGCCCAGGCAGCTGTGCTCCCAGCACAGGCATCTCTGCTCACGCTGCTCCAAGTGCTTTTGTGCAGGAGCAGCACATCCACAGCTGGGGCACAGCAGCGTCCACAGCCAGGACAGATGTAATTCTGCTGACTAGGGTGGGGATCATGAGTTTGCCAGAACTCTGCCAGCAGAAGGCAATAAGGTCTCAAAAGTCAGCTGTGACCCATGCTTAGGTCTGAAACTAGCTTGCATTTTAGCCTGTTTCCTACTCTTGTCACACTTCTAAATGCCAACGTGCAGCAGAATTCGTGTTTGTCATAGGATTTGCGCAGTATTCTGCTACACTTTATACACATATTTTATGTAAATCAAGTGTTAATTACCGCTGCTCTGTATTTTGTGTTGAATATCATTTTTTTTAATTACAGGCTCCATCCCAGGTTAAGCCTGCATGCCTGTTGTTGAGCCAATTATCATAAATTCCCCTGTAACAATTAACAATATTGGTACAGAGCTGCATGTATTTTAAATGTTATAATTATGCTCAGCTCTTTTGTTAATTGGCCTATCTGACTCTTTACTTTTTATGCTGCTCATCTGCTCATTACCACAGCCATTTAATTCAATTAGCACCTTAATTAGAAGAACAGCCATGTCCAATGTCGTAGGACTTGTCAGAGTACGCGGCTTGATTAGCAAAGACAAACACACCATGCAAATCAGGCTGGAACATTTGGGGGCGGCAGGAATGGAAGGCAGCCAGCTGGTGAAGTGGAAATGGAGCGTGTCTTCATCCCCCAAAGCTTTGCCAGGAGAGAGAAAATAAAGAAGGCATCAGACTGAGGAAGGAATAAAATAATTTACAATTCCACCAGTTAAGGCATCACTTAACATGAATGGTGTGTAACTCCTGAGGACAGTGTCACTACTAAATTATCTCCTACCCCCAGTGCTCTTAAAAAAAAAAGACAGAAAGTGAGAGAGATGTGTAAAAATAACACAGTAATATCCCACCATATCATATGTCCTTTTCAGTGTAGGAAGTCAAACCCCAAAGTCTAGATTCAAAGGGGAGAGAAGAGGAAAAGGAAACACCCTGATCCCAGGTGTAAATCCACACAGCTCCACTCATCAATGCCAAGTGAGGAGTGGGTCCAGGGTATTTTAAAATCACCCATTTGACCTACACCCTCTCATTTAAGACAGCAGCATTGCTGAGGAGAGACATGAGGAGCTGTAGAATTGTATTAAAAAAAAAAAAGCTGCATTTCCAAGAGCAGTTTAAGTCTCAGTTTTGTTTTGTGCCAGTCTATTTAAATCTTTATTCCCTGCCTATTAATTCTCCTAATTAGAATTAAATGAAGCATGCTAAATTGCTAGATTAACCAATAATTAAGCAGGCAAAGCACTAACGTTTAATACACACAGGCAGCTCTTTCTCTTCTGTGATAGCACCATGTCATGCCTGCTCATTTTATTTGAGAGGAATTAAGAGGCTTGTCTTCCATGATCAACACCCCCTCCCATATTAACTTACATAAAATAAAAGCTTTCCCAAAAGGGGATCCGTTTCCAGCTAGTTATCAAGGAACCTTTGATTTTACTTTTTAATTCCTTATCTGTGAACCCTTGTGAAACCTATTTGAATCAGTTGGCTCAAGAAATCCAACAGCTGTACATATATTTAGCAGATAGTAGATTTTAATTAAAATGATATATAGTTTGTGTGGTGCTCCTTTTATTCTGTGTTATTTCTTTATTTCTTCTCATGTAATGAAGTCCTACACTTATTTCCAGAGGATGCAGTCCCTAGCCCTCCCTCTCACCTCCCCCCCTGTGTCATGCCTTGCTCCTTCAAGATTCATTTTACATATTTACACATAATTTTGTCTTTATGGTGTGCCCCTGCCCGTGGGATCTCTCAGTATCACACAACCCTCTCTGTGTGTAAGCAAGAGGCTGTGCACACCCATCATGGGCACTCCTGGTGATTTTGAAGGTTATTCCTTGGGTGTGTAAGGGCTGGAAAAGCTGGGTCAGGAGCAGGACCAGCATGTTCAGAAGGGGGTTTGAGCCTCTTAGGAAGGTGCTGGCTGTGCCTTGAGCATGGAACTCGTTCATGTACAGAGGGCAGCAAAGGCTCGTGAGAGGGATTTCATAAAGCTGCTCAGCCCCATGGCAACTGAACACATATGTTCTTGTCTTTTATTCTTTGGGGTTAAGCTGTTAGCAAAAATTTGGAATATTTCTCATTATTCCCTCCAGGAGTAGAAAAAATCTGATGGAGTCAGGTGTTTCTCTTGGGATATCTATCCAGTATTTTTCAGACAGGTCCAAATTTATTTTGCCTGTGGCTTGAGCAATCTGCCTTTGAAGAGGAAGCTGTGTGGCTGTATTCAGGAGCCATGGCTTCTGTTTTGAAACCACTTTGCAGCCGTTTGGCTGCACAACAGGCAGGGAAACACTGCCTTTGATGAAATCCCATAGCAAGAAAGGCCGGCCCAGAAGTCCTGTTTCCCAGAGATACCAAACAAGAGGCTGTGTGTATGCTCACAGTCTCATCTCTCTTGTGGCCAGCACTTTGCCCCAGAGTGGATGTTCTAACAATATCTTTAAAATTATGTAATATTTGAAATATATTATATGAAATATAAAGTGAAATTATGTAATATTGTCTCCTTTCACTTAAAAGTAACTGTTAAAACTCCCCAAAAGCCCCATTAAAACTGTTAAAACTCCCAAAGTGAGTGTGTTAACAATATTGTTGAAATTATGTAATATTTGAAATATACTCTATTTCATATATATTATATGAAATATAAAATTAAATTATGCAATGTTGTCCCCTTTCACCCTGCAGGTGAAAGGGGAAAACCTCTGTCTAGTTTCTTCCCTCTCCAGGTGATCCTGTGCCTTTTGGTATTTGCATGAGCATCTTCTGAGATCATTTTCTTGGCCAGTCTGGAGGAAAAGCAATGCAAGAAAATAGACTTTTTCCACTGCATTAACCAGTTGGATCTGCACAACATAAAGCCAAATAAATATGGAGGCATCATGAAGGCCTGAGTAGGATCTGCAGCTGGTAAAAACTGGCAGTGATGGGCCTCTTCTTATGGTAGCAAATCAGTAGCTTAGCCCAGATATCACCAAATTGCAGTTTATGTTTGTAGACACAGAGGTATATCCTGGACTAAAATAATGGGTTATGAAAGAGAACAGATTTGAGTTTATTTTATTTCTTCTCCTCAAGGGAGTAGTCCTGCTGGGTGCAGGGAAAACTAAGTGTCAGTAAAGAGATCAAAATTGCCTTATTTCAGAGATTTGGGGTTTTTTAAGAGAATTTCAAAGAATTTCAAAGCTCTTGATCTCAGCTCATGCAAAGTTTTCTGAGCAGCAGCTTTCCATCAGGACAGCACAGTTTCATGTTCCTGTTCTACACACATCTCTAACCAACCTGAGCAACACCAAGTGCTTATGATTTGGAGGTAAAGCTGTGCCAATACTGGCATGGGGCTGTGTTTTTTTCTCTGTCTCTCTCACATGCTCCCCAATTTAAGGCTGTCTAAATGACCATGTACTTGCATGCTTTGGCATAAAGCTCTTTAAAGGCAATGCCAGTGCACGTATCTCAATATAAACAGGTGCTCGGGGGCTTGCCAAGGACAATTCCTAGAGTCATGGTCCAAGACAGTTTTGAATCCAGACATGTTCAATTTGAAAATAAAATTAAAACAACAGCTCAGAAGCATTAGGGATAACTGTTCTGACCAAGAATTTGACCTGGTTTTGCAGTTGCTTGTACAGAGCTGCTGATTAACATGGAGAACAGTAAGTGCCCTCTGAATCGGTAATGTCAAAAAATAATGGTGAGATGATGGGGCCTTGGAAGTCAAGGTAAATCAAGATGTGAGTGAATGCCTTCATTTCTGTGAGGGGCCAGGCTGAGCAAGCTGGATTCTAATTTCTCAGCTGTCCTGTGGTGTGAACTGTGTGGCCCCTGCAGTACATGTCGAGGACAGCAGAGTCTGCCTTCCCTTTTCGGCTGGCTGGCTGATTGATTCATTCCTCTTCTTTTCTTCAAACCAGGCTTCTTACATGCTTTGGTGAACTTCTTAGTCAGCCTCTGGTACCTCTGTGGATTCAGTGTGTGTCTGTGTGTGTGTATGTGCATGCACATGTATTGCACTTCATCTGCTTGATGCAATAATATGCTGGGGGAATGTGCAGGCTGTAAACTTCTTCATAACATCCTGTTCCTGCAACTTGGAGATATTGACTCTGAAGGGAAACAATGGCATGAATAAAATAAAAATAAAAAAAGTTAATTATCCTTTGTGTTTGTAATTTAATTAAAGATGCAGTAAAGTTTTACTGTTTTTCCAGGTGATGATGTTTAGGGCTCTGAAAAGCTATTTGTGCTGGTGAGATTAAAGTGCATTTTAAAATGTTCCCCGAGCACTTTCACATTTGTTGATAGATTTTTAAATTAAACTTTAAATTGTAATCTAAATTACCTCCAACAATTCATGGTCCCTGTAATGAACTCCCACC
>NW_005054458.1:981213-981421 GCF_000277835.1 Geospiza fortis | reverse complement strand
TCATCTGACTATGATATACTGTAAATGGTAACTGCTCAGGGTTTTACTGAATAGTGCTTTGGTATTACTGCTCTATATTAGTTGTGTACAACCCTCAAACAGAAATCAAAGCACAACACAGGTTTGGTTTAGCATAGTAACTTTATTATTTGCTGGTCTTTAGTCTTAGTGAGCACTGCTACTGCTAATCATTTGGGACTTCACAGAA
>NW_005054458.1:978317-981187 GCF_000277835.1 Geospiza fortis | reverse complement strand
GTCAAGGTAGAAGTATTTGCATTTTACCAGCCAATGAGCTTTTGGACATTAATCCTTAATGGGTAAAATAAAACTAATTGGGGAATATGAGTTCAAGTGCTCATTCGTAAAGTGACCATGGCTCATCGGCCCCTGAGGCACAATTAGAAGAAAATACTTTCCTAAATGATTGATGTAGATTCAAAGAGGAAAAGGAGATTGCACAGGGATAGTGAAAATAATTCACCATGGGCTGCTTCAGCATGTGATGTAGGTTTGGTGAGGCCAAGTGGTTTCCAAGAGCAGAGCAGAGCCAAACTTGCAAATCACTGCCTGACCCTGGGACATCTTATTGCCTGAGGCCCATGGACCTGTTCCTGGGATGAAATGAAAAACTCCAAATGTAAGCTGGTCTAACATCCATGGGAAGCTCTCAAGGATCTCAAAAACATTTACACTTATGGAAAATTAGAAGGAAAATTAGGAAAATTTTATTCTCACAAAATAAGTAAATTTTAAAAACCACAAATCCAACCAAACAAAAAAACTCTACATAACCTGAGGGTAAGTTCCTAGGGAAGAGCAGAGGGTGAAAGTAAGCAGGTCCAGGAGTTCTTTGGTGCAGAAGGGTGCCTTGTTATGTTCCAGCAGTCTGTCACATAGAACCTTTTGACATGGGTTTTATCTTTCAGCTGCAAAGCTCTTGGTGGACCTTTATTCTACAAAACTACACATGCTGTACAGGTCTCAGCTTTTGGTTTCCATGAGTTCTCTGTTTTAATTACTTGTTATGTGAAATGAAAACTGGCTTGTTTGGTTACATTTGATTTCTTACCTCTCCTGCTATGAGGAAAATGAACACTCTTTGTGTTTCCTGGTCACCTTTGCCATTTGTCATCATTCAATGTGTTGGCAGCCATACTGGAAAATGTGATCATTAATTAGACTCATTGCTTTTCCTTATTCCAACCCCCTCATTTTGGATCAGTACGATTGCATTCTTCTCCTTCAATTCCTCCTTTTCTTGAACCCCTCTGCAGATAATCTGCTGAAGGAGAATGAGAGTGTCTGTGGTGCTGATATGCCTCAGTCCCTGCCTGCCAGGCTGAGCAACTCCTTGTATTGGTTTCCTTTTTTCCATATGGTTTTCCTTTTATTCCCTTCCCATCTGTCTCCTGTCTACCAAAGGTAAATTGTGCCAAATTACCCTGACAGCTTCCTCTGATAAGGTAGATGATTTTCTAATCAAAGAAAATGCATTAGATACTGTCTACCTGGGCTTTAGTAATGGATTTGATACTGGATAATGATCACTTGAACTGAGGGAGAGGGGAATGAGCAGAAGGATTAGAGGGTGGGCCAAGAACCCACTCAAGTGAGACAAAACTGAGAAGTTTTTAGATGGGAAGTGCTAACCTGAGAGACCACCACTTAGCAATCACTTATGGACTGGATATTTTGAGTATTTTCACCTGTGACTTTTGCAGAAGAAAGGAAGGAAGGAAGAGGGTTCATGGTGATATTTGCTTGTGAACCAAAACTAGAGGCCAGATATTGTCCGCAGGAGGATCAGAGTGTCATAGAGAAAGATCTTGATAACTTTTTAACTGGAGGTATCAATGAAATTGTACAAAATACAAAATCATGGTGAGGTACTGGGAATTAAGACTGAATTATCCTACTGATACATAAACTTATTAGTTTTTAAACATCTCTGTCCGCTGAGGGACTCTGTATTTATCAGTGTGCAATTTTTTAATTTCCATTTTTATTTCAAATTTTCTTCCAATTCAGAAGTTTAAATGAGCATGGCTTTCAGATTGTGCTCATTTTCATTTGGAGACAGAGGCATCAGCAAGCCTTCCACAGCTCTGAAAGCAGAGCCCATGCTGAGCTACACACAGAGCTCATGCCCTCTGCAAGAGACACAGAGCAGATGCTTCTTTTGTGATGAAAGTGAGACTGCAGTGAGAAGAAAAACTGGTTCATAGTTTTACCAAAAAATTTAAAAATAAGTATAAATTCAGGTGAATATCTGTCTTGAACTTTTGTGGGTTTTGAAAAGTAAATGCTGATATTTCAGTTCTGTGTTGCTGATGATGAGCAATTGATGAGTTGATTGCCTTCCTGGTCCCACTGAATTGGAGTGCTGCTGGAAATACGGGTCAGCCATGTGAGCAAAGTGTTCATTGTTCACTGCTTACAGAATCCCTGTGCTATGATAGTAAACATTGTTTTCTCCCAAGCTGAAAGCATACAACTCCAGTTTTTCTGTTTCATTGGGAAAAGCTGCCTTTTTAAAAAAGCAAAATTAATATGAAAGGCAAAACGGAAAAAGGACAGTGGGGCTGTGGGATGGATTTATTCTCCCCTTTCTCCAATTTGTGAAGTTGAAGTTTCGTGATCATAATGCTATGTGCAGACAGGCATTTTTCCAATATAACTTTATCCACAATTCGTAAGGTAAATATTCATTCTCTTAAATGCATAGAGGGTTATTAACAATGACAGAGCATGTTGAGCATCCCCCCTAAAGGATATGGTTTCTTTTTTCCCCCTTTTAAAGTGACTGAGAAATGCCCTTCAATGAACCTGATGAATGAATATATATAGCAGTTTTACATGCTGCTACCTACAGACAGCCAGTCCTAATTTAAGGTGGGAAGCAGATAACAAACTTCCCAGTGCACAGCAGGATACCATCTCTCACTAATAGAAATTCACATTCCACATTGTACATCAGGCTGTTGGCGTTTGAAATGCGACAGCGGTGCTAACATTAGAATTCAGAGATATTTGTTGACACTTCTCTTGAGACTGCTCATACACACACCCCCTCAAAGAGATAGCACGAGCCTCAAAATGAATTTGTTGGTGAGGCTTTGGAGCCC
>NW_005054458.1:953317-973317 GCF_000277835.1 Geospiza fortis | reverse complement strand
TTAAAAACACCAGAATAACAACAATGTAGTCTCTGCAGGCAGTGCATTACTTACACAAAGCACTAATGACATTCACTTCATGCGTTTGGGGGAGCAGAGGGAGTCAGACTTTATTTTTAGCCTTTTCTTAGACATCTTTATTTTATATATGTGCCCATATATATATATATACTTAAAACACACCTGCAGTGGTTAAAGTTTTATTGGTTTCCTCCATTACTGTGCAAAAAAATAAGCACAGAGAAATTACTTTTGTTTTTGTGTTTGATTTTCTCCAGAGCTTGAAGGTATTGGAGCAGGAACCAGCTCCAACCCTGACACCCTTGGAAGAGTCCTACACATTATTGCTGTAGACACTAACCCAGATTTGACTCCGTGGTTTCTCATTCTTCTGTGCCAAATACAGGTTTAATTATAGGCATTGCCCAGATTCAAAGTTCACTGGTGTGGAGTCCCAGTGAACTTTGAGTTAGAGTTCATGTCTGCAGCAGCCAAATGTTGACGCAGCCAGTCTGTCTGGTCATCCAAGGACGTGCTCAGCACATGCTGCCCACAGCTCTGGTCTCCCTCCCTGCCTTCTGGTTCCTCCCTTTAAAGTGGAGCTTTGGAGTTTCCGATGCCTTGCACAAATCTTTGCCCATATCAAAAGTTTGCTGGTCAAACCATTGCTGCTGCTTCTGGGAGATGCATGGATTTGGGTACCCAGCAATGAGAAAAAATAGCTGTAATGCAGCAGCAGTGCTGACACAAGCTTTGGACCTGCTGCAGAGGAAATGAGAGAGCTGATGTGCTGGGAGGTTTTGTCTTGTGGGTGGAAGTACCTACCTATCACACTTATATGCTTTCCACTGATACTGTTCCTTTAACCTGCCACATGCAGGGGTGCTGTCATGCTGCCAGGGAGCAGATTATGAACAGAGAAATGGAGTGGTACAGGGA
Source organism: Geospiza fortis (assembly GCF_000277835.1). Lineage (NCBI taxonomy): Eukaryota > Metazoa > Chordata > Aves > Passeriformes > Thraupidae > Geospiza > Geospiza fortis. Next base: position 972,378 of record NW_005054458.1, on the reverse strand, counting down.
CATGGAGCTACAGGGACCCAGATACTGATTAGTCAGGTGCATTGGGTAGGAGCAGTGGCCAGCTAGCAGTGCCTGTCCTGGACAGTTTCAGGAGGCTCTTAATAATTTGCAAAAGACAGGCTCAGCCAGCATGGCAGTGCTCTGCTGGCATGTGTTGGGCTGTAGCTCTCTGTGCTTTCCTGGAGCTGCTCAAGGGTGGCTCATGGCTCCCTCATAGCTCAGTGGGGGAGTGGGGAGTGAGGAAGAACTGAGGGAGTGTAAATTAATACAGAAATTTTCTAGTTAACCACTGCAGCGTGTCAGGGAAGTGTGCCTTGTCTAACTGCCCCTGGGGGGGCATCTTCACTCCTTTCTGGGAGCATGGGTGTGATGGCCTTAAAATGTTTTCAAAGCGGGGCTGGTCAAGGGCAGAGGTGAGTCACTGCAAGGCAACATCTCAGCAAAAAATAAGAGTCAGGGAAATCTTCTCTGAAATCTTCCAAAGAAGTGAGACTGCCTGCACTCTTGGGGACTCAGCTCAGACTTAGAATATCTGTGTATAAATAAGTAGATGCATTTATGAAATATATATCTGATTATTTTCCTTCAGACAGCTCAGGTGAGGAAGGTGGTTGTGACTCACTTGACTTTTAGGTCCTTGTGAGATGGGGCGGGTCACTGGAAGGGTACCAGTAGCTACTGACTTCCCACATCTAGTAGATGCAGAAAACCTTTGCTAGCTGGGTTTTTAACTTCAGTACATCCCATTTTACAATCTTGAGGGGAAAAGTAATTAAAAGAGGTACAAAATAATGTGTACTGAAAATCTCTACTTTAATTTAACCAGGAAATGATACTGTTCCCAGAAAAATCCACCCTACAGCTTGTAGGATTGAGCAGCTGTCTGTACCTTGAGCAATAACAGGGAGGATTTGTGAGTGTACAAGGGAAGAAATGTGATGACAGAAGTCTCAGCTGTATTACCTGTGACTCATTCCCTGCTGGATTCACCACATCCTCACCACTCCTAACACACTTCATTCAAAACTCTTTAGCACAGCACAGCTGATTCACTCTCTGGGTTTTCTTTTTTTCTGATCTTTTTGTTGCCTGGTTTTGTGCGCAGTGTTTGATTTTGGCTGGATTTTGTTTTGCTTCCTGCTATTTGTGCTCCCTGTCATGGGAAGATTGTGTTCCAACCCTTGGTGCTTCTGTCTCAGAGCTCTAATTAACATGAAGTGCTGCAGCAGACAGAATCAACCTGAGCCTTGTTGAAGGGATCTGGCCAGCACAAGCAGAGCCAGAAATCAGGAATAGGTAACTCCCCAGCCAGCACTCTGTCCTCTGATCTCATTGACCTTTTTCTGTGCTATCGGTAGCACTTCCTACAGGTGTTTTACAGCAAATTGCTTTACATTTTCCTCTGTGTTCATTGCACAGTGCCAGTTCATTAAGCTGCAGCACAGGAGTGCTTTGCTCAGCCAGCACCTGGGGACTGGTTACCTGATCTCACTTTACCAACAGCACTTAATTCAGCGTTTGGAAGGATGCTAAAAGGCTAACTTTGTCAGCCACCTTTTAATGAATTTTGTGGAAAAGGCTAGACTACAGGGGATTACCACCTCAGTGGTGTTTGTCTTTATTTGTACAATGTTAATTTTGGTATGCCACAGTCTTGGCACTACTGCTACTTTCACACAGTGTGGCTTCATTGAGTGCAGTAGGGGATAACACCAAGTACAGATGTGGAAGAAATACAACACTGTTAAACCTCTAAAGCAATGGTAAAAACAGCTTTAGCCCAGTAAATCAATAAGTTGATAATTACTGTGAGCTAGCTGACCTCTGTTTAAAATACAGGAATAGCAGGGAACATGTCCCTAATAACAATAAATTCAATAGTTTGCTGTAGTTTTTTACCTGGTGTGTGATGTGAACACTGGGATGGCAAGCCAAAATGTGGAACAATAGAAAAAATTGAGGGGATGAGTTTGAAAAAATCCACTTCCTTTTTCTTTGGCTCAGTGGCTTGTTTGTCCAATAAAAATGTAAATCTTCTCCAAGCTTTCAGAATTGTAGAACATTATGGACTTTGGTGTAATGGCAAAGGTAGCCCTGCCTGGACATCACTTTAAAATAGATGATTCTTGTAAAACCTCTGGTGCAAATACAATTCAGATCGAATTTAGTACACAAGCCTGGAAGCCACTACTATATCTCATAAACCTTTACCCAATAATAGTGACATTTCTGTACTTTTTATCTTTGAATCTCAGTTAAAAACTTAAATAATAATGAAATACTTTTGCTATTTCTAAAGTTTGGTAGTCATCACTGGAAAACTTAAAGGCATAAATATATCCTAGGAAGTGACTGCAGGAGACCTTACAGATTGGTTCCTGGAGAGTGCTGCACTTGTAAAAGGCAGGAAAGAAAGCAGAGAGAAGAGAAACATTGAAAAAATAGTGAGGGATGGAGTTTTTCTGGGGCAACAAACCATTAGCAGAATAGTGGGGCCTTATTTCTGAGCTGCTCAAAGATCTTGATTTTGTCTCACAGGTAAAAGAAATCACTTTAGTTATTGGTGGTCTGAGTAGCATTTCCAAAAGTTACAGCAGAATTCTTATCACTGGTCTTCTTTTTGCCATTGCCAATTTGTGTCTGCAACCCTATATAATTTCCTAAAACATCACTGATGATCTGCAGAGAACTATGGGCATCATGGTCCTTCACCAACAGCTTCATCAGGCATCACCCTGACTCTGCGTACCGAAAATATCACCCTGGCTCTGCACACCCAAATTATCACCCCAGCTCAATGTTCCCAGCAGTGTAGGTGGCTGTTGGCAGGGACAATGTATGATAAACATAAATATTTGCTGTTAACATGAAAGAATGAAAATAAGGAGGCACAATTCCTTCTTTCATTTCCTTATACCCACTGCTTCCTGGAAAATTCCTTCTTTCATTTCCTTATACCCACATTTCCTCTATACCCACTGCTTCCTGGAACCAGGGCTGGAAGGAAAATGGGATTCCCTGAGATGTATGAAATAGCACTGAACACCAGTTTTACCTCCTTGCAGCACAGAGCAGCTACAGTGTGGTTATAAAATATTTCTACTCTCAAATGCCTTCATTTTTCTTTGAACTAATTTTGCACTGCTCAATAGCAATATGTAAGGCAATACAGAATCATATAGATTCTTATTTGCCAGTATTTTTGCAATCCTTCAACTATGGATGCTATGTTTTAAATATGTTACGGTAAATATTAAGGTAAATATAGAATTTTAAGCTAAAGCCTCCATAAGAAATTATTCAAACTATGTAATCTCTTATTTTTAATACTCTCAGCCCCTTTTCAAATGTCATTTGATTTCACAGAATGTTTGTTAGTAGGAACAAAAGTCATAGTAAAAGGTACATAAAATGTGTCAGACTTTAGAGAAATTAGGTTTGAAAACATTCATTTTGCTTTTGCAACCTTGTCTATAAATCCTCCATGATTTTCTCTTTTGTAGATACCTAATCAATCACAGTATCAAGCACTGAATAGGGAAAAATATACCCCCAAAACAAATTATGAAAGAAACTTGGCTCTTTTGCCCTTACAGGCTATTTTTAAGTATGAAAAATTGCAGCAGCTAGACTTTTCTAGAATCTACTATGTCTCCTGTATTTGATGCCTCTTCTCTGCATAGTAATGTGTCTTTAAAAAAACCCCCACTGATATATGTTACAAGGAGTGTATCTCTTTCACTGAGACAGAACATTTTAATTTCCCGACACCTTTTAGTGATTGCTTCAATTTCCGAAGATTTTGATAAAAATCATGTGGTTTTAGAGTATCAGGATTGAATACCCTGCTCCAGCAGCAATTTAATGAAATGTTGTAGTTTCACAGCGTTTCATTTGACATAACCTAGCTCAGAGGTCTAATAAATGCAGTGTGATAAATGTTGGAGCTACGATTGTAAAAATATACTAGTAATTGGGTTAATATGCCTTAAAATACTGCCCATCAGTTATCTTTCTTCTTGCAGTTATGTGGCTTGCACTGTAAAGACTAAGCAATGCAGTTTACTCTTTTCTCCCCTGCTATCTCCTTTTCTTTCCTGCTTTTGTAAGTGTTCCCTTTTTTTAAGCATTTGATTATAGCAAGCTGTAAGTATTCCCCTACAAGTGGCAAATTCTTCTTGTCCTGGAACCTTTTTCTGAGCTCCTCACATGGTTTTCAGTGTTTAATATAAGACCGGTGCTTCAGAATAAAAAACAACTGTAAATAAACATGCAGAATACATCAGGAAATGCAAAGGTAGGTTTTGACAAGTGTTATTTTCCTTTAGTATATCAGATGTGTTTTAGCAATAAGTAACAGGTATCAGTGTTATGAAATTAGAACCAGGAAAATATTTTGACCTTCTAATTTTCAGTTTTGTGTGTGTGTGTGTGTTATATCACTACACTGCCATAGGACAGAAACTCTTCTGCTGTAATCTGGTACTTTTCATGCTGTGCTTAAGGAGAGAGATTCAGAACTTCTATTCAGCTAAATTCTGATGTTTGTCGTGTTTCCCCAGACTGGAAATAATCCTGTTAACTTTCAACATGCAGATTAGGATTTCAATGACAACTAATTAATTGACAATGATTATTTCAAGCAACAAGCAAATATCCATACCTCCTGCAGGACTCTGAAATCCTTTGTTAGTCTTTGAAAATAGCAGTCTGAAGATATACAGCTGTAGCTGAAATATCCCCACATGGACCTGCTGCCTCTGGGGAGATGTGTGTGTGTCATTACTCATTGGGCCCACAGAACTGATATGAATAATACCATACATATAATTTTGCTGTACATTCATTGCATGTGACTATGGATGCATGACTGTGGGTGCAGGGTATGATGCAAACAGTGCACAAGACAGGGCTGATATGGAGGATTATTTTGTTCCTTCCATAACATCCAGCCTGGAAGGAAGAGTGAAGATGAGGGAGCAGAGCCAGGAGTGAGACAGTGCCTGCCCCTCTCTATATGATAGCAGAGGTGAGGGAAGGATAGGCTTCTGAGGCCATGAGAAGACAGTGGGGAGCCATTTGACAAGCTAACCACAAGCTCTGACAAGGGTAGAAGAAATTCTGACTGCACTCTGCACACCCTGGGGGCTCCTATCTAATGGCCAAAGATTAAGGAGCCATGAAATAGCTGTAGAGATGGGACTCAGTCCCTGTGTTCAAGCAGTACAAGTTCACATATTTCTTTCCACTGCTGCCTTAGGTGAGTCCCAGTGGCCAATGACCTCCAAAGGTCTAACACCAAGTAATAACTTAGTGTTGGTCCTGTAGTTGAAATATTTTGTGGCCATGTGAGAATATCCACATAAATCCATCTTTCCCATGATTTACACAGCTTTCCTATTTACATAGGGGGCAGTAAATGGCTTTAAAAGTTCCCTCTTCTTACATACACATGTCACTGCCATATTTTCTGGAAAAATCCCTTCACCAGGATTTCTCTCCTGGGAAGCTGAGAATCCTCAAAGAAAAAGGAAAACAATATTATCTCATTTGCTTCTCCTGTGTTTTGCTGCTTTGGAATGTGGTTTGGAGATTGCTTATCCAACAATAATTGTTTTGACTTAATGACCAATCATGGTCAGGCTGTGTCAGACACTGAGGAGAGAGTCAGAGTTTTTCATTAGTATCTTGTTAAGCCTTCTGTAAGTATCCTTTCTCTATTCTTTAGTATAGTTGAGTATAGCATTCTTTAATATTATAAATATCATATCATATCATAAAATAATAAATTAGCCTTCTAGGAACATGTAGTCAGATTCACCTTTCCTTCCAACAATGGGGACCCCAGAAAATACCACACACATGCCAAAATCTACCACTGCTGTAATATGAAAATGGACAAGATCCAATACTGAATGGTAGCTCAGAATGTGCATAATGCAAGATTACAGCTTCAAATGCAGGGTACAGGAGAGATTTGTCATTGACAATTTCTGCCCCAGCTGTGCCTCTACATTAATGAGAAAATACCTTTTCTTCCTTTAAAGTGGACTTTAAAAGCTTGTTACAGTAATATTGTTGTTGCCTCTATTAAGAGTTTGCAACTGGGCATTTGGATCAATGTAGTCAAATTGGTGATAGTCCAGAAAGTCCAAAACCATAAAAAGTGGTTCTTAACTTAAATTCTAGAGTTAGTCAGAAACTTTGGGCAGTCAACATGAGAGAGAACTAACTCATCCATGGCTGTGGAGTTATGCTTGATGCTTTTCTAGTAAGAATGATAGAAATGACACACTGGAATGCTTAAAATTAGTCTTTTCCATTTACACTGTGTAACATCTATCTTCAGGGAGGGCTTTTTCCTCACTTAGCTATTTGACTGAGACTCTCTCTGCTAGGCAGCCAAACCCTCAGTATGGTCACAGGAAAGGTCAGCAGTCCCAAATTCAGTGTACCCTGTCCCAGCATTGCTCTACATCAGGTAGGAGGAATTACAGAATCACTTAGATTGGAAAAGACCATCAAATATAATCGGGTCCTACTGTTGACGCAGCCCTGTCAAGTGCATCACTGAGCCATGTCCCCAAGTGCCACATTTACATGTCTTTTAAATACCTCCAGGGATGGTGACTCCACCACTTCCCTGGGCAGCCTGTTCCAATGCTTTACAACACCTTCAGTGGGGGATTTTTTCCCTCATAACCAATCTAAACCTCTCTTGGTGCAACTTGAGGCCATTTCCTCTTGTCCTAGAATTTGCTATTTGGGACATTAACATCCGTGGTCCACAGATACAACCTTTACAAAGTAAAAATTGGGAGAGATGAACCTACCTGTGCTTTGTCAGAGTAGTCACACTGATATCCTGCACCAGCACAGTGCTTTTTGCAGACACATGATTTATCATTAACTGCAAGTGATTTCAGAACCATTATGGAGATTCCTTGGGCAAAGGACTCTCTGAGGACATCCCTGCATTGGGAGTTCTGACAGGGACTTTTTCTGGGATGGCCATGCAGGTCATTCCTGCCTGTCCCATCATTTCAACAGGAATGTGCAGCTTGCTCATGTGAAAACTCTGGGCAGTGATAAGCTGAGGCAGTCCTGGCTGAAAGTTCCAGCCCATCATGGCTGCACACAAGGAGTAAAGCAGAAAATGGGTAGGGTAGGGTTGAAAATGACATGACATGGTGTGAGAAACAACTGCTCACTTTGAAAATTTAAAGATGTTTAATAAACCTCAACAAAAATACAACAAAAGGACTACATAAGGAAAAAGCGGCAGTGCTGGGAACTGCCCCTGTGGATACCATGCGGCTGGTTCATCTTCAAGATGAATGCTCAGTCTTTTATACCCCTGGGGGTTGCATCAGCCAGCCCTGGCCCTTCCCAAAGTCTGTCAGTCAGCTCTTCACCATTTATCAGTGAAAACTGCTTTCTTGTATCTTGATTGGAGGTCAGGTGTTGCCATGCCTCAGCCCCTAAGCACCAAGCTTTTCCATTCCCAGCTGCCCCATGCAAGGGACACCTGTGCAGCCTTCTTCTACCTGTCCTGGACAGCCCAGGCTGTCTGATGGTCACAATACAGAGGCGGGGAAAGGGAGCTATGGGGAGAACAGAGGACATCTCAACTACAATAACATTGCTATACCTTACTAAAGCTTTTCTTAATATTCACACAATAGTTATCCCTCAATTGTGAGAGACAATCATCTCATTATCCATCTATAACAATGGCATGGCATGAACAGACTGTTGGACCCCAGGGGAAAGGGGCTTCCATCTCCTGGTGATTCTGCACCAGATGCCCAACAGGCAGCTAGGCTGGAGAAGACCCAGGAAGCCTCTTCCAGCTCTCATTCCATGCCTTCCTTGAGCTTTGGAGCCTGCTTCCCTCTGCTGTCACGCAGCCTGGAAGCACATTTACATTTTCTGAATAGGGCAATTAGTGCACACTCCTTTCCCCGTGTCACTCGCACCTGGTCTCTGACATTGTGCCTCATCAGCACTAATGGCGCAGCCATTAGTGGTTATTAAAGCATTTGGTCTGCTTTACCAGTGGTTATTATTGGTCATTGTTTCTACCCCCCTGACCCCCCACCCTGGCTGGCAGCAGCGCCCTTCTGCCTTTCCCCCAGCACCGACTCCACGTTAATAGCCCAGTTTAGTACCAGAACCTCTGAGCACATAAATAAATCCAGACAGGCCCTACCTGTATTTTATATGGCTAGTAAGAGCTGAATACATGCTTTTGTGATTATGATTAATGCTGCTGTTTATTATTTTTATTGCTGTAGTGGTTTGAATATCACTATCCTGTCCTAAGTGCAGTAAAAATCCATTGGAAAAAGATGGTTTCTGTTTCAGGCAGATGATACCCCAGACCATGAGAGCACTGAGGATCTGGAACAGCTTTTTTTCCTGGGCAAATAAGCACCAAGAAAACCTAAGGAGTTTTGAGAGTGAGTTCCAGAAGTTTGTCAGGTTATATAGCAAGCCTACATGGGCTTGGTTATGGTGACCCCAGACATCACTTTTAGCTCCATGTGCTTATGTTCTTCTGGGCAGGAACCACTGTATTTTCTGCTCATCCTGTGATAGAACCCTTGTGTCTGCTGTATTACATAAGAATGTGCTGTGTTAAACTTAAATGGTTTTGGTGTTACACGTCATTCACTCTGCTCTGCCAGACAGTGTGATCCCTGAAGGGATAAGATCCAGGCACATATGAGTAATAACAGCAGGAATTCACCTTTGTTTTGCACTGCCATTTATTTTAGTACATGTAAGAGGTAAAGATTCACCTGCAAATTTTCTTTCAGCCTCAACCCAATCGTGAAGCAAATTTTTAGACAAGTTCAGCTGAAAACAGCTTCATTCTTCCCAACTGCATTTGGTCTGCTTTACCACTGTATCCGGAAAATCTGCTCCTGGCAAGCCTGCTCCTCCTGTGCTGTCCACTGCTGTGGATGTGGGGCCACAGGAGGAGTCCAGCCCTCTAAGGCTGTTGAAATGTCATGAATGAAGCTGGTTAAGCAACTCATCTTCTCAAGGCCTTTCTGGAAGGGACCTGCCTTTCCTGAAATTTATGCTGCTGTTAATGTAAATTATCCAAATTCGTTGTCCATTTTCCAAGGTCCAGCTCACTGCCCCACCTACTGCTCCAGAGCCAATTAAGCCCTATGTTAAGGGCTTCTTAAAGCTTTCCTCTAAACTGTGTTCCAGGATTTGTGGATGGCCCTTATGCTGATTTGGATTTTACCTTGAATGAGTAATGTTATCTGTATTATAGCTGTCACAGATGAAAAAACAACTTCTACAGATGAGTGAATCCATTTGTTGGTTTATGGATCCCAAATCCTCCAGGGCAACAAATCCATCTGTCATCTCAGAATGCTTGTGTTTTATTTGGTGCTGAGAGTCAGCTGACAGGTATTAAAATGCACATGGAAGTGGACAGATTTTTGCTGACTTCCCTGCAGAGGAGGCCCATGGGTGTTTTTATTCCAGCACATGCAATGAAATAACATAAAGTCAGGAAATCCATTCCTAGGGGATAGAACAAATTGTCTGAGCTAGAAAGACATCAATATTTGGTCTGTGGGCCTTTGACCTAACCATCTGCCTAGGTCACCTTAGCCCACTGCTTGCTTCCTTTTCCTTGCTGCTCTATTCTTTCCAGATGGATGCAGCTCAGGAAAACTGCATTTTGTGTTTCCTTTGCTCCCCTTCTTCTCTCCTTTCTTGTTCTTTGTATTTATTGCTCCATTCTCAGCTCCTTGTTTATGCTCATATACCTCAGGAGGAGCTAAACAAAAAGTTGCTGGTTAAAAACTAACTAGGGAAAACAGTTTTACTTATGTGAGAATTTCTTCTTGGTGGTGTTTTCAACCAAGATGAGTCCAATTTCTAGCATCCATTTAACCAAAATGTGCTTACTGGGAATTAAACTCTGCCCTTTACATGAGTAGAAGTGAAGTTGCTTCCATGAGGCTTTAGGCACCTACCTGAATTGGTTACCATTCCAGAACCCTTCCTGTGATATCTCCAGATGCTGAATCAAAGCAGTTTAACTTGCTTCTTGCTCTGCATGAGTGGAAGGAGTCAGAGGAGGAGTCTGCTTCTCTCCACTTACTAAAAAGAAAACCCAGTGACTAAGTGAAGTATCTAAATTTGGGGTGGATTATCCCTGTTTGATTAGCCCACACATACAAACCAGCTCACCTCACTTGCACTGCCTACAGTAAAAGCAAACTAAAGCACTATTGGTAAAAAGTTAAGAGCCCAGAGTGGCCAAGGTTTGAGGAAAAATCTGCAAGATTTTTTATAAATCTCTGCTGAATCATGTCTGCTTGGGTATTACCCCTGGTCAGTACCTGGTATCCTGCAGAAACAGCTGGGCAGAGGATTGCCTTCCTACAGAGAGAAGTTAACCCATAGTCAGGCAGGGACTGTGCATGCCCTTAATAAATCCAGTTGCCACAAAGACTGGCCTTGTCAGACCTTCTGTTTGTATTATTTTGCCAGTTACTGTCCTTTGATGACTGAATTTTGAGAAGGAGAAAGGCCCAAATGACCAATTCAGAGATTTGCCCTTCTTTGCTGACCTTTAAACCCAAACCTGATATCCCCACCTTAAGAACAAAGGTTCTCCCTCCTGCTGTAGAATCCATCTCATCCCAACAATCTCAGCATTTTCAGCCTCCTTATTACTGCTGGTCATTGTTTAAATAAAGCATGCATTCTGGTAAATAGCAATTGCTCAAACATAAGCAGCTTTAAAGGTAAGAAGTAACCCTTCCAGTCTCTGGATGAAGGATGATTTGAAATGAATTGATGTGTTCTGACTGGTGAGTCAAAATAATTCAGTTCTCCCTCCCCACCCCTGCACTGTTAAACCAAGTCAATTTTTTCAAACCATATTTGATATCTTATTGTTTATTTTCGGTCAGCAGACAGCAATTTTCAAGAACTGCTCTTGATATACAGCTCAGATATCTTACAGGTCACATGTCATTCAAGAAAGGTCAATGATTCATTTAAAGTTTCATCATTCTTCACATAAACAGGCAAACAGCATTTCATTCACAGTGCAGAATTTGTGGGGGTGATAGGCCTCTGTAGTAACAAAGTCTATGGAGTCTTTTTCCCTGCCTAAGAAAGAGTGAATTCACATTATTATCATTACCTTATAATATATCTTGGATGCACTCCCAATGAAAGCATGTGCACCTAAACAGATTTTCATTTAGGATCAATTCAAAGGAGTTTTTTAGATCTGCTCCTTGCCCTGATTTTTTCACATCATTTTGGGGGGGGGCAGGGGGGAAGAATATTAACTGATTGAACCTTCCTGGCTTATTCAGTCAGAATAGCTAGAGAGAAATTTTACAATTGACCAAGAGTGATGTGTACATAATCAGCAATGTTAGAATTTAATTAAGATTTTTGCTCTTGTTGATTCCTTTAGAAACTGTACTTTCAGTAGAAAATGCAGATTTAAAAAAAACAACTTTCTTATATCCAAGCAATAATACCTGATTTAATTAAACCTGAAAGACTTTTAAGAAATAAGATGTAGTTTTCATAGGGCAAGTGATCTACTTTCTATTTCCTGTCTGTTCTGTCCTTAGTATAGCACTTCAAGCTAGTTAATTCACTGAGTACCCTTCATGAAATAAGTAACAATGCCAGCTTCTCAGTCTGGATCCAAATGAACCTGCCTAACCATCACCTTAAACCATTTTAATTGGTATTTTAGAAGCAAGTTTCTTATCAGGAGTGAAAAAGCAGATCTAAAAAAAAAAGCAATAAAATTAAAGATAGTTTTAAAAAACATTGCTGACTACTGATGTCATTCCAGTACCATTAAAATCTCCAGATGCAGAATTGGAGCATGACATTCATCTGCTTTATCTGGAGCTTTTGGCATCAATGAGACTTTACAGTGAGTGTAATTCTTGCACATCGGTGTATTGGTAGGCACCCACTGCATCTTGTGGAGTCTGAGTACTTCTCAACTTCTTGCTCCCCATCACCTGTGATCCTTCACACCAATGCAATCTCTTGAAGGCAAGATAGGAGTCGAGAAAGTTTTGAAAACTACCTCCTCTCTCTCATTAGCTGTTACATGTCTGCACAAATCTGGTGGTTAGTGCCTACAAATTAGTGAGGCTGCTCCTAACTGCAGAAGTTTCACTGTGTTCTGCACCAACTTATTGCAAAGCAGAAGTGTGAAAAACAGAAATTTCAGAAGTGTTTAGTCAAAGACCTTGACCCTGAACAATTCATGGTGACAGTACAGAAGAGGAGTTAGCAGTAGCAGTCAAATTTTCCAATTTGTGAAGTAAGCAATGCCTTTCAGTGAGAATAAGGAACCCTTCTCATTGATACATGTTGAATCTTCCAGCCTGTGGTGTAAAAACTTGAATTAATGTTTTTATTCTTGCCTGTGTTTACATTATGGAACCAGATTATTGCTTGAAACTCTTCACATCTCAGTTTTTCAATGACATGTGAAGGGAAGGGAATAGCATCAGATCACAAAGTTGCTATTTCAGTGTTGGATTCCTTAACTACTTAGAAGCCAGACACTTCTGAGGTATCATTTGATTTTTGCCATCACATGCATGTGCTCATGGAAAGGCAATTGCAGACTCCAACAGTAAGGACTTGTCCCTGGAAGTTTTCTGAGCTAGCTGCAAATATCTAAAGGGGAATAACTGGAGAATTTTTCCCTTGACTCATTGTGATGGGTTTCATCCCTAGGGAGCTGGGCTGACGTCTCCCATGACAGCTCTGGGACAAGCCTGATGGAGGCTCATTTCTTGGTTATTGGGGTTCCTCAACTTGTCATTGTACCTCTGTACTCCTTTTTGTGTTGTGGAAATGAGCCTTTCACATAACACACAGGTGCAGTGCAATTCTTGCAGCAGAGGTAACATTTATCTCCCTACATATGCTCACAAATTGTTTAATTCAAAAGGAGATAAAGCTTACTTTCACTTTGGCAATTATCCGGCTCAACCCATGTGTGAACTTCATTTGTGGAGGAAGGAGCTTCTCCATTCATACTGGAAAGGCTTGGCAGGATAGGCTCTGTTTGCATTTTGCAACCTGACAGTGAAAATGACTTTGCTAACTAGGAGCAGAATGAACTTGATAGATGGAACATAACACAGCAAAACATTTACACTTCATGAAAATGAAATGGATGAAGACGCTTTGAAATAAGGCTTCTGTTTTTCAGATATTTCTTTTTAATTTTCAAAGCCAAAGCAAATTTTTCTTTGACATTCCTATTACCTGGGAAGGAAGATAGCTTGTTGGGTAACTTGTCTTGAGGTAGAAAACCTCCTTCTTGACCTGTCATGGCTCTTTGCAAGATCTCTCAGTGCACCACTGAATGTCATGTGGACAGAATCTTCTAACTGAAGGATTACAGCTATATGTGCATGAATGATTTACAACAAATTTTGCAAAATTTGATTGTTGACATTTTCCCACTGTTCAGTTTTACAGCAGTATTAAGGATGCACCACAGACTGCATTAAGGAGGTTGTTATCTAGTAGAGCGTGGAAATACATGAAACTTTTGGCAGGTGAAAAGCAAATAATACAGCATTCATTCATCAGGAAAAAACCCACCCAAACAAAACCACAACAAAATAAACCAGACAAAAAAGTCAAAATTGTGTTGGGCACTGTGATGTAGAAAGAAGTTTTCTGCACTAAATTACTTCAAACCCTCTGAGACTGTAGTTGTGTTCTTGAAATTTTTTTTTTTTACCTCTTGCTTTATTCTGACTTGTGAGTGATGCTGAGCAGGTCTGAAGGGAAGCCACATATTAACCATTCCCATGAACATCAGCAAGGACAAGGCATTCACCCATCCCATGGTGGAGTATGGAGCCTCACCAAAGTCCTCCCTGCTTGTCCAAAGAAAATGAAACATAACATTGGCTTAGCACCTTTCTGAGGGATTTGCCCTCAATATCATGGTGTTCCCTCTGAATGTGAATTTACCTGGTTTTTAGCATTTGTAGTTAATGATAAAAAACCAGAATACATATCTGAGAGCATTAAGGTGTTTTTCTCCAAGTTTGACCACTCTAGGTGGTATCGGTAGGACTCTGTCCTCGTTCTTCTGCCTCAGCAAAACAAGCAGACCCTGAGTGAAGTTAAAATATTCACTGCTAGAAATATTTCCTTGTAACTCTTTATAGAATTCAAACTAAACAGAAACCAGTAGCTGGGATCCTTAAATTTGATGCCATATTATAGCACTCCCTCTCTATTCTTTCACTCTCCTTTTACTTTTCTATATCCTGTAATCCAGAGGGTCTAGGGACAAAACCAGGAAACCCAAAAAGCATTTGCTGCCAACTACAGCTCTTGTCTGGGATGAAAAATTGAAACTGCCTTGCTCTTGAGGGAGAATCCTTTAGTATTTTCTCTTTTAAAAATATTGCTCTGGAAGTAGTGCTCACTATCTGTTGGGATGGAGAATATAGAGGTAAGGGAATGTGTTCATGTCCAGCTGAAACATCAGAGTAACCAAAGGTCTGACCTAATCCAGCAAAAACATCCTGGTGAATGTAAGAGAAAAGTCAAACAGGCCATCGCCACCTGACCTCTGTGTTCAGAGGGTGGATTTATCACTCCCACAAAATTTTAATAAAGCAGTAAATTACAGCCCTCTTAGATAAGCACTTAGAGCTTGGATTTGAAATGACAATACAGGATTGAAGGGCTTTCTGGGCCTTATTATTGATCCATGTGCTGGCCAGTCAGTTAGGAGTCATTTTCAGGACCCGGTTCGTTAAGCTTTGAATTTGCATCTGCACCCTGAGCATGTGTGTGTATTTCTGTTTGTACAAATTGAGCAACAATGCAAATGATCACATACTGCACTTACAGATCAGGTTTAATAGGCTTTTAAAATAATTCAAGTGTTCACTTGAATTTTGCACTGAGGACCGTGCACAGAACATGTGACTGTTGTGCACCATCATTAGAAGGATGCACTTGATTAGTGAGAAATTTCAATTAAACTCATGTTTCACATCAGATGGCAATTAATGAAGCCTACAAACAACACACAAAAGGATGTTTGTGTGTTAACAAACTCCTCCTGGTTTTTGATGGAGCTATTTTGAGTGCACCACTAATAGAGTTTAAATTGGTTTTTATTGCCAGCTTTGCTTTGTTTTTCTTTTTGCTGTTCAGTTCCAATTGAAAAGCAAAGGAAAAAGTGAATTTGAGTTTCTTCGCTTGCCATCAAGCTGAAGTGAGGTGAGAGAAAACAGAAGGGGTACTGTGCAAGCTAAAGTCTAATGAAAGATTTTCTTAACTTTGCTCTCTCTTCAGTTTAGGGCCTAATAATAAAAGAAGTATGAGCAAATATTTCCTCTGCTCACTGGTGTTATTCCTCCAGTGATGGATTTTTTTTTGCAACGATCCACTGGGTAGCAGCACACATAATTTGAAATTGTTGCTCAAACATATTATAATCACATAAAACAAACTCCTATAATTAGCAGAGTTCTTAAGATTGGTGCTGGTGTAAAGGAGAGGAGAATTTGACCCATAATAGGTCAAATGTCAGCACAGATGAACAAGGATGAAGCTAGAATTTCTTGTCAGGTTTTTGTTTTAGATCAGGTGGACTACAGAGCTCTGGGCCTTTACTAACATATTTATGGTGTGTGTAACTACAGGCAACACACAAACAGTGAACAGTACCTATATTTAATTTTCTTGGCTCTGAGAGTCTCTGAAAGTTCTTATTACAAGACTTTGCTTTATATTGCTCATAATTTTTTTGAATGTGACCTGGCCTAGGGGAAAATTTCCATGCTAGATGTTTCTGCTGGCTGTACATTTTGGGAACATTTCAGCTAAAATAGTTGAAGTGCTTCTGAGTGTGAAATTATGGGAAAATATACTGTGTTGCATGTAGGAAAATGTTCCTTTTTAGTAGTTTAATAGGGAGATGTACCTCCACTATGGTTTAAAGCACAAGACTGAAAATTAAGTGAGGTCTGTTCTGCCAGCAACAGTAAAATCTTAAATATGGCTACATTATAAGAATTTTTGTGGGCCAGTAGAAACTCCATAGATGAGGATACCTGGTAATTTCTACTATAAAGGGCAAGGTCCTTTCTGAAACTGTGGGATAGGAACAGGACATTCCTAGCAATTTCCTTCAGCTCTGCTGGAACACAGTCTGATGGATTTTCCCTCCAGTATAATACATGGACTCAAGTCAGTTGAGTTGAGGATGCTGAGGGAAGTCTAGGAACCATTCTGGTGATTCATTCCCACAGAAGTTGGAAGGCACACACTGAGACATGTCAGGGCTTCAAGAAGGGAAACAGTGATGTGCCAAGCTGGAGGATTCTCTTGCTGCCTTGGGATTGCATGTTGTGATGCTGCTCAGTAGCACCTGTGCCAGGCACCAAAACACCTACACAAGGGATGGCAGCCACCACCTCTGCTCCACAGCACCTGGAGGACCTTTGCTAATGCCAAGACCTATGTTGAGGTCCTGAGCAACTGAGAACAGGTTTTGACACCTGTAGGTGGGAGGGTAACAGAAGTCTTCAAACTGGGTCTTGGTTTAGACAAGTGGAGATGGGAAATTGGCAAGGAAAATGTGGTAGGAGGACACCCTTTTATTTCTGCTCCAGTTCAACTTCCCCTCAAACTTCCTCTGCAGCAGGTAGAAGAATCACTGGTCTTGTATATATTCAAACAACCCTAAATAGAGTCAAGCAGGGTGATAATTCCTTCCTAAGGATGGGATGAGGATAATGTGCAGTAAACTAATCACAGAGTCACCCACAGAATGATGACAATAAAACCCAATATTGACCAGCTGCTCCCTTTGTGCTGAAAGAGGCAGGGCTGCTGGGGAAGAAATTAGATCATTACCACAGACAGTGTCATGATGTTCTGGTGACCAGGACAAGCTGGCTTTGGCATTTCCTAAACTTCAAGTGCAATTTTTCAGACTCTTTCATGTCATGGTATACACATGCAGACACAAATATATAGTCATGTGTGTTCACCTGTAGAAACTGACATATTAGAGAATTAATTCTAATTGTAGCCATACAGATAAAATGAGACTCTGTTCATGCTACCAACACGGCCCAGTCAAAGACAACTCTATAAAGAATTTCAAGGTTTGCCTTTAGGTTCAAAGATATTTTCCCGTATGCAAAACAACAAGATATTGTTTTGCATTCAGTAAAACCCTCACAAGCAGGATGTGTGGGGCTGCAGCCCATTTCCCTCCATGCTTTCAAATATGAAACCAGTGACCACACATTCATGGTGAACCAATGCCCACCTCTCATAGCTGAGCTTCTGATCTCTGTGTTACATTTGGATGCCCACACAGTTTCATTTGCCTAAATTTTTGGGCTGCTGGCTTAAAGATAATTAGTCTGTCATCACTGTTACTCTCTTCAAGAAAAGGTGCTTGAACATGCTTTTCTCCTGAGACTTATATTTTCTCCCAATGATTACAGAAAGCTGACTGGACTTCAGGAAAAACAGAGAGGGGATACTAATCCAAAAGAATGAAGACATTAAATATAGTTAAAAGTCACTCTGTTCCCAATTTATAAGGACACTATTCTGAAGCAAAATTTTAATTTAAAAAGAAAAAATTAATTCAGTTAAATCAGCTGCCTTCTTGTTTTAGTTCTGAGCTGCTTGAGGTCTTCACCAAATACATCGAAGCTTGCATATAAACCTAGATATGCAGTCACAGGAAAGTTTTCAACACTGTATTACACACAAGAGCAAGCAGCAGATTGCTTAAGATTACCCCGACATCCTGGACCAGTCTTGGAGCAGTAATATCTTCATGTTTGCTGTCAAGGCCCGTCACCCCAGCTGACCAGCAGGGACGCCGAGGCAACCCACATTACTCAATCAACTTTAAGTGTTATAAATACTGAGGTCCATAAAAAAGTACAATGTAATGATGACTTAAACAAACCCAATTCATCATCCCAGCTGCACACATATCATTTCCCTCAGGGTGACCAACCAAGCAGCAGTGAATTCAACCCAGGCCAGATTCCGATTCCATTTCTCTTCATCAATTTGACTTTTGGGTTTACCTCCCTCCAAAGGAAAAGAAAAAATATCCCCTTAAAAATGAATAAAAATCCCTCAAATCAAATACAGCTCCGCTGCTTGAGTCCCCTTTTTGTTGTTGTTGTACTCGTGTCCATGCATTTTGCCTCTAGTGATATAAAAGGAAACCCTTCAATTTAAAGGTCAAATGGGGGCCGTTTGTTTTAACCCAGTGAACCATGGCAATGGTATTCATATATATTATCTTTTGTCCTTCAACAGTTGTTAGACTTGTAGCCAGAGGGGAGGCTTGGCAGATTTGCTTGCACTGTTTTTTTATGATATAAAAAATACAAAATTTCTGCAGTTAAGTGTGCTTGATTGAGTAATATTCTGAAAATCAAATCAATACCAAATCTGATTTTCAGTCAATGGTAAGGCACATTCACCAGCACTATTAAAGTTTATTGGTTTCATTTATTTAGAGAGGAAAAGTAGAGATTCACAATTCAATATGGTCTGTTCCCTTTCCTGCCTCCATCTCTCCAATGCCTCCCCTTGATTTTATGTTTTCCCCTTTGCTAACCACCAAAATGTCATGTAAAAACACAGCTAATTATTGTTCCACTTTTCAGTTCCCATGACATCACCTCAAATTCCCTCTGCTTTTTGTTACAGGTTTGCAATTACAGGATAGGCAACTCAGAAAAACTGTGTTAAAGAGAACTAGTATGATATGCTGCTAAAGCGAGGTTTCAGCTGCTTTCATTTCCACACAACTGTGGGAGCAAACCAGTTTGCACAGTCTGGGATTAGTAATTTTTTGTCTTGAATTAATGTGCATGCCTTTTCTGCTGTTGAATCTGATGCTATTTTCTCCAAAGGTGGATGCATGTTAAATAAGACCTTTTTTTTTTTTTTTTTTTTTTTTTTTTTTTTTTTTTTTAATATTGTAAAAAAAACATTTT
>NW_005054458.1:934686-953232 GCF_000277835.1 Geospiza fortis | reverse complement strand
TTTTTTTTTTTTTTTTTTTTGCAATAGGTACAGAAGAACAGTTTGCAAAGTTTAGATCTTTTTCCATCCTGTTGATATTGGATGAAAGGAATATGGTAATCAGTGGGGCTGGAAATCTGTAACTGGCATCAAAATTGGGCTATTGCCTCTGCTTGTGTCTGCAATAAAATCAAAATGATTGGGATGCTTCAGTACAAAGCTCCTTGTCCTGGAATTTGCTGCAGTATTTTTCTTTAGGCAAAAAACTGACCTGAGCTGAAGCTGAACTGTTTCTGTGAAAATTTGGAATGAACTGATACTTTCTGGGAAAAAGACTTTGTTAAAATATTTATTTGTCAATGAAACCCCCCAAAAAATGCTGTTGACACATTTTTCCCCAAAGATCATAAAAACAAAATGATACAAAGAGACAAAAATAAATATAAAACTGTGGAGGAAACAGCTATTCAAGTTTGTCATTAGAAATGTAGGAGGGAAATACTATTTTTTCTGTTTATTTGTAGAGGTAAAACACTCTGTTCCCCCTAATTCCCTTTAGACTAAATGTTTCCTAGCTAGGCTGTTCTTTACTCTGCACCTACACAGTTTTAACAGAAGACCAGATCTTGACTGTTATCATTCTTTCACTGAAAATAGTATATATTTAGAGTGATAGTGCAAATTGTTTAGTTTTGTCAATGAGCTCTGTGTGTAAGATGGGTGAGATAAAGTTTGGGGATAAGTTTTCAGGATGCAGGAATTTAAACAGAATTTAAATGGGATGTTCTCTCAGAGCCTGCACACTCCACTGACTTGTTTAGTCATATTTTTAATTTCTCTCTTTTGATACAAATGGATGCAAATCAAAGCACTTGCTGGGAGATTTTTGGATGCCATATGAACTTCAAAAACTATTACTCTGGTTACTTTTAACTGCTTAGACTATAAAAACACAGACAGAAATTACATCAGTGTAGTAGAGTTGTGGTAGGGGTCTGAATTGTCCCCAGGCCTGAGGGAACCAGAGAAATGATAATTTCTGAACTGGGGGGATAAAAAGCATAAACTTCTCAAGCAGGGCAGAATTGCAAGTCCTGATGGACACGCAGAACTGCCCAAAAGTGCAGACATGGACTGCCATCCTTTTCTTACCAGGAGGGCTGACCAGTTTGTAAATATGTCCATCTCTTTATAATCCTGTCCCACCAGCTCTCTCACCCTTGGCTTTGTACAGGGGTGGGTTTATTAAGAAAGCAGGAGCTAAGATTACACAGCTGGTCTTTAATAGAGAGCCAACGCGGGCCTATTCAAATGAATGAGGAATGTGACAGTGCAAAAAACTCAATGCCAGAGTGATATCTTACCTGCCTTATGGGGTGTATGCAGCACTTCACAAGCTACATCTTGTAGCAAATACTCTTAAGTGACTGTTTGCACCTTATGTAAACTTTGGCATTTACTCCATTTCAGGTTAAAGCTCAATGTCTTTGTTCTGGCTAATAATTATCATAATGCCCAAATTCTGATGAGCATTGTTCCCATATGTCCTATTAAGATCTAGCATCAATTTTTGGAAAAAGCTGTCAGGCTGAAAAAAATTTTCAAGAGAAAAGTCAGATTTTATCTCGTAGAGGCCAAAATTTCTAATTGTTGAATAAGTTTGTGGGGCTTTTTTAATTGACCTTAGAATAAAAAATAAGCTAAGAGGGATGAGATGTGCTTAGACAGTGTTTGTATCATTTGTGTGTTTTTCTTTCATGCCATTTATTTTTCACTTTATCTAGATTTTCTTATTCCCTGAGTATCAGGTAACTCTCACTGATTCTGTACAATCTGGGCAGCTGCAGCTGATATATTCTCCCTTGAGGTGTGCACACTGCAGTTTGTTCCAATATAACATTTTTAAGTATTGCAAAAATGGGTGAGCTAATCTGGCAGCCTGCTCACTATCTGACATCTCTAGCTGTGCCGTATGACCCAGCCTCAGTATCGTTTGCACAATTCCCTAACTGATCTCCTCCTCAGGATTCTGCCCATCCATTCCTTTTGGTTATCAACCTCTGCTCCTGCAAGGAGACAGATACACTGGAAAAATACTTTAAAAAGTCAAATTTCCTGAGGCACTATCTCAAATGGGGCCATTATTTGTTGTATTGCTGTATCCTTCACTCTGCTTCACCCTCTTGGAAGAGCGAGTTTGCATGGGAAATTATTGTCTTGAAACCAGATTGTCCTTTACATTCTCTAATCCTCTATTTTTCATTTGCTTGGATACTGCAAAACTCTTCTTGCTGCACAGCCGATATGCTTATTCTTTAAGAATGCTGATCCTCCCCAGATGTATACAGTACATGCATTACCATTTTGTCCTTCATCAGTTCTTGGACTCATAGCCAGAGGCAAAGATGTTAGGATTTGCTTGAGCTGAGCAATACAATATTTTTGTTCAGCTGTGAAGTTGATTAATAATTTGGAAATCAAATCAATATTTTCTTTGATTTTCATTACAGTGGGGTTTGCATATAAACCTTTTGTACTGGCATTCTCAGCCTGAGTAGGGAAACACAGTAAAACTAATGTGACAGATTTGGTGTCATCTTCTTCACGACATGGCAAAAACTAAGTGAAACTCTAAGAAGAAGCAGAAGGATGATAATTTTTGCTGTTTAAGTTCCTTGATAATTCTTGATTGTCAAAGCAGAAAAGGTCTGGAATGCTTGCAGTTTGTAGTGGCAAGTATGAGGTAATTTACACAGTACAAAATCACTGACGCCCTTTTATTGGACAGTTTGGATCCTTTAGACAGTCATATGAAAAATAAAGCTGCAAAATTCTGTGTCTTTTAATGGATAATGAAAGCTGATTTTCAGAGTCAATGAGTGCTCCAATTTTTCAGCAACACTGAAAAAACCCACCATGTAACTTTATCCTGGGAAGAAAATGTTTGAGAACTGAACTTCATTGAAATTGGTGGTAAGACTAAAAATTTCAAGGCCTTGTAGTAGAGTCCTGTATACCTAATTTAAGTTAAATATGATTGGAAGCTATGCCTTGAAATTCTTGCTTTTGTAATTTACACAGTAAACTTTCTCCAATGGGAATGTCTTTCTAGTTTTGAATCTGACAATAGCTCCCCAACACCAACCCAAGCTGGGACAGCCAACATGAAAAATTCCTGCTGTGCTGTTGAAAGTGTTGGATTTTTGTTCCTGTTGGCATTTGGTGTCTTCAGAAATGTGCTCTTTCTGGGTACATCACAATAAGCATCAGAGAAGCATGGAAATGTACCTTATGTAGTTGACAAAGAGAGTTCATGGCACTCATTAAATGTCTCTGAAGGAGGCATGATTAGGATGCAAGATGCACAGTCAGCCTCTGACACAATTGACAATATTTACATCCAACTCTGATCTTGACTTGTGTTTATATGGCATTCAGTGTAATTTAAGTCTATATTCAAGATCCAAATGTATCAGATTACCAGAAATCTATTAAAAACAGTATCCAGTCTTGATTTTTCAGTCTGAACCTTAATGAATGTCCTATTTCCTCACTCATCAGTTTTCTGAGGTAGGATATGGAGTATAGGAATGAAACCTTCAGATTAAAAAAATGGAGGTGGAATTGGAGAAATAAGCCTAGAGCTGCCTCTACACCATAATGTTACAACCTTCCACTTCCCACCCACTTCTGCAAAACTACATTTAAACATAGGATCTAAAAGTTTTACAACTAATAAAACATGTTTCAGCTGTACTCCAGATACATAAATTGGAACTTAATCTAAGGGATTAATTGAAGCTACACTATACTTCCTCCAGAAGACTTTGATTTGGAAGACTAGGTCTCTGTGCCTGTTTATACAACATATGTGATTTTATGTAAAAGTATGTAAATTGCCCCTGTAGCTCAAAGGATGCTTTAAAAAACTAAGGGAGTCCAGAGCAGTCAATAAAATCCATATCCAGAGTGGTCCTGAACCCAGCCATGAACAACAACATCATCACGCAGGTCAGCATCACTTAGTCACTGATAAAACCTTTCAAGAAGCAGAATTTAAACTAAGTTTATCAGGATTGGGCTGAGGTAATTCAGCAGCCCAAGATGCTCAATTGTACTTCTTTTAGTGAAATCACAGCCTGCTGAAATGAATACTCACCTGCCTCCAGACACTTCAGGAGCCAGAGCTAAGGACAGAATGGGCAGTATTTCAGATATTGCTTCCTTATACACACTGAGATGGAGCTCAGGCAAGACCTTATTTAATGACTTTGTTCCATAATATTCCACTGGATCCCTAAAATTAGTTCCAAATATCTGCCCATGGTCAACTATCTCTATCTTGGCCAGGAGGCCCATCCATTGTCAGCTGGCCTTTTCTTTTATTCCATTGCCTCTTTTGCTGGACTAGTGACATCAGTCTCACCCACCTGACACTACTTACCTTAAAAGCTGCAGTCTTATGTCCACAGTGCCCTTTTCTCATCTCTCCAGGAATCTGCTGCACTCTTGAAGGCTCTGGCCATGCAGTAAATGGTTGATGGTTAAATGACTTTTGTTACTTCCAGCTGCAAGTAGACCTCACCAGAAGCCCACCCCAGGGCTGCAGGTACAGTCTTAAAAGATAGGGAGAATAACAAATGAAGGTAGATGTGTTCTACTTATTTTCGTCAGGCTCTGATCCTGGAAAATGACTGCTGAGACCCTCCAAAAGGGTATCTGCACAAAGCACAAAGATTACCCTTGCAAGGTCTCTGCTGTGTTGGCTTTTTGGTTTTTTGCCTTGTCCAGAAGAGATTTGATGGTCAGAACCCTTGGACCTTCTCTGGTTCAAGTAGCTGCAGCTCAGACAATTCCTTATTGTAATTCCCATGTTCATGTGAGATGATGGCTCACACCAACAGCAGCCAGAAGACTGAGGATATTCATTTTTAAGGGCAAAGGTGCCACCTTCACATGTGTTTATGCAGAGTCAAGCACTTCAGGGCTCTAATCCAGAATGAGATTTCCAAGTTATGTTGTAGTACAAACAAACAATAACAACAGATAATGGGGAAGGGGAAGAGGGGGAAGTTATGATTAATTTTTATCAGATTTCCTTCTCCTTTCCACAGAGCAGTTCAATGTGAAGTCAAAGTTCATTGACACATTCTCTGTACTGGGTGGGATGATTGTTTTATATTAGCCATTGACTTGGCCTGCATTGATCCTTGAGAATGTATCGCACAAATCATTTTGCACTAAACTGCTGAATCGATGAAGAAATCTCCTGGAAAATTTATATTAAAAGTCACTGTTTGCCTAAATGAGTTCCCTGTGCCCCATATTGAATATTTTGCTGATGAATTGAATGAGTTTAAATTTGAACATCGCAGACCCATTAAAGAATGAATTCTTAAATCAAGTTCTGCCATTTATGATTGAAATGAGATTTCCCCTGCAATAGACTAGCTGTTATATAAATCAGTTGTGCATTTTATACTGTTCCATAAACAAGATATAATTCTTTTAAATACCCAACAGGTGCCTTAAATCTTTTGATGCATCTTGTATTTATCTGATGTTGATATTAGTATATTTACACCAGGTAACGAACATGGGTTTATAATAGCATAGAGTTTCTGAAGGTTAAAGAAGCCATAATCTTTGTTCTTAAATGCAACTGAGTTTTCAGGGGTTATACTCTACATCACTGCTCACAGCTGAAATCTAAATTTAATCTAAAATAAATAATTGTCCCTTGCACTATAAAAAAGCAAACCATCTTGAATAAGATTATGATTAGAGCAAATTTGATTTTTAGTATGACATAGAGGAACATTTTTCCTGCTATCTGGTTTTTAATATTGCAGTGAATAGTTGAATTTCTTTCCACTCAGACTCCCTGCACCTTAGGTGACCTCTACTTAGTGGTAAAGGTAAAGGATTCAGGTAAAGGATTTAAGCTGGTGCCAAAATTATTTCATGCACTGGTCCAGTTTTGGAGTTACCCCAAATACAAGATTTCCATTGACACTTTGCAGAAACAGCTAGTGCCAGAGAAGTACTTCTTCCTTTTTTCCACAAATAACAGTTTTTTCACATAAATCATGTCCATCTTGAAAGATGGCTGTTTCTTCTCAAGCTATGTGAGGAGGTAACTGCTGGAGTCAGACTTGATCTTTGATGTCACAGGATGTTCCCTGTGTTTCAGAGTTTGGGTCAGGTGGATCCCAGAGGGGCACTAAGCAACAAATTTCTGTCCTCTTCCTCAGAGAACACATTGAAGTAGACATAAACCAAGACTATGAGGGTCAAACCAGGAGCTGGAGCAAATCAATGCATTTTTTATGATATCTAGGAATGGTGCCAGTGTGGTCTCTATGTACTCAGCAGCCTCTGAAAAGACAAAAATTCCTGAGTCATCCCCAGTAAAATGGAGAGCTTCAATGAGCTACAAGAGGAGCAGCAGCTGCATTGTGGATTAGCAGATAGGCAGGTCTGGAGGTTAATTCAACATTACTCTGTTCCTATCTTGGATAATGTGGCATTCAGAAATGTTCACAGTGTAACATATGAAAAATAATTCAGTCCTAGAGAAGGGACCATAATGAACATTGGAAATTCAATAAAATCTGGAAGCCTAATGAGAAACACATGTTTTTTGCCATTTCTTCACTATGTTGCCTTGAACACACCCTGCAAGGTGGTTCAGAACTCTGATGCACAGACTGGGGGCCTCCAGTCAATCCTCCTTCAGTGCTCCCTTCAATGCTCCTCTTCCTCCTCCTCCTCTGCCCACAGCTGAGCACACATGGATTTGCCCTGTGGGCTCACCCACACACCACATCCCTGATGAGAAGCCAAAGTCCAACTTCAGGGTGTGTTGCAGCCATTCCTCCTCAGCTTGAATTTAATTTTTTTCCTGCAAGCAAGATGCTTTCCTGAGCCAGGCATGAAGGGGTAGTCACAAGGTACTGTGACTATCCTTTGAGAAAGAAAAACTCCCTTTTTTCAATCCCATCCTTGCCAGGATTCAGAAGCAGCTTCCAAAGTAAAGAGATCTTTAAATCACAGGTGTTGCAGGAGGGCTGAAATAGCTCACTTTAACCAGGTTGTAAAATCTCACTATTGAGACTGTAGTATCAGCTTCATCCCATGGCTTCTAATGTTTTCATGGCTCTGTGGGACTCTGATCCAAGGACAAGCACCAAGGGTTTTATAACTATCAGTTGATCATTTCTGCTAAAGTAGGGGAGGTGGATTCTCAGGGAGATAACAAAGGTGTTATCTCTATCCAGGGAGGATATAAAGGATATTGGGAAGATAACATCTAATTGAAGATTCAATTTTCCAAGTGTCAAATTGTTTTGATGACTAATTGATTTACATAGACTGAATTCATTCACAAAGCAAGTAGTTTTTTAGATCTTGGTGCCTTTTTTTCTTCTGTGGCAGCACATAGGAATTGCTGTTAACTTTCTTAAAAATAAAAGATATAGACTAGGATCGGCATGGGAGATGTTACTGAGTTTTAGCTCTTTATCTTCTAGACATAGACACAGTAGGTCAGTGTGTCAGTAAAGGTGTGATTCAGGGATCCAAGCCCAAAAGTAGGTGACAGAAAAGGTCAGGATCTAATTGCTCTGCCTTGGTGCTGAGAGACCAAGGAAAGGAAGAAAACATGATGGCCTCAGGAAAAGCTGTTGCACAAGACCTCCTTGGCTCAGTTTAAAAGAGGGATAATGGTGTTTACTTGCTGTCCTCAGAGGAATATTTTGAGAATTAATTAGCTAATGTTGGCAAAGTGCTGTGAATGTCAAAAATAATATGCAGTGAGAATGCAGGATGAAGTGGTATGGAAGATTAATTTGGATACATTTAGAATAGTTTTAAAATCGAGATGTGACAAAAACATCAGTGAATTCTGTTGTAGAGAAGCTTTTTTGCACCCACCTCATGAAGTTGGTCCACTTTAGTGACAGCATTTTCAAAGCAATTCCAGCAAAGTCTTTTTAACAGGAATTCACTTTCAAATCCCTCTGCTGGTAACACCAGGCCAATTTCCAAAGGGCACAGAGGTGTTCCTTCTCTCTGTCCATATTACCCATCTTTATCTTTTAATTCCTGAGGACTGATGGATGACACACTTTTCCAGAAGGACTCAGTGCTGAGAGCATTACTGGCACTACCAGGATTTTGGGTCCAGTGCCCTGCTCATCTCCTACTTCCCAAGAGAGTTCCCAATCTCAAAATGTTTCTCTGGGATAACTGAAACAGAGACATTTTCTCCATAATTAAAGAAATTGTAAAATTATGATACTAAGGAAATTTTACCCTATAGGTGCAATAGTAATTTTAAAATGTTGCTTTACTTTTTCACTGAAGGTGTTGGGATCAGATTAATGGTCAGACAGGCAATTTTCATGTATGTGTTTTAGCAGGCAGAAGTGGTGTGTTTTGGTTTTTCACATTTTAATCTTCATCTTATTCTCACTAAAATATTCATGTCTGGGTACCACCACAGTCAAAAGGATATTTCTATTGTCATCGCTCTAAAAGATTCAATTAAAACATTTATGATTCTTCACAATTTTAAAAATGTAATTTCATCTATTGATAACAATAG
Organism: Geospiza fortis; assembly: GCF_000277835.1. Taxonomy (NCBI): domain Eukaryota; kingdom Metazoa; phylum Chordata; class Aves; order Passeriformes; family Thraupidae; genus Geospiza; species Geospiza fortis. The sequence continues at coordinate 944,645 of NW_005054458.1, read as the reverse complement.
ACAGCAATTTTTTTCTATTAATTTTGTATTAGCATGCACAAAAATTTAATTTCAGAGGGTTTTGTTTATCTTCAAGAGAACGCGTTTCTTCAAAATAATGAAACAAATATTTTCAAATTTTTTATTAAAAATTAATAAAACCTTTTCCCTTGAATTCTTCCAGACACATTAAATGCAACTATATGCTTGAAAAAAACATTTCCAAGAGAATTGTTATGTTTGGAAAAATAAAACTGATGCCTTTATTAGGAGCCATACTTGATGTAGTTGGACATTATAATGACTTCTTTATGTCTCCATATCTTTTCCCCTAAAATATAACTTATTATATACCTAATGTCTTGGTCAACAAATAGTGCCAAGTGCACAAACAGATGTTTTGGTGCAGACCAGCTGAGACTGGTTTGAGGCCCCCACACTCATTTCATGTGTCACCAAAGAGCTGCTTCAGCTGCAGAGAGCAAATCGAGGTGCCAGCCCCACTGATGTTTGTAAATGGTTGTTTATGCTTCATATTGTGTATTGTAGTAGTACAGATTTTGCATTTTCTTTAATATGGTTGCATTTCTGAATGCTCTTTTATAGTGGATAAAATGCCAGAGCAGGATAAGCACAATATTGTCAGAGTGTGGCACCGTCGCCTGTCCCACAAAATACAAATTTGTGAGTATGAAGCAAATTTTCTGTTGCATTTTCACTTTCTGAGTGCTAATAAAGCAAAAGCAAGTCTTTTGAGAGGCGTGGCTGGCAGATAATTGCTTTCACAGAATAATCTCAGTATCTTCCTTTTTGCCATCTAACATTTAAAATCATTTTACATATACAGAACATTTGAGTCTAACTGGATGAAGGATCTCAATTCCTGTTACAAAAAAAAATACTGTTAAATTGATATTACTTCATTGATTTTAATAAAGCCTTTGAAGATCTGAGAACAAAGGGTCCTATTGGTTCTTTAATTAGTAAAGGATTTATTCAATAAGTTATCGGACAAGTTAATTTACAGGACTTAATTTTGCTATTGAAAGGTTTAGCCTCCTTCCCTCCAAAATTGGGACGATGGACCATTCCAATACTGTGAAGGTGATGACCTTGTGATAACCTGTGTGTTCATCAGTCAAATTACTGTCCCCAGTAATGATAATGCCAAAGCTCTGGAACACTGGGGCAGCTAATCTGTATTCAAATTACACTCAATGAAACAGCAAGCACAATTCGAGTAATAACTCACTAGCACTGAGAGGTGAAGGGAGATGCTCAGACCCCTTCATGCAGATTGGACATTATCATACATTTCTTAGGTGTTGGACAGGTCTGCATGAGAGGGTTGTTAATGAAAATATCAATCAAAAACTCTGCTGACTTAATGGTCAATTTAAATTAATTAATTGGAAAGGAAAAAGTTGAGAAGGACAGCATTGATTGTTTAGCTCGGAGCAGTTGGCAGGCTCAGAGAACAAGGTTGTCCAAATAAGACCACATTTCCTCTGTCAGCTGATGCTTTGTGTAAAATCTTGCATTTGAAAAGGTGGGGAAAATAGTGGGATGCTGTAATTTGAACACTTTGAATTGTGGGTCAGGGGGTTTGGGATGGGGTGCTGAATGTGATAATACCAGCCTTGGGAAGGAAATCTGCAGGAGAGGTAGAAGAGAAGCACTATGCACCAGCTGAGGATTTGACCCTCATTCTACAGACCCATGCGGGAATCCTTCCATTCATAGCCTGTTTTCACCCTCACAGCTTGTACTTTCTAGCTCAGGACATATTTGTCAGTTGTCCCTAAAAGGCTGACTCTCTGGAGGTCAAGGGAAGGATTCCTTTTGGTTTGGGGGAGAGAGAATTTCAGCCTCCATCTGCAAGGGAGCTCCTCACAAATAAAATTGTTTATCAAGAAAATATTTAATGCATGGAAGCATGTGTAGGAATTTTCTTATTAATATGAAAGGCATTAATATGTGCTTTGTGGAGCTGATGTAAAGACTTTGGGATGAATAAAATATTAAATCTATATTTTTAATTGTGTATTTTGAAAATAAAAGCTTAAATGAAGATACTTTCTATACTTATCTCTATATTTATACCTATCTCTATAATTAAATATCAGCAAAATTTTTGAAGAGAAAAATGTCCACAATATTTTAAAATGCATTTTTGCTTCACACATAAGCAAAGGCTACAGTAATTTGGTGTAGGAACCAGCTAAAGCTTGAAATGAAATCCATTTTTATACCAGATTTCTGTGTTTTGAACACAAACCTCAACACTGTTTTTGAAATCAGTGCTAAGGAAATACAGCAAGGTTTGCTAAATTAATGATATTTTATCTGTCTGAAGCACAATCCAAACTTCCTGCCAGCTGCATTTGTTGTGGTGTGGGTGCAGTCTAAGATCTGAGGATCCAAAATATTTTTGGAGACCCTGTAAAATTCAAAACTGTTACTCCAGAGCATTTCAATCTCAACATTCTTTTTTTTTCCTCTCATTTTTCTTCAGCCAGCTATTTTATTTTGATTTAAATTTGTTTCCTAATTCTGCTCTTTCTAAATCACACATTATTGTTTGCATCAGAGCAGAATACAAACATCAACCCTGTGCATAATGCAGGGGGAAATAAATATGAGATGTAAAATGAAATGCAGATGCAGCAGCTCTACTGTGGAAAGCATCTGACAGGCAGCACTAGGGCTGGTTCTAATGTTGTTTTTATAATTCTTTGTATTATCACAAAAAGGATGGGAACAGAAAATTGGCCTAATGAGACAGAAAGGAACCCAAAGAAAGCAATTAGCCCTATCAAAACAATATGGTGATTATACATTTAAGTAAGTGACAACAAGTGGGGAAGTACATGGCACATTAGGGAAATGAAGATACTGCACTGACTTTCTATTCCTTCTTTTCCTTCTCCACATATCCTTTCCTCAAGTATTAAAATGATAAAAAGGAGCTCGAATGTATTTACAAATTAAGTGTAACTTGGTCCTTAGTAAAATTCAGGGGCAGCTCTCCAAACAGATTTCATACCTGACTTTTAGAAAATGCTTAGCATGATGGACACACAGTAGATCAGAGCTGCACTGTTACTGAATATGCTGCAAAGAAAATTTATAAAGGCTCAAAATGACGAAACAACCCATGGCTGTGTTAGGACGATGTCCCAAAGTAAATCTTGTTTAACTTCAGGAGCTGAGTCATGTTTTCAGTTCTCTCCAGCAGCTATCCTTCACCTTTTCAGAGCTATCTCAGAGAATCACCCAGGCCCCAAGGGGACGCAGGTGAAAACAGCAGTGACACAGGAAGGGCAAACAGCACACCAGGCAAAGCCCACGGTGGCACAGCCTTTCAGCAGAGCAGCTCAGCACAGCCCAGACCTGATGATTCTGCAGTTCAAAGATGTGCCTGGCTGAGCTGACTTCTTTCTTGCTGGACTGTGTTAATGTAATGGTTGTACAGCTCAAATGCAATCTCAATAAATGGTGTTGCTGTTTGCAACCTCTCTGGCTTTGCTTTCAGATCTAATCTCCCACCAAAGCCACCCAGTGTGTCTTTGACTCTTCACCCCCGTCACAGCAGCTGAACCACCCAGGGCACGGCTCTATCGCCCCAAAATTCAGCCAGTACAACCCTTCCACACAACCGTGGCTATATTCCCATGGGATTATCCAGAAGCTATAAAAGATCCAAAGATACATTGAAGTCCTTTCTTGCAGTTGTATCTAAGTCTGCCCCCTATTCTGTTATAATGGTGTATTTGGAGGAGAAAACGTTGTAGGGATGAACCCTACAATAAGGTACATCAATGAAGAGTAGGGCAGAAGATTTGTGAAAATACAGCTACTGGTGACTTTATCTGAGCCCTGCCTCAGTTTTGTAATTTAGGAGGTAAAAAATATTGACTAGACTCCAGAAAGTTTTGTTTCTAATCCTGACACTGATTCTTTCTGAGGTTTTGGACAAGCTGCTTAGACTGGCCACATCATTCCATTGTGTCCAGAAGGCAATAGCAGCATCCAATGTGTTCACTCTTTGTGGATGTCCAGACCCCTTCCCAGCACTAACTTTCCTCTGTGCAGCATAAGGACTGGACAAATCTGCCCCAGCATTGTCTGGGGAGTGTCTTGCTTGGGGGAATGGATTTCCAAGCATGTCCCAGGAGCCTTAAGGTTGAATAAATTGTGATTGTCTGTGGGATCGAGTGTTAAATGCTGGATTTATTTCCCTCTTGGCCTGAGGATAATGCAAAAATGTGTATGAACTATTTTTAGCTGGGCTATAAAGAGAAAATTAAGGTACCAGAGAGTATAATTAGAACAGAAGCACCATGCTAAATTTGGGGATTAGATACTATACCTTATAATTAATCAGGCTGAATAAAGTCATCCTGGAGTAGAATTGCATGAACCATTTTATTCTCCTACTGGCTCAGGGTAACAGATTCTGAGAGGAGTGTTTGTGAAGGGCAAAGGGATGTTGTGGTTGCAGTAAGTCAAGAAATGGCCTTGGGCACTGCTGGAGGTGCTGAGGGTCCCAGCCCAGCAGGGAATCAGCCTCACAGCTCTGAGGTCAAACCTGGCTGTGCCAGTCCCAGCCTGTGCCTCAGTGTACTATGAACAGAGCCTTTCACAGCCTTAGAATTGCCCAGCATGGAAAGCAAAGCAGGCACAGAAGTTGTTAAAAAAAGATGGCCTTTGCTGTGTAAGTGTGTCAGGACCTGGCCATGAGCAGAAAGTATTAGTATTATTTTATTTTCTTATGAATAACAATAAAATATTACACTGACTGCAAGCTTGATGTGAGAGCTAGTAATATTATTGCCCTTGTAGTATTTAGTTTGCTTGTATATTCTCTTGACTCCAGATGGATTTTAATTTTGTGTATGGTAGCTACACAGTGTGCACGTAAAAGCTTTAATAAATCTGCTTGTTCAAACTGAAATAGGCATTTTGTATTATGAGATTGTCTTGCTCCAAAACAAATCCACATGATTAGAGTAGTGGATTCAACTAATTGTCCTCCAAGCAGCTCCTATGGGAAAACAAAATGTTGTCTATGTTAACAGTGCCTCAAAGAGGGATCAGTCAGGATCAGCAAAAACATGGTATCACATGCTGTAGCATTGTGTTGTTTACCAGATGGCAGGAGGATAATTACCATAAAATCATTATTGCTTGCTTTAGGATAAGTACCATCATAAAAACTGATATCTGAACTGAGTCCCAAATCCCAATATGTAACTACTGTTGAATTTCTAGAGAAATGCAGAATCCCAGCATCAAGATCTGGATTTCACTCTGGATCAGCTTCTGAAGTGTGAGGGTTTTTTCCCAGAAAACTCCTTATTCAGCTGTTCATGTGAGATACTAAAGTGATAGATGCTTTTCAGAGACTATTCTATTCTATTCTATTCTATTCTATTCTATTCTATTCTATTCTATTCCATTCCATTCCATTCCATTCCATTCTCCTTCTCTAGATCCTGACAATACCTAGCATTATTAACAGTAATATTAATTCGGCTATTACAATTCATAATTGGGTTACACAATTCAAAATAATAGCAACATGTTGCTGAAGATCTGAGAACAAATACTAAAGCAGCTCAGACTCCAGAAATGCCTCTAAGGCTGAGAGGTGAGCCTGGGAATAGATGAGGTGCAGGTGTCCATGTGATTTCTATTTAAAGGCAGGTGATTTAAAGGCATGATTCCAGCCCACAGTGCTTCAGTTTTTCACTGTAAAACTCTGTGAATCTTGACATGGAGAGAGCTTGGTAGGAGAGCAGCTGGGTCATTCCTTCTACCAGCCCAGTGCTTGTTTTTAGGAGGGAGAATGTAGAAGCACAGCTGGAATGATTGCTCCAGGACTGCTGGCTCTAGCAAATGTTATTTTACCTAGTTTAGAAAGAGTCCAGCCCTTAAATTTACTTTGTTTGGCCCTTCTTATTGAGTGATGCAGGGAAGTGTCAGGGCACTGGAAGGCTGGCTTTCATTAATGACATCATTATAGGCAAGGAAAACAGACAAAGGCACTGTTAGCAAGAAATTCTATGGCACCACAGTGAGAATTGCCTGATCAATGCTACAGCTCTGTGATGAGGACATGTGGGGTCGCACAGACCCAACATAACATAAAAATCCTGCAAAGAACCACCCACAAATGCTCAGGGTGGCTGCAGAGATGATTAACAGAGACTTCTGTAGCTTTGACCCTACTGCAGGCCAGCACAGCGTTGTTGTTAAAACCTGAGGTCTCTACCCATGGGACATACACTCACAACTGTGTGATCCTGCTCCTGAGGTGAAAAGGCTAAAAAAGGTAGGGATAACATTGTCTGCTATGTTTAGTTTGTACATAACTTCAGAATAGTCTCCAGGTCTATCAAACTGTCTCTTCTGATCACTCTGGTGCTTCAAGGATGGTTTTATAAAGGATCTGAGTACTTAAATTTCAGTGAGATTTGTGAATGTCATGTTGTGATACTCCTCTGAAACTGCCTGCCTTCATTCAACTAAAACTGCAGGGAAAAGCCAAAGTACAAGCATTTTGCAGATTGGTACTGCAGACAATTGGCCATTTGTGGGTCACTTTGCATATTCTGGAACAGAGCAGGCAAAGCCAGTGTGCAACACACTCTGGCATTATATGCTTGAAGACCACTGAAGCAGATAGCAATTCTCTAGTAAAATTTTTCCAAATTAGCTTTTTTTTTTTTTGCATGTCATCACTGTCAGAAAAAGAAGAGCTGACCTTTCTGGTTTTTTTTCCCTTGAGTTTTACTTTCATTTCTTACCATTAAGGCTTGCTCCACCTTGCCTGCCTCCAATATTATGTTCCTGTGTCATAATTTCTCTGATTTTCCACTGCTTTGCAGTATCTACAAAGGTAGTGGTCAGGGGGCTGCTGTGCCTGACCTGGTGTCAAACAAGTGGATTCCCTCAGTTCATATCTGGGGCAGAAGGGAGTGAAGAGCTATGAATGCAAGCTCCAGGCAGCATGAGTCTACCCAAAATGTCCATGCAAAATACTGGGGAGCATCTGAACACTGCAGGCAAAACCATGGCAAACCTGCCCTGGCATCTGGGCTGATCTGGCAGCTCATGGTCTGGAGAGCTGGAACCATCTGTAGCCAGTGGAGAAAGATATGAGAGCTGATGTTTGCACAGCTGAAGATGGAATTTCCATCTGACTAAACAGGCAATTCTGGAGTAGCCTGAAGATTCAGAAACACAGTCCCAGCTACAAACAGCTCCGGTGGTGTTGGTGATCCTCTCACATAGAGACCCCAATGTCCTATTTGGAACTCTCTGTGCACAGAGAAATCATTTGTCCTGCCAGTTTTCATCACTGGTAGTTACCAAGTGGGTCATTAATATGCTGTGTAATTCCAACCTAACTATTCTGATGTGCATTGATTTCATCTTATGTGGGAAAAAGAGCTCATTGCTTATTATTGGCTGTAATACATCTCCATGGCAAAGGCAAAAGCACACCACTGGCCTCTCAAGTGGCTGAGAGGAGTTTGCTGGAAGTGGGGCACTGTCTCTGAACACTTTGCAGCAGAGCACTGGGATACCAGAGGCTCCTCTGCTGTGAGGAGAGATGCTCTAGACCCTTAATCATGTTCAGACATGCTCACAGATCTCTCTCCAGTCTGTCCGTGTCTCTCTGGCAGGAGGAGCCCAGAACTGGACATGGTGCTCCAGATGTGGCTTCACCAATGCTGAATAAAGGGGAAGGATCAACTCCCTCCACCTTCTGTCAGCACTTCTTTTTCACTGTCCTGTCATGGGTGCAGGTGCTGGGAAGCATTTGTTGGTGTGTCACCAGAGGCATAAACTCTCCAACTAATTTGCCACAGCTCTGAGAAAAAATCATACTGCAGCTGGAACACATCTCTGGGATACAGATCAAGAGAGTCATGTATGCAAAAACAACAGCAGAACACCACTTTGTGGCTTATGAATATTTCCTTTCCACCCAGTTACTGTCCCACCATTGGCTTTCCTGTGAAAAAGTATCATTTTTATTTCCTTCATATCACCTGTTGCTGTTGAGAAATTTTTTTTCTAAGCCCTTCTCTGTGGAGGTCATTCCTGTCTAAACAGACCCCCAGGTTTTTAAAGAGCTATTTCATGTTCCTGTCTAACATCTTACATGGACTTTGGGATCTCACTGAATTTTGTTGAGGGAGGAAAAAGTCAGGACTGTGGGTCCCGTGAACTTTTCAGCCACATTCAAAGACTGCAGGTGTGACTGTGTTCAGGTCACCCCTGTTCATGTGCCACCCCCTGCTCTGCCAGGCTGGGTGAAGCCAGGCAGCTTTCCCAGGGACAGCTGTTGGCTGGAGAGCTCAGTCCACAGGGGTGTGTGCACAGCTTGGTGGCTTGCCACCCACATCTTACTGCTCTTCAGACATGCTAAAAGACTATCCATGTCAAAAATGTCTAAACATCCACAGAAAAATACAGAAGTAATGTTGCCAGACTATGTACTGGAAAATAACCAGCATGGCCTCTGCAGGGCTTTTGACCTTGCAGGTCCTTCCATGAGCACGGCCCAGGATGTTTCCACCCCAGGTACAGTAGCCAGCATGCCTGCAAGGCTGTTTTTAGACTAATTCCTGCTAATGTCATGCATGGCTAGTTAACCTCCATTTGATCTGTCTTTTAGAGATTTATTCATCAATAAAGGTGTTATTACTCCTTTGATGATAGTTAGTATCATTTATATGAATTGTCTATTGACGGACCCATTTAACAAAGGGTGTTTATGTGCTGAACAATCACAGAGTTTATTTATCCAATAATCGTAGAATCGATTAGGAAAAAAAAAATCAAGTTGAAAGACTTCTTTGAGATTTAGAGATTTCACAGTTTCCATCTGTGTCCAAGATGTTTAATTTGTGTTAGTTATGTATTACATTTCACTAGTATTGTTCCTACAAGAGGATCTTATAGATCAACCCTGGCAGCTCTCAGGTGAAGGCTGAACCTGACCAGCCTGTTTAAGATGATGCTTAGGTATTTTTGATGACAAGTGGCAGTATTAAAAAATCAGAAATATTGGACAGTGAGTGTCTTGAGGCACTCTCTGGGAAGGGTACTACTGATCACACTTGCCTTCCAGACAAAGTACTTTTTCAGCACTAAGACCATCATTCTCTACAGTGGTTACAAATATCTGCTAATGACTGAAGGAGATGAAGCCTGTTTGCCTGATGCCTTTCACTGGCTGATGCCACTACATTTTCACTAGGCACATCCCTGTTCTCTTGTACTCAGATAAAAATCCAAACTGAATCCAAAACAGATAAAAATCCAAACCCTCCATATCTAGCAAGGCCTGTAGAGCTGCTGTTGCTCCTGGATTGAAGCAGAGCCATCTCTGGTGTAGTGGGACAAGGGAGGTCTCCAGTAGGACACATCCAGCACTCACATCCCCCTGAAACCACCACAACTGGCACCACATTCCCTCTGGGAAGCCCAGGACATTGAATGTCAGATTTCTGTGTTTAGTGGCCAAAATTAATCCCCCAGCTTCCCCAAGTCCCGGATGCCAAGTCATTACCATGTCATGTTTGGCTCTTAAAACAGACATTGCAAACATGCAGAGAGTCCTTGTCAAGGCAGCACTCCTTGGTGTGGGTGGGAGAGCCCATTGTTTGCCTAGGATTAAATAGTGGGTGGTTTATATCATAAGATCCTGACCCTGGCAGTTTCACCATGTCAATCATAAATCCTGCTCTCTGCATTGACTTACAGTGACTTCCAGCTTCCTACAGGTAGGAAGTGAGGCTGGGCTTTCATCCTGCAAACACTCACCCAGTTGTGTTCATTTGGAAACACATGATTCCTTTTGTAGGACTACAGAGAACACCAGAGGGGAGCCTGGGCTGCACAGTGCAAGGCCCTGCAGGGACCTCAATATCCACCTCAAAAGCTTTGTGTGGCACTTACTA